>NC_140444.1:23985627-24573127 GCF_963576455.1 Neolamprologus multifasciatus
CTTTGCTCGGCACTAATCAACCAGCTCTTATCAGCCTGTTGCTTTGGCCAAAATAAACACACACGCAGCCTTTTATTGCTTTGTTTTCACAGGTCATTAGGGGAAGGAGAGAAGACGCATTGATTAGTTTTCCAGACCACTGGATTATTGTTGTGTTATGACTATCATCATTAAGTTTCATTAAGGCTGCGGTTGTTCTTGTTTCCAGAAAATGAAGACGCTGCAGGAAAGGTGAGTTGGCTGGAGGATCCATAGCACGCTGCACAAAGAGTTAAGGACAAAAAAACAGCAGCAACAAAAAGGACTTTGTGTGTGAGATGCTTGTTTGATGCAGTTAGTCTTCAACTGCAATTTTACTGATTAGACTGAACTCTGACCTCCTTTTCACTCGTGAAACTGGATTTTAAAAGGAATTCCTCTGATCCTATCAGTCATATTTTTCAGGCTGCTCTAAAGCAGGGCCACATTCCACATTATTTCAAGTGCATAAAAGAACATTTAATGAAGCGGCGGTCCCTGGCTGGGTCCTCCAGAGTCAGCTTTGTTCTGGAGTTGCACATATGCTCCCAAAGCAAAGAGAAACTGGCTCTGTCGCTAGGCTAATTAGCATGTGTTAGATAGTTAGTAGAGGGCGGCCCTGTGTGATGTGTACTGAAGTGGAGTAAAACGGTGGGGCAAGGACTGTACTAATGGGCTGCTTCCTCCCCACGGGGAACCTCCCTGCAGCTCTGCACATGCTGGCATCACTGCAGCCACGGGGCACTCACGGGGCCTCTGCAGACCCCAGGGCAGAGGTGGCCGCCCAGGAAGACGCCTGACTTCCCTGGCATCATTTTCAAGCAGCGCTGAGCTTTCTGGGTGTGATGCTTTGAAATGTAACGGCAGGTGACAGTCACACACTCTAAGATACACATATGCGTGCAAACTGAGAGCGACATTCAGATTAACAGATTTGTCAGCCTATTGAATAGCTCAGACAGCTGGTGCTGTTGCACTAGCTAACTCCCTGGCATTGGCAGATACATTATTTACAGGAGGAGCTCGGGCATTAGCAAGCTCTTTGGCACTTGGTTAGCAGGCGTAGCTGGTGAGCACCATCAGGCAGCGAGTGTATCTCTGTCAGTGTGAGTAAACAAACAGTGGGGACATGGTGTGACAGCACAAGCAGCGTGCTACACAGACACACACACACGCTCAGACACATGCAGACTCATCAGGGAGCCGAGGGGGAGGGCGGCATCCATATTTATAGGGCCTTTCCAGCATTTGTCCCCAGGCCAAATGCTGCGACTACACTCAGCTGATGTCAGAACAGCACTTAACCAGGCATTTGCAGTATATCATGGGCACCGAGGAAGACGTGACATAAATACAAGATGAGGGGGGAAAAAGAAAACAGAAAAACAAATGGAGAAAGGCAAGTGTGGAAGTGAAGTGAAATAAAATGTCATCATATTGTGCACTGAGATTACAGTTTGCTTAAGCCACCACCCCAACACAGGGCTTCCTGTTGCTTAAATGCACTCCCACTCAGAAGCATGACAATGACGGTGAACATATAATAGAGATTTCACTGAAATCTAAGCGGACGTACCGGACTGCAGACGTACTAGGATCTCTCATGCATCTTCTGGTTTGCTTTGGTTTATTTTTATCTGGTACATTATGTAAACCAGATATTTTGGATTTCTCCATCCAACGTTTTGTTTTTTCAGTGTGACTTGCAAAATTTCACTGTGGTGGAAGAGCTGCAGTCAAAAGTGTTGGCATAGCCTCCAAACACAGCATGGCAAATTTGAAGCTGAAGTAATTTAGGCACAGTGAAAAGGTCAAAAAGTGTTGCCATTATATCATCGAAACGTCTAACCTTAATGCTTTCTTATTTCATCAAACCTGTTGACATCAGTGACAGCGTTGAACTGTCGTTTTTGTTTTTTTTTCTGCTGGATTTGTGGGACGTTAAATGCTCTGTCTGGCATGCCATCGCTGGGAAGCTCGCCGGGAATGCAGAGAACAGCCCACTTCCCTTTGGTCACCTGTCCCCGACTTTATCATGTGTCAGCTGGGGCATTTGCCTGGCACTGAGCCCCTGGCACCCAAGGAGGCTGAAGGGCTCACGGGCCTCACTGGCATGTCCTCATTCACTGCAGATACAAACAGCATGATATCCCCAAAGAGAGCAGACTAAGCGGGTAAAGTAGCTCCTTTTAGCTCCATCTGTCGTTACCTCAAGTGGCACGTATTCATTTGAGTGCCATTACACATCCTCTGAGAACAAGGGCTAATTGTAGGGGCTTATGTTTATTCCCACTATTTTGGGGGGAAGGGCCAATAAATTCTACTGTTTATGTTTGGTTTTCAAATGATCATAGCACCCAGGGTAAAGTGGCAAAGGCCACAAAGTCACAAGCAACCATGAAACAAGACTAAAAACAAACTACATCATAGTCATTTTTGACCCCTAATTTCTGGTAAAATATCAAAAATATGCTACTTTGGACAGGTTAGTGTTGATAGATGATTTACTGTGTGTGCTATTATTTAATACACTTCTCCAGAAGCATCAAGTTGCACTCTTTAGAAATTGTGTTTTCAGGGCATGGGGAGGTGAATATCGACAGCACGGAGAGAGAAAGTGAAGAAGACAGATGAAACAGATTCATTAAGTTTGCGCAGCACGCGCACGCCTTCGAGCTGCTGTGATGTGTACGTGTGTGCGCGGTTTGCGCGTGTGTTATCTTTGCACAAACTGAAGGAGAGTATATCTTGTTAATCTTGATCAAAGATTTCTTTCTGTCTTTTGGTGGGTAGAGATAATACTGTTAAAGCCCTTGGATTTAACACACGGCAATAATGAAAGCAAGTGTAATTAGCAATTAGATTTGACCAAATTAAGGCAGACTAACAAAGGCAAAAAACATCAGCATCAAGGCTGCTAAACAGTGTTATGGCCAAAGGTGGGCTTAATCTGTTTTTTTCCCTTTAAGACATGTTGAAATAAGAGGATTGAGAATAGGAGAATCAAGAAGGTTGCATGTTCTTATCTTCAAATGTAACAATAAACCACCTCTGTGTTTTTGTCTAATGACACCCTCAGTACTTTTAATGAGTCTTCTTTCTTCTTTTTTTTTTAATCACACCCATTCCACTGTTTCTGCTTTATCCATAAATGATGAATCTGCACCGCTGATGAGGTCGGACAAGGCTGTTGCCACTAGGATGACTGGGTGCTTCAAAGGCCTGGCAATTGAGGTGAGACAGCCACTTAAAACCCCCTTGCACACATACGGTATTATTAGCGTTACCATATTGGGGCCTAACTGCAGCTAAGGGGAATAATGTGTGTCAAGAGAGTGTAAAATTAGAACCAAAACCAACACCGTTCTTTAAATTCACATCCCAAAGTCTTCCTTACTTATAGCCGAGCTTACGCTGTCAAACACTAATAAGCCAGCTAATTCAATTAGGACGCCGCTTCTTTCAGACTCACCAAAAAAGAGACTTTGTGAAAAGATTCCCTCACGACTCGGCGTGGAACTCTTCATCATGAAGAAAGTGGCCTTTATTCATAAGTCTCAGTGTGCAAGAGGGGAAACTTGCTGCCGAGCTTGTTAGCAAAATGCCCTGATCTGAGGCGAGAGATGTGTGACTAAAGCTGGGTCTCTTAAGTGTCTGTCACCCTGATATAACCCAGGGAGAGCTCTTTGTAGGCTGTGTTTTCTCTTGTCTGTCTCTCTCTTCGCTGCGCTCCTCGGTGACTGGGGATGAGCCCCGCCGTGTAGCTGCAGGTGACAGGGAGCCCTTTTTGTTGTCAAATCCTGATGGAGCTTCCACATGAAAAACATTTCACTTGAGCTGCCACTTTATTTCCCTTCCTTCCTCTCTGTCTTTCTGTGTAGATCTCAAAGGCTACAAGTACACCAGTGATGCACAGACAGAGGGAGTCAATCTCGTGCTCCTTTTCTCCCCAACGTTTCTTTTTTGTCAGGCTTTTCCTTACTGCCGGGCTCTCCTGTTTCTTTTTCTGACCGGCCCTTTTCTTTTCTCTGTTCCTCCAACCCACCGCCCCCTCCCCTCTTTCCTTCCTTCCCTCCCTCCCTCTCTCTGATTTATAGATCTGAGTTGGGTCTCAGGAGGAAAATACAAGTCAAGCCATTGTCATTTCAAACAGTGTGATAACCAGACACTGGGCTGCCCACTGACAACTCAGGGGAACTGGCCCTGGCTTTGACTGTTAGCTCCCGTCTCTCTCTCTCGCTCTCTTGCTTCCTGTTCCTCTTTTTATTCTCTCTGTCTTTCTTTTCTTTCTTTTTCCTCACCTCCTCTCTCTTCTCCTTCCTCCTCCTCCACCCCCAGTCCCCCGCAGGAGATTTGGTAGCGCGTTCTTGTTTGTTGCCTGCCGCTGCTGTGTCTTGCATCTGCTCCTCTCTCTCTCCTCTCTGTGCCGTGGGGGGCCGAGGGGAATAGTTGTCTTAGTGTGTGTACCAAGGTCAGTGCTCTCCACATGACAGTTCTCTGCCTCTTGACAAGGCGGGAAATCAATACTTTCGGACTTGTGGCGCTGCCCTCGGTGTAACAACAACACTGCCCAGCACAGAGCGCAGCTCAGGCACCTGACACATCCCCAGCTGCCCTACCCTCCCCTCAGGCCCCCGCCAGGGAGCCCTTTCCACACCTCCTCTGACCCCTTCAGATTTCACCAAGACTCTGTGTATCTCTTTACTCCACCTTTCCCTTGTATATTTTATTTCTTCGTGGCCTCCAGCTTAATGTATCTCAGACCTGCTGGTTTTTATGGCATGCAAAACGTTTCTTTTATATCTGTGAATATAAAACCGTGTCTGAAAAGACTGATCTATACAGAGATCAGGCAGAGGACCACAGACGAGTCTGTAAATGAGAGACATGAGAGACATGCTAATTACAGAGCAGCAGAGGATACATACACATACAAAGCGGAGCCATGGGCGACATTTTTTAATGTGGCACTAAAGCCCAACGTGCCTCCTTATGCTTTTTCACTGTCAGATAGACGCTCAGAGGTTTAGAGAAAGCACTGGCAGTGCGCCCCTTACCGATTGTTAAGCTTGCCTCTTGGCCTGCCCCTAATGATGAGGGAGAGTTTGAGCAGGGCCAATTACAGCTCCCGTCGTTCGGCATTCATATGGAGTAAAAGTCAGTCTCTCCTTCCCCATAGAGCGGAGTCACAATCAAGTGAGACCCCCCCCAACACCGATTGTCTCTGCAGGGGCGCACGCTGGCTCGCACTAGGGGGAACTTTGTGCGCGTAACTGGACATCCATCAACAGGACCATCTCCCCTTATCCCCAGGCTTACTCCCTGGGTTCAGCTGGAGTAAGGAAAATGCATCAAATAAAACAGCCACTTTAATGAATTAGGTATTGAGCTGTTCATTAAAAAAATCAAATTCCCTGAAGTCAGCAGGGGATACACAGTAACACAGTCTAACCTGGGGATGAATGCGACCGGTTTAGAGGAGTCATAAAACACGGGGATCTGATGACTTTACTGAATGTTCGCCAGAAACGTCTAATGTTCTGGAATTAGGGGACTTGTGAGACAAGTTCTCCTTTTTTACCTGTCTTTATTAAGTGCTGCTTGTACACTGAGCTTCTACGGGCAAAACTTTAAACAAATTAAGCTTTTTCTATCAAAAACAGAACAGCCTGTGATTGGAATCTCTGTAGATGAAGACAAAAGATCTAGATGACTCCTCAGCTTTACATGAAGAAAAAAAAACTGGCAAGAGTGAGACTACACATCTGTGCAAGCAGATACCTGTTTTTATTGGCTGAGAGTCCAGGTAGTGCTTAAACCCACTGCAGCAGTCTCTCCCAACACTGCTGACTCCTTGTGTTTCTACATGGACTTAAAAGACATGAAACACACTCCTGCTCCCAGACCAGAGTGCATTGCTTTCTGATCAAGAAAAATGAAAGCTTGGTCCCATTCAAATATGGAGCAGTCAGTCTACTGAATGGTACTGTGGAAGCAAAGGGTTTATTTTTTCTAAAGTGGTTTGATCTCTGGCAAACCACCATCAGCTTTGCCCTCATTTGATGGAGAGATTTAAAGGATGCTGTCCTCCTCCTCCTCTGCTTCTCTCTAGATGAATGTGAGCTAAACAGCCACATCTCCCTACTGTTTTTTTTTCCACAGTGACAGCCTTTCTCATGAATTAAAAGAGGAACCCATTGATTTTCCCATTGCTTAAATTTGCAACTTAATCCCCAGATATGTCTAGAATGTAGTGCTCTGTCAATAAATGGCCACTGACGAAAGGCAAGCACGGATGCTCGCTAGAGACTAGAGGAAAAAAAGGATGACAAGACAAAGGAGAGGAAGAGAGGGTTGTGGTAGGAGTAAGAGTGGTGCTTTTGGGGCTTTGGGTTCAGACTCTACACGATGCCACTAGAAAATGTTCATTGACTGTTAACTCCGATGAAACTCTACACAAATGATGCATCATCTAACCGAACATCCAGGAGAAAAAGAGAGTAATCCTGCCATGTTACAGCCACTTTAGTCTGCTGCTTTGCCAAAAAGGCAAACGCAGCACATCATTATGTTTACAAGGCTAATAAACCAATCACCATTGCACATCTGTACAGTGTAACCAGCAGTCCAGGATGGCTTTGCAGTGATCAAATAACATTATATAACAAAAAAAAACAGAAAAGCCAACATACTGGAAAGAAGTTGTCTGGAGCTCAGATGGAAAAAGCACACTTGTCCCCTCTGAGTGAGGGGTTTGAGGAAGTAACGGGATATCACAACCTCACCCCTGGAGCAAACAAGGGAGAGAGCCCCTGCCCTAATTCACTTGAACACCATAATGTTCTCATCTGACTACTAATGTAGTCTATAAATCTGTGGTACTCTGCTCTACATCAGTGTAATGCTTGGTATTAATAGCCTGATTTGTACAACGAGTGCAGAGTAGCCTGCAGACCAAGTGTTGCTTTTTATCTCCACATGTACCAGATGAAAACTTTAGTTATTACTAAAAAAAAAAGAGAGAGACAGAAAGGGAAACATGGAATTCCATGAAAGCATAGTAGACGTACTGGACACTATATAAAATATAACACAGAGTGACCCTTACGGATTTTGCCCTCCTACACTCTGTGTCTGGTTGTAAACCCTATCCCATAAGCCCCTGGGGTGGTATGGCTCCATGCCAATAGCTGTGCTGTTGTTGGCAGTGGATTTCCTTTGTGGGCTCAGTTCTTCTCT
The DNA here is from genome assembly GCF_963576455.1 of Neolamprologus multifasciatus. Taxonomy (NCBI): domain Eukaryota; kingdom Metazoa; phylum Chordata; class Actinopteri; order Cichliformes; family Cichlidae; genus Neolamprologus; species Neolamprologus multifasciatus. Next base: position 23,992,885 of record NC_140444.1, read on the forward strand.
AGGCCATAACATAACATGATACACACATAGACCAACAAGCATGCACACCATCCCCACACACGTGATTGGCATATGCCGCACGCTACGCACGCACATCGATGCACGCAATCATAAAAAAAAAAACACAACAACATTATTCTCAGCGCTCATCTGGAGAAGACCTGAAGAATCAGGAAACAAGGAGGTGGGGGAGGAGGAAAAAAAAGCACAATGTATCCTTGACGAGGTTCATCTGTTTCCATTTTGGTGCAGATACTCAGGTTTTATTGCAGCAGTGTAGTATTTCATGGCAGATTTAGCCAGTGGTTTGGTTCTCCGCTCGCTGCAGCTCTAATGGTGGCACATCTCTTGTAAATTGTGGCACACCAATAATCAACAACAGTTTGTTGCCGGATTCCACCAGCTCTCGAGCTCTCACTCTCTGTGGTGACAAAGAGCATGGAGTTCGCTGCAATAGTGCACACACTGTGGAGAATGTGGAGTTAATGTACAGGTAGCGCCCGGGCTAAATAATTGTCCTGTTTGTTGTTCTGACTACAGCAGGCCTGCTGCTGGAACATTTACTTTTCTTCTCACTTAGTGGTGAGCCTATAATGCTGTAGACCTCATGTCAACATGCTAGGAAGCGTCACAAGGTTTAAATGTGTGTTTTGAATGTAAATTTTGTTCAGTTATTGTCAAAGCCTGTGCATACAAGTCAGAAAGCAAGTAAATGAACATATCTGCTCATTTAACTCCCTCGTCATCTACTTCTGGTTTTACAGTTATTGTATCAATAACTGCTATTCATTGTTGCCAGATGTTGCCACAAACTAAATGCTTTCTCCAAGCTGAATTTGAAATCTCTTTTGCGTGATATTGGAGCATACTACCGAGATTTTTCATACCTTAGTCTGTCCCGTGCAGTTGGAATTTGTTTTAGTGCACAGAAACATTGGAAACCACCCTCACACTGGTTTTTGTTTGGTTCATCACAAACAGAGCAGTGTAAAAATAAAACATCGGTCATTTACCTAATACACTTTCTACAACCTGCCAGCCTCCGCACATGCACACATCTATTTTCTGTGTGTGTGTATGTGTGTGTGTGTGTGTGTGTGTGTAATACAGATAGGCAATGACTCTCTGTCTCAAGACAGAAGTGTAGCGTTGAGTGTCTCTTAACTGGCTCGTTTAGTCCTGATGGCTTAAATGATTTCATCACTATTAATGACAGCGACCGTGGCTCCCTGCGTCGCGTTGCCAGATGCTCAGGGACCGCTGAGGTTCCCCCTCACTTCTTCTTACACCCAGCCGCCTCTCCTCATCCCTCCTTCTGTGCAGTCTAATGATTGTCCTCTACATGCCCCCTACCTCTCTATTCTTCCGATTTTTCTCAGCCACTGTGCCCTCCTATGGGTACTAAAACGCGTGTAGCGATACAGTTTTGGTACTCGTATTGCATCAGTGCAGGGTCAGTTTGCTGCAAGGCTGTACCGCTGTTAAACAAGTCATCGAACAAGCGTGTGATTGTCATGAATACTTTTACCAATGTAGGGAAATTCAGTCAAAATAAAATAGTCAAGAATACACCTACTGTCTCTGTTTCGCCAACAAATCAGCTATCAGCCCAGTTCCCAAGTTACTGCAGAGGTCAGATAAAGAAGGTCAGTTTGCACCAGACCAGGCCGGCCTCAGAGACCTTAACTCCAAATGGAATCAAAAGCCTTTCGACAGATGTGAGCTATTGCCACACAGAGCCCCTGCCTTCATTAGCTTTCTCGTGTAATTGTCGGGCTAATTTTGAGACAGATGTAGGGCTTTGACTTGACTCATTTCTGTGATTTTCATTCATTTGGATAATGAAAGAATTAAGTACCATTTTGGTCTCTCTTTTTTACTCTTTTCTTTGTCTCTCCCATCTCGTCGAGCTCTTTGTTCCAGCTGTGTAATGACATTTTAGCTCAAACTGTGTGAGTGTGTCGGTGTGTGTGTGTGCGTGCGTGCGTGTGCACAGGAAACTACTGCTGTTCAGTAAATGCAGAAGGGCCTTTGTCTTTCCTGGTATTGTAACCGATAAGCTTGGTAAGGGTTACAGACACACAACCCACACAGGCCTAAATAAATGAGCCCTCCTAAGAAGAAAAAAGCTCTGCGCCACAATCCGAGAGCGAGTCCTGTACAGTTTGTGAACTGGAGCATGTTACAGTAAATTAGAAATCACTCCTTCAACATGTGTTTTCACTCTGTAAAGTGGAGGTACAGTTTCCAGTCATATTTGGTCTTTGGATTTAATTCAGTAACTGATTGCTAATTTTAAGATCTGCCAAATGTCATGGGCTGCTTTTTGTTTCACACAGACTTCACTCCGTAGGTAAAAATCTAATTTCCTCTCAAATAAAGAAAAACAGCAATAACATTAATAAAAAATTTAAGAATAGCCATTGTTACACACTGTCAGTTTGTGTGTTCAAATGGGAAAAAATACACACTTAACATGCAATGGATCTGGCACAGCGGACAGAGCGTCCTCGTCTGAATGCTGTCCTGTGTGTTTGCGTGTGTGCACGCGTGCAGTTATAATTTCCCAGAGCCTAAATCTTCATTGATTCTGTTGCTTCTGTCTTCCCAAGAAACAGGGAGAGGATTATGCCTTTAAAACGAGCTTTCTCGTTGCAGATATTAGGTCATTAATTTCACAGGCTTACATATGAAAATATTGACTCTTCCCAGACACCCCCACTATATCGTCTGTTATCGCCGAGGCCTTGCATTAATGCATGTTTTTCAAGTATTCAACATTGATACGCCATTGATTTATTGCTTTGAGGGTTTGAGAAATAAGCAAATGCATTGAATTAGAATTTAATTGCTAAACCTCCTAATTGATTTACTGTGCATGGAAACTTCTGAGCACTTTGTGGGACAGAATTTTACATTGTAGGATGCAAACTTCTACAACAAGATGAGAAATCTTGCTTTCCAAAAGCTTCAGTGTATTCCTGTAGTGTTTTCAAGGTGGCTCCCAGCTGTTCTGCTTAACTGTACTTGCCATATGAGTTCCATGGAAATCTGATGATCTGTCCCAATGAAATGCAAAAGGAACTGGATGACACAGTTGTTCTTCTAAGACAAGTTGACTTGTCATTCCCATAAATGATTCAGTGCATAGACAGGGTAATCCCCCTACACAAGTACAATAAAATTATGCAGGTCCCACAGAGAATATTAAGATCCAAAAAGTGTCAGAAGAAGGGAATAGGGAATGGGTGGGAGATGGGTGCAGCTTCTTGTCCCCACATAGCGGACGAGGGATGGGCAGGCTTCAGGGAAACAATAGAGAGGGAAAGAAGGCGAGAGAGAGAGAGAGTGCAAAGGTTGTCACAGAGTAGTCACAGCACAGGACGAGGGGAAGGGGAGACGGGAGTATATGTTCCAGCCTTTCACATCTGTTATTCGTTTGTACTGAGCTGGGAAGAAAATAGCAGGAAGCGTTCTGGTTGTGGCGGAAGATGAAAAGACAAGAAGATTGAATAAAAAAACATGTGTCGCACATGCACTATGGCTGATTGGATGTGTCCCATGGATTATCCCCGCGAGATGCTGCCAGCTTGAAAAAAAATGCAGCATCTGTTTACGTAAGCACACACGAGCAAGAAAAAGAAGATTTTCTCCATTCATAAAACAATTTTCCATGCATATCCTCCCTCTGTCTACATGGCACTGGGTCCAAGTCAGATCTGTGCCTGTGGCCATGACACATTGGTGTCTAACCAGCCCTCCAAGTTTTGTTTTCCCCAATGTTACACTTACCACCGCTACAGCTCCAGTTACACTGCCTACATCAGCTCACATCTGGGCTCCTGTGCTTCAACATGCTGTACTCAGAACACCAAAGCTTGTATCATTTGTCAGACTAAGTGGCAGTGTTTTGCTTTGTTCATTAAAGACACACCAGGTGTGTACAACAGATGCAAAAATAGAAACAGATGCAACAGCCATCGAAAACACGACATGACAATGGCAAGTGGCAGCCATTAAAAGCTCGTCACTCGCCCACTCGGTGGGACCTCCCATCGCTAACGAGCTGCAATGTGGCGGGACGCAGACAGGTAGGAGTAATGCTGCTACAATTATGCAAAGCACGCGCGCGTGCATTTGAATGCGCACGCGTGTGTTTTGGTGTGCACGCACGCATACGAGCACGCACGTGCGTGTGCGACATGCCACTTAGGGCCCATCCCACAGCTCATTAACAGTAATAAGTGACTGCCGCCACTTCTTTTTTGTCAGTGGGGATGCAAGCCAATCAATAGGGTCATTTCACATCATAACGGCTTACCAGAGCACATTATGGCACTTGTTCATGGCTGGGAATGGCTGCCATTAGTGGCATAGCCAGATTAGATAAGGGCTAGGTGGGTGAGAGGTTGGAGGGAGGGGTGGTGGTGGGGGCAGATGGAGAGAGAATTAAAGAGGAGGGAAGAGTGAGGTGGATCAATATATGGATAGTTATGGAGATAACATCACAATAGGGAGTCTGGGAAAGATAGCATTTTACAGAGTGCAGATTTTTTTTTCTTCCTTGTGGGAGTGAGATAAAAGTGTGTGCACGTGATGAAGTGGAAGTGTGTGTTTGCTCAGAGCTCAATGTGTTTGACCACTTGTCTGTGAATGAGTCCAATGTGTGTGCGTGTGTACAAATTTGAGCAAGTGTTATGTGAGAGTCTGATTTAGAGTGATCTACTCACAAGTCCTCACCGTGTGCGTGTGTGTGTGTGTGTGTGTGTGTGTGTGTGTGTCTGGCAGCTTGGAGGTGTGTTTGTGCGTGCTTTACCTTGGCATATGCGTGTGCAATCCTGTTTAATTACAGATCAGGCTTTGAGGCAGAGGCAAACAGTGCTATAATTACAGGAAACACCTCCTTTAATATTTTATCGAAGTGTGTGTGTGTGTGTGTGTGTGTGTGTGTGTGTGTGTGTGTGTGTGTGTGTGTGTGTGTGTGTGTGTGTGTGTGTGTGTGAGAGAGAGAGAGAGAGAGAGAGAGAGATACTGAGAGAAATGTTAGTTGCACATATTTATTCAGCGCGTGAGCAAAAGAGAAGAATAAAATTGGGGAAGAACCACGCACATCGCACATAGACACTTTGTTCGGAGTGAGTTCTGGTTCGTGCCTCATGATCTTGCGCCTCTCCTTTCACCCCTCCTTTTACTCTTCACAGTCTCTCATTTCACATTTGTGTTTCCAAGTGGTTACGCTAAATGCCCCCTTTTTCCCCACTTTTGAACTGCCTGCTTCTCAAATATTTATACTCCTTTTTACAGGGCCAAGAGACAGAGGGGTGAAAAAAGAGGGAAGAGACTTAGATCTATCTATTAAAGATGAGCAACATCTCAAATGCATAAAGAGGGAAGATGAACACACTTGCTCAGGGATGGCAAGGTGTAAGCTGAGACTTAATGCTTAATGACATTCAGTTTACGTTTGATTTTTCTCACAGTGATGAGGAAACAGGGAAAACAAAGCAAGTTAAAAGTGACACTAATAATTATTTTTAATCAAAATTCATAACCAAAATAACAGGTTTCAGACTAACAATAAAAAAATGATCGTTGTATTCATTTGATGATGATTTATATTTATATTTCCTAATTAGTTTAATTTTTTTAAGAGGCCAGGCAGAGGCTAAGCTGAACACATGTTCTTTCTTTCTTAGCCTGCAGTAACACAAATGTACACACACACAGACACCCACAATGGCAATATGCTAACTCTCAAACACTAAGCTAGTGCCCCCAACCGGGTCTGACACACTGGACTGGGAGCAGGCTTTGCTGGTAGCATGCTTTACTGTTCTTTGATATGCACCAGTCATTAAAAAAAGATGGCGAGCAATCATTACAGGCATCGGAATTAATCTAATTAGCCGAGCGCGCTAGGCCTCTCTGGTATGGAGTTGGGCGGGTGGATGGTGGTGGTGGAGGGGAGGGGGGCATTCTGCAAACAGAGCCACCCAGCCGCAAATACAGCGTAAGCAGAGAGGGCTAGTACGCTACAGGGGCCGTGGCGGTGGGGGCATAATCCGCCTTGACTTATTAATACGCGCAAACAAGATTTAGCTCCTCAAAGCAAACAAATGAAGCATGTGCTAAAAGGAGGAGGGGAGGGGGGCAGCAACAGAGAGCCACATGGAAAGAGAGAAAAAGAAATCAAGGAGAGCAAGAGGAGATTAATTATTTAAGCTTGTGCGGACTGTATGGAAGCTGCCACTGCTGCTGGTGGTGCTTACATTTTTTTTTTTAAACTGGACTTGGGGCTAGAAAAATGTTTGCTCTTCAGTTCAGGGCTCTACCTTCACAAACACTGAGTGTTTCCAGTGAAGTCACATCTTACTGTAAAAGTGAAGCCACCTTTTTTTTTTTTTTTTTTTTCTTTTGAAGCTACAGCAAGTCACAGCATGGGTCACGGGTAATGCGCTGACTTGTAATTTTCTCACAAACACCACCGACATACAAACACATATTGCTCGCTCACTTAAATAGATCACTATAAAGGTCACTGTGGGCAGACACGAGTCCTTTATTGACTCCATAGTCGATGGAGTGCTTAGGCCACAACCTTTCTTGACCCCTGTCATGGGTAATGACTGCTGCAAGGAGGTATGGGTAATATGCACTAAGGAGTGGGAAGCAGCCTTTTTTTTTCATACCTATAGGCTAATAACTGCCAAAGCATGGGTTCAGCTAAGCTAGGGTAGGTCGAAACACTGTGATTAAACATAAACATAACAATTTGTGAAACTCTTGGGATCTCCTGCCCTACTCTGTTTACTTTAGAAAGTTTTTTATTCATTTAATTTTTGGGGGGGGGTTTTGAGAATGTTCACACCAAAAATAGCACAACGCGTAAAAAGGCGAGCTGTGTTCGTGCGGTTGTGTGAAAGGGACAGTTTACACAAAAACCAAGTTTGGGTATTTTTCTTCTGCCCTGGAGCGCTTTTTGGTTTGAATTGACCAGCTCTGGAGAACATCAGATGCAGAGATGGCTGACTTTCTCTCGATTATAAAGGAAATAAATGACCCTCGCCTTGAGGTGCCCAGAGCACCAAAAAGAAAAAAAAAGACATCTGAAAAAGTCAGCAGCAGTATGTCTTCCCAGAAATCATGACCCAATTATTGAAAAATCCACACATGCTTGTTGTGAGGTATCATCATATCATAATCTAGGTATTTTTTTCTTTCTGCTAAAGCTCGTAAGATGGATGGACTTAAAAGGGGAAAACTTTAAAAGTCATAAGACAAACATACCATCAGCATTGACATAGAAAAGCTTGCATATATTGAACAGCACACTGGCTGAAGTTACACTGGAATAAAAGTTATAAGAGTCTGAGATAAAGCAGTGCCAATCAGTGGTCTCCTAGAAATTGATAAAACTTTTTGATGTATTTTCTGTCCAAATACTGTCATGGTCCTGGGTCGGTGACCCAGCGCTTTGAGTTTTGTTATTAGTATTTTCTAGTTTATTCTGTTTTGTATTGGTGGTTGGGGTTTGGTTGTGTTTATCTTCCCTACCTGCGTCTCCCTCGGTGCTCTGTTCATGTCCTCGTGTTGTTATGTAAAACAGTCTGTGTGTTTCCTGTTTTACTTTGTAGGGTTGTGTCTCGTTATGTCCATTAGTTCCAGCTGTGTCCCCTCCTGTGTGCCATTTCCTGATTACCTGGTGTGTGTATTTATAGTGGGTGTCGGTCTGTGTTCGTTGTCGGCTCGTCTGTGTTTCATGGTGTCTGTTCCTCGTCTGTGTCTCTCTGCCTCCCACCCCATTTGTATGATCCGGTTTGTTATTTAGCTCACCCAGTTTAGGTTATGTTCTGTCCTGCTTTCAGTTCTGTTATTTGTATACTGTAAATAAACCCTCACTCTCATCATCTTATCGGCTGTCTGCATTTTGGGTCCTCCGTTTCCTCCACACCACACGGCTCACCCCGCCAGCCGTGACAAATACAGCCTTGCTAGAAAACTATTTTGGGCTCTGAGATGCTGATCTCCATAAATACAAACAGGATTTTTTTTTATTAATGATAATTAATTCCCTGTATGAATTCCTCTTACTTGTGTGCTGTTGTTTGCAAGTAAAATCAGGTGAAAATTAGCCACTGCCGTTCGTCCTCGGAACAGCCAGAGGTGGCAAAGGTACTTTCAGGCTCAGGTTTGACACAGTGGCAAAGTCTTCTCTCTATGGGTTTTCCGGCCATTCTTTCATCCCATCTTCTCTAATGCTAACAGACGGTCATTACCATCTCTTTCATAGTAGAGGTCCCAGCTGTGTTCAGGGGTCTAATACCCGTCAGCCTCTGTCCCAGTCTCCCCCTCCTTCCCTCCTCCATCAATCCCTAACATAGCACAGCCTCAGCACAGTCTGGAGGTGCATCTGAATAAAACCCACAGGAGAGAGACAGAGAGAGAGAGAGAGCTAATACCAAATCTCAAATGACCCAACCAAACAAAAGTCTATCAGAAGCCAGCTCAGCAAACACAACTGCCATACTGATGAGCGGAGAGTAGCACAAACAGGGAAGGTGGCAAGGACAGAAGGCTGGAAGCTTCGTTTATGCAGCCCTCCAGAGGAAACGTGTGACTCATTAGCAGCAGTGGATTGAAGGCAGCGCTCATCTTATCCAAATATCTCAATCCATTTTTTTAATCCTTGTCTTTAAGCGTTGATCGGAACTGTAAATGGTTATTATTTGATAATGTATGTAGTTTCCTTAAAGAAAATCACATTTTCAGGGCTTGTACCTGCTAACAAAGTGTGAATAGCAAAGATTTCATTTCCTCCTACCTGTAAAAATGTCACATATGCGTTAAAACTACAGATTGTACACAAGATACAGGAGATGTGTTTGGGAGTTTTTAAAATAGCTTGTAGTCATGTGTGGTGCATTTTTCTAAATGGAAACTTTTTTTTGTTGTTGTTGCCATTATTTGTCTACACACACACACACAGAGTCACACAAATGGAAAGAGAATTAACAGAACTGTCGGTGAACTGTAGCGGTAGGTGCCACGCAGAAAGACACAAGCCAGAGAAAAACCGAGAGACAATTTCGCCAGTGCCTCGCTCGCACGAAGGACATAATAGCGCTGAAAGCAAAACGACTCAATGAAACAGGAAAAGTGTATTTCTTGGAATCCACTTACACTCAAATTACAGTGACATTCTTGGCAGAGCTTTCTGCACAGGGGTAACAAAATGTACTGCAGCAAAAAGAACATTAGGGACACTTATCAGAGCTACGACACACACAAAAAAAAACCTATTAACATGCGAAAAGGCCAAAATCAAATAAACCAAAGAAAAGACAAAATAAGGGGCCTATTTTCTTGGCAACATTTCGCTCCAGCTTCTTGTGCTTTTCTTCTTTCTTTTTTTTCCCTCTCCCCCTCCTGCCCTTCGTCACTAGGTTAAGTTACAGACATGAGGTGAAGGAATGAGGGAGGCAATGTGGTAACACACTGTACCATGAGGAGCGAGATGCTGGCTCTCCCAGACATGGTGTGCACCAAGCAAGAACCCTTCTGTGGCCCCACATAGGCAAACACACACAAAGAAACACACACGATACTTGGGTAGTATATGTAGTGCACATATACAGAGCAATCCACGAACATACAAGCAAATGATATGATTGCATTCTCCTGAGGATAGATGCGTGCACGCGTGCGCTCTCTGGTTAACTTCCTTCCTTCCTCCCTTCCTCCCTCCCTCCCTTGTCGGCTCCACATGTGTCCTGTCATATCTCCTTCAGACCATAATTGTCCCAACTTATGGTGTTTCTTCCTTCAAGCCACAGTTTAGGGGAAGTGAAATCCTTCTAAGTGACTGTCACAATGCATCAGCCTCACTCCCCCCCCCCCCCCCACCCCCCCACCCATCTCTCTTCTTCAGTCCCCTGGCTGCCTTCTTGCATCCCCGCTCACTATCCTTCACTTTAAGTGTTTTTTTCTTACTGAGATGCTACACTGGCATTTTCACTTTGTCGCTTTCTGTCACTCTGTCTGCTTTTTTCTTTTCTTTTTGTGCAGTCACCCTCCCGTTGCATGTCAGGTCTTCCCCCTGTGTCTTTCCCTGAAACCCCCCCGTTTGACTTGAACGGAGAGCTTTAGTCACAACATCACGCTGCCATTACGCCCTCCCTGTTACTCACCTCTTTGCATAATCCTCGTTCCCCTGGATTACATCAACCGAGGTACTTCCCATTTCCTTTGAAGGGACAAGTGACTCCTTGACATGCTATTGCACACAAAAACATGTGGCACAGAGACGAGCTAAGGGCGACAAGGGTCGTGACCCAGTGCAGCGAGGCATGTGTCACTTCTGCTCTGCCTCTAACTGTGTTGCTCACTCCTCTGTCACCCATCAGAGAAGACACACAAACACACTGTATTCACATAATCAACGGCTGGCCTTTCCTATCAACCAGACATACTTCTCATTCCATGTTGTTTTTGTTTTTTTGCAGACCACTGTATTAGTATCGTTCTTATTTGTGTTATGATATATCGATAAATCTGGCATTTGTTGCTTCAGTTCACCAATTAACACTTTGGTCTGTAAAATCAGAAAAACAAAAAACAGTTTAAAACCCAGAGACGTTCAGTTTGATGTCATATAAGACTGCCAAAACACAACATATAAAAGGAGGAGCCAACAAGTTGTCAGTGTAGCCATTTAAACTTCCACAACCAACAATTGGCTAAATTACTCAAACTTTTTATAAGGATTAAAGGATTAGATTAACATGTTAACATGCAAACTAGCTAGTGAGGTTTGTGCTTACTTTTTGTGCCCCAGTGAGGTGCATGTGTGTTTGCACCAGTGTGTACTGTATGTGTGCTTAGGTGCTTTCTAATCGTAGGTGTTTTTCTGGCACATTATTGAGTATTTTATTGATACTATGGGCAGACCAGTCGCCCATCAACCTTTCATCGACCAGTCATGTTCAGTGAGGGAATGGACTTGTGGTGGGGGATCTGGCATAGATGGATACTTGGCAGGGGAGGAGAGGTAGATGGGTGGTCACTCACTCATCACTTGGATACAGTCCGACTCTTAGTGTGCGTGTGTGTTTGTGTGTGAAATCACAAGAAGGTCAGTCACTGGTCACCAGATGTTAACTGTTGGGCTGAATTACAGAAAACTAGAAAGTGGGGGGACAGTCTCCGGTTACTCCGCTCACTCACTTTCTCTCTCATGCACTTGCACTCAATACAACAAACCATGAGAGTGATGGGTGATAATGGAGCAGACACTAACAAATCTGCACCTCTTGGCTAGGGACTCGGCCTCAGAAAGCAGACAGTCTGTCCCACTCGTAAGCCCAAGTATAACACAGCACTCCACATTCAGCAGACAGAGAGACCAGTGACCCTTACTGTACACCGCTCGGTTTCCAGAAGCACTCATTTGTTGTCGAATGACATTCACACCGGTGGAATTCGCTGCGGTTACCCTGTGGATGTATAAGCCATTGCCTCGCTCCACAGGAGCAGGGTGAGTTTTAAATACAGCGAGCTGCTCAGAACCTTGTCACTGTGTGTGGCCTTACAATGTACAGGCTACTGCTGCTCTGGATATTAACTCTTCTGTATGTCTGGCTATTAAATACCAATCCCCAACCACACACATACCACTTCCCCTTTAAGTCTCAAACTCAGGGACACAACAGTTTTGGCTGGCGAGTATAGTGTGGGCCACGAGAAGGAGAGAAAAACCAACTGTTCTCTTTAGGTGAGACCTTCCAGCTGGAGAGAGGACTCGAGGAAAAAGCCAGGACAACCGAGGGAGCAAAGTTTGGAGCACTTGTGTCTGAGCAGTAAAAGAGTGTGTGAATGTCTTTCACACGGGGAGGGGAGTCAAGAATGTGGAAACAGAGCAGAAAAGGAGGGAAAATCAGCATTTGAGTAAGGCGAGAGAAGTAACAAGGATGGTGTAAAAGAGGGGGAAAAGGGTAAAATTGTCAAATCAAAAAAAGGAAAGAAAATAGAAGAAAGACCAGCAACTGGACTGATCCTGCTAATTCAGCACTTTAACAAATCAATGCCACTTGAGGAGAACAATCCGCACCCTGAGCTCAGCTAGACGCATCAGTGAAACTGTAGGCGTGTTTGTGTGTGTGTGTGCGGCCGGAGGGTTGCTGATGTTGGTGTGAGGTCGTCCACAATAGTCCACATTAAGGTCCAGTAATGTGTTAATTTATAACTCTATCACCCCAGATGCCTGCATTATCCATCTGTGTCACACGCTAGGCTTACTGTATCTATCATCCGGAGGGGGAAATGACCAGTCCAGAGAGATTAAGTCACCGGTCGCACAATTTCTTCTTTCCTCCCCCCCCCTTCTTTCTTTTCCCTTTAGCCTTATCTATTGCATTCCTCTGCCCCCCCCCCTTCATCTGGTACTTAGTTCCCCAGGTCAGGGTGATCAATTAGGGCTTGACAGACTTCTCAACCCCCGTCTCACTGGAGCTCCAGAAGCCCCGCCGATGTCCATGTCTACCCAAAGACAGAGCACTTACACTTGGCTTTAACACCCTACCCCTCCCCTGGCCCCGGAGGCTTGTACGGTGGCTGTTTGAATATCAGTGATCAGAGCCCGAATTACATTTCACCATAACCTCTGTGAACTCAGAACTTGTTATCACTTACGGGAGATTGAAAAAACAGATTGTAATAATAAATTTGCGTGTGGCTGCGTGTGAGCAGAGAGCATAAAAATTGGCCCCATTTGAAAAGACCCTTGACGCATATAAGTCATTGACACATAACCCAGTCCGTCATAACACTACTAGAGCTGTAATTTTACAGGTTTCCACCACCGGGTCTGGGCAATAATGTTGATATTTCCATAAAATATTATGTAGTGGGAAAGTATACTTTTTCCCCTATGATGGAATGCATTACATTTGTCACAACATGCAAACAACATACTGTATTTCTTCAGTAAACATAGCAAAGTGTGTATGTATAGGTGTGTGTGTATGTTTGTCAGTTTGCATTTGTGCCGGTGGTTCACATTCTCTTTGTCAGTAGCAGCAGGCACTAATAACACACAGGGGTAAATGATCAATACTCGCCCTCTCTATTCAATTTCACAACATCACTGCTATCACCGGACACACACAAACTCCGGCGCACATGTAAATGCACCGAGACGAATGTAAAACAAAGAGCCTTTCACTAACAAATGTAGCCAGAGGGCTGGCTAAAACAGGAGAATTGGCTTTGTTGTGAATGCAAGCAGAGCATTAATATTTATTTTCTTAGAAATGCTCCCCTCTGTCTTGGGAGGACGGTAGTGAACATGAGAGGCAAAAAGAGGCTTTTGGTGAAGGGGGAGTGATAGGAAAGACAAGCTGGCAATTACACCTTTAAAGAGTGCAACAGTCATCACTAGAGAAGAAAGGGAATCTGGCCATTAAGACTAAGTGGATGTCTATTAGATCATGGAGGTAAGGAGGTGGGCATTTACCATCAGTCCAACTCAGAGACAAACTTGTCTACCCCTGGATCACGCCAAAGGCAGCGAGTCTAGAGCAAAGCCAACACGTTGGCATCATTTAAAGTTTTTCATAAAGTTAAAATGCATTCCCTTTTCTTAAATAATCAGCTGGCTAAACTTTCGGAAATTCGCCCGCTCTCTTTTTAAAACTATTTATTCCAAGAATGTTTTCCAGAGACATCACCTCTGCGCAATGAAGGCAATTAAAAAACTATCAAAGTCACCACCCAGTCCTATGAGATCAAACCAACCCTCTGCCCTCTTTCTACTTCTCTCTCTGTCCCCTTCACCCCCCCCCCCTTTCCCTAGTGTAAACCCCCCCATTCTTATCACTGCGGTACAGTTAATCCTCCTCCTCTCCTCCTCCTTCCATCGCAGAGTCCCTCAGGGGGTACGCGGGAGGCTAAAAGGCGGGAGCACATTTGCCACTTGCCTGCGACACATAATACGGAGCAGGCAATCAACTTTGGCTTGACATGTATTTGCTCATCTCTGGGACACACACACACACACAACACCTAGTCCCACCCTCCACCCCCTCACAACAAGGACTGCTGGGAAATTGAGGGGTGAGGGTGGGGGGATGGTTTGAGGGAGGGTTGGGGGGGTAAGCCTAAATTAACACTTGACATTCAATACGGTCAGGTCCTTAATTGGCCAGGGCCTTCCTGAGAAGGCAATTTTCTATTCCCTAAACTGCCCCCGCACTGCGCCATGTGCCAGTGTCATCTGTGTATGTATGCCTGCGAGTGTGTGTGTGTGTGTGTGTGTGTGTGTGTGTGTGTGCGAGAGAGAGAGGAACAGCGAAATTGTATCTGTGTGTAAGTATGTGTCAGAGAGGAAAACTAAGTGTATGCATATATCTGCGTGTGGCTGTGTGTTTGAGCCCGGGCCCCTGTCCTGAGAGAGGCCCTCTCCGGTCCCTTCCCTCTCTCTAATGAGGCTGGATGAATTAGCGCTACGTGACATGATTTGAACAGCGGTGGCTGCCCCCCAACACCCCCCTCCTCCCTTCCTCGCCCTCCCTCCTCTCCTCATCTTTGTCCTTCTCTCCTTCTCATCCCCTTGCTCTTTTTTTTCCTTAAAGCAGTGACAGGCATCTGGTGGCCAAAAGAATGCCAGGAGCAACCCCGCGGCTCTCGCCTTTATGCGTGCTGCCACCGCTTTATACCACTCACCCACACGCACAGACGCGCGCACAAACACATACAGACAAACCTATGTAATCTACACAGAATGAAACACTTTCGCCTTCCTCACCAGTCCTTTTCCACTCACTCGCACACATGCAGTCTCCCTTGCACTTCCCTGCGGATTCAGTTACAGTTGATGTTATTACAGCTTTCAACCTGAGAGGTATTAGGCTTCCTTTAACAGATCTGACAGCATTTACAACACAGGCAAGTCGACGCCTCTAATCGCCTCTGTGACTTCAGCCTATTACCAATTGATCTCAAAGAGAGCCTCCTCCTCACCTTCTGTCTGATGCACAAGCTCTCGGCTCCTTTTCTTCTCCTTTGTCATAAAGCACTATCTTCGCCGCCGCATCCTGTAAACTCCACTGCTCTTTAAATAGTGTCATTTCTAATGACATTTTGTATTATTTACGCTCATTGATCAGGCAGAAAGGATCACCTTTGCCCTTATGGGATTTTAGCAACGGACAAGATGGTGAATTTATGATGGAAAACAGCGGTAAATCTAGGTGATAAATCCTTTTCGGCCACCCTTTACAAATCTAAACTGATCAACAAGCTGTGAGGTAATGGCCTGAATAAAAGAAACAAAAGCTGCAGATTTTTTTTTCCTTTGGATTTGGCGGAAACATATCAAATAGATTAAATGCCATAAAATATTAAATGCTAGTCAGAGTCACACACATCATGCAGCAGACAAAGCTCTAACAAAGCACTTATCGCTAAGAGTGTTTCCCGACAAAGGAAGAGGCAGCTCAGGCCATTTACAGAGAAAACATCAGCACCGAGAAAGCAAGCGTATATATATATATATATATGTGTGTGTGTGTGTGTGTGTGTGTGTATGTGTTTATGGGGCTGCTTGTGTGCCTGCCAGTGCACAAGTAAACAACGGAGATACATCTTCCACTTTTAACACACACAAAAACTGCGTTTTCCTTACAAGAATTCTCACTCCGTCCGGCTGTTTGCTTTAGTTGCCAGAGGTCATTCGCCACCACTGGGTTGACCAATTGATGTCAATCACGGTAGGCGAATTAGATCATTTGTGACTTAACTGACATTACAGACACTGCTGCTCAATATGTGATCACGTGCAGTCATTTTCTGTTGTGAGTGCGTGTGGCGGGGCTGTGGGGTTGTTGGGGGAAGGGGGGGGGGGGTGTCACACCTAAATGAACAGGTATGCTCAGTGACAACACACAATGCTTCTTCTATCTAGCCCACACACACACACACACACACACACACATACACGCACGCACACGGCAGTATTTCACTGCATGGGGCGCATACACACACACACAACACGTACTCACAAAAACAAAAAGCCACCCAGAGTCTCAGCTTGCCAGAAAAAAACACAAGCTGTGGGATGCCAATGCAGCTGCATTTAACAGTGGCCATTAAACGTTATTAATCCAACAGCGCAAACATCTTTACAAAGTCAGCAGAGAGCACAAACAAACGCTTACACATGTTGCTTTAACACTTTGCTCACAAGGAAAAAGAAGGCGAGAGGGAAAAAAGTAGCTAACGGGTTTAGACTCGAGTTTAGAGGGTTTTTATTCAGTGGGTTAAAATGACAGTATTGTTAAGAAGCAATTTACACAATCTGCACAAAGAAAATCACTGTACTTTATATCTGTGTGTATGTGCGTGCGTGTGTAATACGTGCACACTATGTACATTGGCTACAAGCCTACCACAGCCTGTACCACTAGCCTCCCTTCTCCAGAACCTCCCTAAAAAATCCTCCCTGGGCTTTGAGCAATCAAACCTCCATGGTAAGTTGGAGACAGAACAGAACAGAGCGGGGAGATAGATGGAGAATAAAACATTGGAGCACAAGAGAGGAGAAAAAAAAGGAAGAAAGAAATGAAATGAAACAGAAAATAGTGAAAGGGGGGGAGCCTCCTCCACCTCCACCGTTCACAGACACGGTTCCATGTATTCATTAAAAGATGAAACATATTTATTCTTGCCTGAGTGCAGCTCTCTTCACCTCACATGTGAATTGTGGACATGAAATCTGTGTTACCTTTTGGAAAAACCATTTTCTTTGAACAACAACTTTGGTAATTTGCCAACACACAGCACTGTACAGTAGGCCTGCACACACACACACACACCCATACACACAGTATATGTCAGATTAGCAGAAGAAAGAGACAGAGTCAAGTGCGAGACCTGAACAAAATTACCATCATTATCCATAACCATAAATAAGCCTGATGATGATGGTTTTAACAATAATAATAGCAATTCACTCTGAGTGCTTTTTCAAATAACAGTGACAGCATTAGCTACATCGCCAACAGAAAAATGAAAGGCTCGGTGCCTTGAGAGCTCTTCTTCTTTGCCACTGCTGATGGGGCAAATTGGCAGGCAGAGCGAATAGACAGGGGTCCTTAAAGACGGATGTAAAAATAGTAGGCTTTCGATTTGCCCGCTGCGTTGGCGCAACTCCAAGGAAAACAAAATAACAGGAGTTGAGGAATAACAGGAAAAGGGAGAAGCCATGGTGAAAGTATGCCCAAGTTCCTGTCACTTAGCACAGGTCACACCTAATGTCACCTTCCTCTGGATACAGAACAATGTCTCTACCATATGGCCACGTCTTAAAATACCACAGGCAAAATAAATGGATTTCTGATGGTCCACCCCGCTGGTGGCTCGGGTCACCTGTAGCAGCGCCGTCCCCTTCCCAGCTCTCGACGCCACAGCAACCCCTGGTAATACCACTCGCACAAACACACACTTACAAGAACTACACTTCAAGCCTTTTATAACTGCCTGGATCCTGGTGACAGCTGCTGCATTCCTGCCATGTCAGTGTGTGTGTGCTGCTGCCCTGGCCCTGCATTCATGTCCCCCTCATTAGCCAGTGGTGGGGTGGTGACATCCTGAGCGACTAGCCCTTCAAACACACACATTTCCTCTTCACACCGGCGACTTCACCGCACTGCAGGAAACTGCCCAAAGACAAATAACTCACAGCCGTGTTTTGAAAGACACGTAGAAAATGAAAGAAGGAAAAACACTGTAAAAAGACGGGTGTTCCACTGCTTATGCGGACATCAGCAGATTTAAAAAAAAAAAAAAACAGCATAAAGCGTCTCAATGCAATCTACATGACAACAGTTGTATTTAAAAATACATAACACTGTAAACCATTTTCCCAGTGCCGTAAGAAACTAATCACACACACACACGTGCTGCTGAGTGTAGCTCACATTTTGAATAACCACGCTGATTTATTCCAAATGAATAAAACCTACGTAAATCTTTCTGGCCTGAAATACCTCATGAATTTCCTCAGTGCTACGCGGTGTTGACATCTTCTCCTCAGATTACCGGTATTTTATTGATTGACTTTGTCAAAAAAAAAGCGACTCGCAATAAATAAAGAACAACAAAAGGAAATGGAATACTGTATTTCTTTGATTTTACATGCCCACACAAAAGTAAGAGAGGTCCCTGGGAAAGACTCAGCTCCAGTAGATTTTACCACTCATCCCACTGATAAAGCCAGAGCATATGGCTGTGCATTTCTATCGCTCCTCACTCATAAAATGCACCCTATGCTTCCATATGATACAGACCACCCCCCACCCCACCCCCCATTCACCATGGTGGTGAGGCACCTGTCTCCTCAGGACAAACAGGAAACAGCTGACATGGAGCCTGTGAGTGATGCTCACATGATGCTTATTGATCGTTGTTTGCCCCTGGTCTTGCAGCACAGAGTCAGGGTCAGTGCTTACCCATAACGCTGGTCCTGCAGGGCATTATTGCACAGCTACAGAGGTTCCTGCCTGACCTGAGATACACGAGATCAGGGTGCCGTATTTTATGTTTGAAAGGACAGCATATAAATGAATTGAAAATTAAAATCTATCGTAAGGATTTTAAGATGGTGAGTGAAAGAAAGGAGAATATATGTGCACGCGTGAAGAGTCAGTCAACTGCCCAAGAAATAGAGTGGAAAATGGTGGAATTAAATGCATGGCTATTGATGTTACCCACTAGACAAGCAGTATGTAAAACAGAAATTTAAAAAGCTGGCATAGTTATCGTATGTATACATGTACCTTCAGACATACTGGGCGATGCACTTTCTGAGAGAAAAAGATTTTGAAACGCCAGTTGGAACTAGTTTAAAGTAAAAATGTTGTGGACGTCATATCTCCCTGGTTGGCACTTGGGTAAATATAGTGGGGACCACAGCATGAATGGGACCTTGTGCATCCTCCCACCTCATCAAACCAGATGGGCTCTTACTAGAGCACGCATACAGCAAATATACTAGTAGCCGTGCCCACCTTCCTGCTCGGTCTTACTCTCGTATTTCTCTCCTGCAGAAATAACGCCGCCTTTACAAAACGCATCATCATACACACAAAGACTGCGTTGGATGCCAGCTCGCTCAAAAATCACAGCGTCCATTCTCAGCTCTGCCTATGTTATCTGGATGTTCTTAACTGGGGCGCAGCAGTAATACGTGAATTAGGCAGTATAAGAGGACAAGTTTAGATTGAGGGATAAGCGCTTTATCAGGGTCATCTATTCTGTTGAAGCTTTGAAGCTTTTCCAGTCAGGTTACCAGACCAAAACACTGATTAAAAAGGCATAACCAAGAAAACACTGTGCTTCTTCTGTCCTTGTGTCTTATGATGAGTCGCAATCCTGCACGGTATATGAAGTGAACATGCTCAAAATGTTCCCCAGTTACACAGATTTAGTCTCAGGAGCCTTTTGTGCAAAGACAGTAGCTGCATAAAAACCATCTGATTTCGTCTTTGAGCATTCGATCTGCTGCTGGTGAAGAGTTTCAAGTGAGAAAGACAGTGGCGAAGAAGACACAGAGCAGAAAGTGTGAAGGTAGGGGAAGAGGAAGAGGGCTGAAAAAGCGAGGGCAGAAGAAGAAGCTGTGAGAGACAAAGACGTAAAAGTAGAAGAAGAAAAAGAAAAAGTAGTAATGGGGGAAGTGGTGCGTGTCTTTTCTGCAAATCTCCTCTTTCACCTCTGCTCTCCTCCAGCTCTCCAGCCAGGGCCAGCCAAGAGACACTTCACCTCGCACCCGCACACACATGGAGCCCGATCCAATACACAGAGACGCACACACACACACACACACAGGGAGGATACACACACACTCTCACATCCTTAATAACACGCTTACACTCACACAACTGGCATATGAGTGCTTAGCCACCCACTCAGAAAAATAAATGGCAAACCCACAGACACCAACTTTTTAGCGCACACATAAACGTCACGTGCACACACACGCACAGACACACACTTGACACCAGATACATGTATGTATAGACATCCATACACTCTGTGTGCAACGACCCATCAAAGACAGACATGGAAATAATAACAGCGAGTGTAGCCACACACATGCGCACACGTTCACCGATTGTGGGTAATTCTACACATATGCATCAAATCACTGCCTCCAAGTCCCACACAACAGTAAGAAGCAATGCATATGCACCACATATGCAACATACAACACGACTTTACCCCACCGTGTAAAACAACGGTTGCCTCCAGCCTCCCTACACACACGCACACACACTGCTATAAATCTATCATTGTGTTAATAGGCAGATTAGCGTCTACTCTGAACTGCGCTGAAGAGGATAATATCTACCTAATTTCTTCAGTCAGACAAAACAAAGCAGAGCATGTTTTTCCACAAATATGTCCATCATCACGCTCTGAGCGCTAACAGAATTCACTTCCAACCGTTTGGCATAAACAGACAGCGCTGGGCTGGCAGCACAACGCTTTAACGAAATATATGGAACAAGGGAAAATCAACCAACAGGACTGTGATGTTGATCCAAGCAAAATAAATAAATAAATAAACATGACAAAAAGAGGAAAAGGAAGAGAAATGGAAAGAAAAATTGTAATATTAGAGGAAATAAAGTCAGGCTTTCAAATCTTTGAGAGAATGTTTGGAGACAAGAAGCCAGCAGATTTGTAAGAATTAAAAAAGACATAAATATATATATTAGTTATAAATTTAATTTACTGACATTAAATTAAAGTAATTTCCATATCCTAAAATTGTAAATGCATGCAACAATGAAAGAATAAAATGCTGCAAATCTGAGTGAGTGTTTGTTTAAAATATTATTTTAAATCATAATAAAAAAATTGCCACAAAAAGCTATATAAGATATAAAGATATAAGATATAAAATTTATATTATTATTTCTATTGTTTTAACGCTGATTATTGTTGGTATTTGAATTGATTTTTTGGCGTTTTTGTGTTATCTAGTTTTAAATGATATATCTGTGTTATCCACCCCTGCTGTGTCCATAGGTGGATAAAAAGAGTCTCGGTGTGAGATGAAGCAGGCAGCACTGAGAGCAGACAGAAGTCAGGCAAGCTGTAATGCCACTGTACCTCTTCCAGATCTCGGCCCATAGTCGACCTGTCGCACTTCAAAGGAAGCCGCGTTACAGCACCCTTGCAAAAAGAAAAGGAAGAGGCTATTTTAGAGATGGTTTTAAACTGGAGATATACACTGATTTTTCCCCGCTACCCCTTTTGAGGTCTGCACCGAGCCTGGGTGGCTCCATCAGATCCTCAGGTGGAGATGAAGGCACATTTTTACAAGCTTCTCTAATCCTTGACTTGTTCCCACGTTCCTCAGACTTGAAGCGGAGAAGACAATAAAAAAAGGGGAAAAAAGGAGAGAGAGAAACGCGGCCTCCGGCTGCTGTATTGTGGAGGAAACATCCCTGATGAGCCAATTAGACTCGTAGTATCACTTAACTCTGGAGTTTTTAACTTGCAGAGGGTCGATATTCATAGCCATGCATGTACAGCAGCGGGTCAATTAAGGCTCCAAATATTATCACTCCGTAATGCCTGGAATTAATTACACTCGCGACTAATGTTTGTATTTTTTCCGCCATAAAAGCAATTAGGAGAGTTCCCTTCTCGCAGTGTTTTGTAAAATGTGCACTGATTTTTTTTAACACGAGGAAGCTGAGAAAATAGGTCGTATTTATTGAATCCATTTCATTGATTTCATTTAAATTGCATGCTGTTTATGCCCTTTCCTGTTGACACTTGCGTGGATTATAGAGGATGTAAATCTCCTGCTGTGTGGCTTAGAAAAAAAAAAGAGTTTGCTCAAAGATTAAAAACCTACTAAGGCCTTTTATGAAAGGTGTAAATTTGTTCGACTGCACAAATGCCTCAATATCCAACGCTGTTAATTTCGTTGCTTTAGAAAAATCACGCAACGATTTAAAAAGTAAATAAATAAATAAAGAAGAAGAAGAAAAAAGAAAAGAAAAAGAAAAAAATACCATTGTATCAATATGCAATCTCACACTCCACATTTAATAAAACATAAGGGAAAATATTTAATTCACCTGTATTTTTCATTTGTTTCTTCAATCCAAACAGCATCGCCTGTGGCCAAATATTTTTAAAAGAAAATGCCTCGTGTCTTGAAAAACATCTAAGTGAATATGAAATAAATACATTCATTAATTGCCAATAAAAATCTATGAAAAACGATTAAAATTCGGCAGCAATACAGGCATTATTTATTAAATTCAAAGTGGTTTTTAAATATTTTCTTTAGGTTTAAGCAATTTTCTCCACGCCATATAAGACACGTGCTGCTTTTTTATGATGACAAAAATGAAACTAGTGATTCAGAATTTGGATGCAAAAGAAAAAAATAAATGTCTGTGCTTCACTTTCTTTGCATTCTTCAGTCGCGGATGCTTGTCCACGAGCTAATCAAACACCTGCTGCAAACCGCAGGTTATTTACGTAATTAACAGGATGGCTTTAAAATAGGAAAATCACTGCCTTCCTATCACAAGAGACATTTCCTACGTTTCGACAGTGCTTCTTTGTGCGTGTTTGATTTACAAGGAATTCCAAAAGGTATTGCCAAATGGGTTTTGTTGTTGTTGTTATGTTTTGTTTTTGTTATTTTGGAGATGTCCCTGCATCTCATCGCAGCCGCTACTCCAAAACGCACTGCGCACAAACCTTTTTTTTATGTCTCTGTCGATCAGATGGAGATGTGATGTAACTAAACTTTTATAAAATCCTGCATCTATTGTGTCACCTGGTTGATCTTTACGGGAGATGGGGGGGATTTTTTTTTTTTAACACAAGCCCATAACGCATTTCTCTCCAACACCCCAGGGTGCGCCAGGCTCGGCAAACACAAAGTCATTATCGGTTAGATTCCAATAAGGCGAGTCTGTCAAGGAACAGGCTTCCTTCGGAGAATTTATGTCATGCCTACTAAACATGAGAAGATGTCTTCTAAGTAGTGCGAGGAAGGATAAATAACAGCGAGTCCCACAGCTGATTATATTGAAACAACGGTGCGCATTTGTAAAAAGGATTGGGGACGCAAACGTGGGGTCCCAGCAGATGCTGAGCGCAGGGGCCCATCCACCTGCTCGTACCGGGAGAGGAGAAGAGAAGCGGTTTGCTGACCCCTGCAACCCATCCACTAATTCGTGTATCAATAGTTTGCATGATCGTTACTTTAGGAAGATTTTGAGGGGGTGGGGAAGATAAAACGTGATAAGCACGAAAGGTGTGAGGATGTAAAGGGAAACACTATTGATTTACGTATCTAATAAATTTGAGGGCTTTAAAGATCAACCTGACTAAAACAAAAAAAAGGTGGAGGTTGTTTTTCTCATAAAACTATTTCGTGGAAAGCTGCTTTAACAAAATGTGTCTTTAGTAAAAGTTACACCGGGATTCTTGTTCTTTAAAAAATAAAATAAAAAATCCCAAAACATCGTTTTCACCTTCACGATTCGACCTCTGGGGGTTAAACAAAACAAAAACAAAACGGACTCCAAGTGCCGTCAAGGTGACAGAATATGTTTCTCATCACTTACAGCACGGAGCCGCGGCGAAGCTGTTGCGCAAGAGCCGCTATGGCCCGAGTGCGTAACAGCGTGTGCATGGTACGGAGAGTCTGCAGGTCCCGCTATGATTAACTGCAACCTAACAACCATCCTCTATCTTTACTGTCTTCCCCTCACGCGGACGTGAGCGCGAACGGACGCACACAAGCACACACACGCCCGCGTACTAGCACACGCGCACATACACTTGCTCGGAGCTGGACATTCCTATCCCTCCTCTCCGTACCTGATATTTATCCAACGAAACCACTTCATCCCTGTCATGTTTCTAACTTTAGAGACGACATTAAAAACCTAAAAAAAAAAAAAAAAAAAGGCTACAGAACGAAGAGGAACACCAGCGACAGCAGCAGAGGAATGTCGGGAGGAAATCTTCGACTGTCCTCAGCCGCTGCGGGCTCTCTGTTATCATCACTACTTTTCCTGGCCAGCCAGGATTCATTCACGGCTCCTTTGCTGTTCCGTAGCCGCGCGAGGGGCTTCCTGCTTCGGCCACACGAAGTCAATTAGCCGGTCCCAGAGGGGTGCCCCTTCCCGAGTCTTTATCGGCGCTGGGGTTACCAAAACACGCCTATAGCTTGCTTTTTAAAACTCCTCTCCGCTCTCACACCAATTACTGAGACAGAAGCATGTGTGTAACAAGAGGTGAGGAATCATGTCGCAAGCTGTGCAAATTTTATATTAACATGTTTTTGCAAATACATAAAATGAGCTATTTTTTTTGCCCTTTTTTAAAAAATAAAAGAAAATGACAAATGCATTGAATAAATTTTGAAAAAGTGACAGATGACAGAGAGAGAGAGAAAATGCATGAATTGAAATACTTTACAGCAGGTTTGTGTAAAAGAGCAACACAAAAGGCATGAAATCAATGTTCCAAAAAGAAAAGGGAAAGTTACAAAAAATCTGCTGCACAATTGACTCTTAACTTAAAATATCACAAACAAGACACCACGAAACCACTGGTTCCCCCCCACCACCACCTCCACCCACCCACCCCAACATGAACTTACACATACACCTACACATGCAGACGTACACCAACACTTTCTTGGATCAGGAACCAGTAAATACTGTGAGAGTAAACACAAATCAGGAGAAGGAAAATGAACATTTGGCCTTAAAGATGGAAAAGAAAGAAGGAAGACAGGAGGAGGCAGAGATGGAGAAGATGGAGGGGTGAGGCTGAGCGACGTACCTGCTGGGACATTCTGTAGAGGAGGTTGCTGTCAGTGCTCTGCTGCTGCCATGTCCCCATGAAGCCCGGCTGCTCAGCACTAGGCGGTCTGGTGCTGAACTGCATGGAGCTCGCGCCTGCTCCCTCAGCGCTGCTGCTAACGATGCTTACGCCACCCAGACCACTTCTGCTGCTGGTGCTGCTGCTACTACTACTGTGGCTACTTGAGATGATGCTCGTGCAAATGCCAGCTGTGTCCGTGGGTCCGTTAGCCTTAGCTGGAGGTGGCCTGGGCGACTCTGGGTCTCTGCTGGGCTCTGGTGGGACCGTGTCACACTCACTGCCTCTCACATCCAACTCTGCCTCCTTGGACTTAGACAGAGAGAGGGAGAGACAGAGAGGGAGGGCGGCAGGGATGTGGGAGTGTGAAGGAGGAGAGAAGAAAAAGAAGTCAGTGAAGGTGGGTTCTTTTGGGGTTATGTTGCCTTTTTAAAAAAAATCTAGCTTGGTTCCTGCTTGCTGAGGAGGATAACAGCAAGAGGCAAGATGAGGAAGTAGACGTATGTGTGCGTGTGTATGTGTGTGAGCTTTCTTGGCAGCTCCGGTGGCAGAGCAGTGAGTGTGGAGTTAATTCTCGTGAAGGGAGAGAGAAGAGGGCTTGTGGTGAATTTCCTCGGGGGCCTCGTCTTGGACAGGGGAAGATGAGCGGAGCACTGGAGGTGAAGAGGGACGAGGAAAAGGATGGAGGTGAGGAGGGAGGTTGATGAGAAGGTGAGCAAGAATGGAGTAAAACAAAAAAGAGGGGGAGTATGGGAATTAAGGCGAGGGGGTGCATGTTGTTGCCTTTGGCCTGACTTTTTTTTTCTTTTCTTTTTTTACTTTTTGCTGTAATCCATCTGTCAGTCATTTTGTACTTGGACACGGAGTCAACAGAAACACACACTTGGATGCAAACATACACAGTGGAACGCATGTTTACCTGCATGCACACACATGGACACACTCACGTAATATTTGAAGAAGAAGAAAAAAAAGAAAAGTAGGAAAGTAGAAGTTAAGCAACCTGGGAAGTGCAACCACCAGACTCAGCAATGAATATCCACACAGAAATACAATCAGAAATAAATTCAAGCTTGAGAAGGCAACAAATAGTGTGCTGTAAGTACAACAGATATATATATTACACTCTAGACTTAAAAAAAAACAACACATACAGCAAAAAAAATTGTGAAATTTAAAAATACTGTTTCACTGTTTTCCCAAAAATTTGTCAAACAACCAAAAAACATTTTTAAAGTCCAGTTTTAAAAAAAAAAGTCCCATAAACGTCCATAAAAGCAAACAGCCGAGCCAATAAAAACCTTGAATTTATCTTACCATCAATTCTGTGTCTGTCCCAGCAAAGTGAAGATGAGGTGTGGGAGTGAGCCACCAGCAATCCAGCTCTCCTTGCCTCCCGCTCCTCTCTCTCTCTCTCTCTCGCTCTCTCTCCTTTTCTCTCTCCCTTAGCCTCTCTCTCTCTCTGTGTCTCTGTGAATGTGTCCCTCTCTCAACGTCTGTGCTGCCGACTGTCCTCTCTCTTTCCCTCTCCTCTTGCCTCTCTCTCTCTCTGACTCCTCTGTACTCCGCCGCAGCCACGGAGGAACTGAACTGAGCGCCTGAGCGTGTGTGTGTGTGTGTGCGCGCGAGAGCGAGCCAGTGAGAGAGACGGTGGCTCGCTGAGTGTCTGTGTGTGCGAGACAGAGAGAGAGAGTGTGTGTGTCAGGCCAGTGCAGGCTCAACTGAGTCAACTCTGCCGCTCCACTGTGAGATGCTCAGTGACATCGTGCTGCACACTTCGACACACTCGCACGCAGACACACACACACACACTCCTCCTCTGCTAGACGCAGGAAGGTGGGGGCAAGCTCCCTCGCAGATCGGGAGGAGGGGAGCGCTTGTCTCTCCCCCCCCCCCCCCCCCATTATTACCATTTGCGCTGCGAGCGGCCAGCACGTCTCAGAGCAACTTAGTTCTCCTGTGGGACCGTCCTGCCACACACGCATATGAACGCACACAGACCCCCCCACACACACACACAGTTATACACAGTGCTAAGCAGAGGAGCGGAGTTGTTGCCTTGCATGTGAAAGAAGAGCCACTTCTGTTTGCTGTTTTCAAGTTTCTTTGTTTCAGGAAAGAAAAATCAGGTTTGTATTCTGCAAAAAAACCTGTTTGTTTTTTTTATCACAGCTGATCAACATTTTTCAGTGTTCTTTTCATTAGATAATTATAAATATATATCTCTCTCTATATATTTTTTTTTAAAAACAAGCAAATATGCCAGCCTTGATACATCTTTTAAAACTCTCGTGCCTTTGTTTGATTTTCACCGACTCTAATGAAAGACTAATGGAACGCAGGCAATCTGCCACCAGCATGCACACGAACACACATGCTCACAGGCACCTCCTCTCTCTCCCCTCTCCTCCTCCTCCTCCGCGGAGGCTCTCAGATTTTAATTAAGAAAAAAATGAGGAAGAGGTTCCATTTTAGCCAAATTGGTCCCCACAGCAGCAAAGGTAAGGGGAATAAAATGAGGGATGGAGGAGTAAAGGGAGGCAGACACAGAGAAAAAGACACACAGGAGGATAAGACAAAAAAAGAGGGAAAAGATCTATGCTTCCTTTGACACAGCATAGGACACATCTCAAACAATGAAGACACCCCTCTCCCTCCCTCCTTCCTTCTCCTTTCCTTTCCCCTTTTTTTTAAACTTTAAATCTCCCATCTTGTCTTCTCCACCCTGTCTTTTCGCCCCACTATCATTAGAGAAATGACAGACCAGGTGCCTCAGTCCGCAGCGAGAGGGAGATGTCACAGTGATCTTTTTCATTGCCGAGGAACAAAAGAGAAAGGGACACGGACAGAACTTCTCTCCTCAGCTACATTAAATGGCTTGTGATATATAAAGTCACTTCAAATTTTGTGGTAAATTGCGGCAGACAGCTTCTTGGTTGTCTGTTAAAAGCCTTTTGTACTATGTACTAATGGTGGTACACCGTTAACCTTTGCTGAGATTATCACACCGGTCATTACTGTTATGTACAGGTGATTTCTGCCAGCAGAGAGAAAAGTGTGCAGTGTGTGTCTCGCCACTTTGAAAATGTGCAATTGTGTCTTTTGTCTCAAGCTCAATTTACATCTTCGCTCCTTTCTTGCTGCCTGCCTACATCTTCATCCTCTGCTTTTTGGTCTCTCGTCATTTTTACCCCTCCACCTCTAAATACCTTCCGCTGCTCCCTTCCTTTTCAATTTTTTTCTTCATTCATCTTTTTGCATGCTGGCCCGTGCCTTGTCAGTAGCCACGAGAAGCATTGTTGTAAAAGGCATAATGTGTCACCTCTTGTCCATGTTCCACCAGCTCTGCTCTTAACAACTTATTCAAAAGGTAATGCACGAGGCTTAGGCTAATTATATTAAGTGACAATTTAGCCGCCAAGGTTCCTTTTTGCTTTCCAGTTTTTTTTCTCTTCCTCTCTCCTTCTGTTCCCTCCACCCCTCCACCCCATTCTCCTGTAAATGTGCTAGTCTGTGGGTTTTTCGAGTGGCACTCAGTGTTTCAAGTCAAGCTGGTGGCTCAGCTTCTGACCTGGCTGGTTAATGGCTGTTATTTGTGAGAGGGAGGAGTGGACTCTGCAGATATTGCTCACTCTTCCTCCACATTTCTTTCCCCTCTTTTTACCCCCCCACCCCCAACCCTACCCCTTCCACCTTGCTTCTGCCGATAGTAAATGGTCGTGATGACAGCGGAAACAAAGAAAAAAAACAGAGAGAGAGACAGAAGTAAAAATACAGAGATGAAGAATTTTTGAAGGGAGGGCTGGAAAGAGGAGGCAAGAGGAAATAGAAAGATGAAAAATCTGTGAAAGCAGGAAAAGGGTGGGAAAAAAGGGGATACTGGAGATCCTCAAGCTCCTTTATTAAAACTATTATTGTGCAGGACTTGAGAATTCCCCCCGGGGCAGGGGTCCATGTCGAAGCCCATATAATTAACTAGAGGCTCAGCTACGGATCAATTACCAGACAAGCAAGTGATAGCTGAATCAATGGAAGATCATCAGGCTCGTTATCAGTGTTGCAACTCATTAGAGGAAAAGTAAGGTAGAGAAAGAGGCAGAGTAAAAAGAGGGGGTGGGGGGCAGGGGGGGCAAAAAGGGAGAAGGGGGTGCCTGGGTGAGGCAGGAGGAGAGGGCAGAATTGGTGGCAGTGTGTTATCCCAGAAGCTGATGGGTGTGTGTGTGTGTGTGTGTGTGTGTGTGTGTGTGTGTGTGTGTGTGTGTGTGTGTGCTGTACTAGTGTGTGATGGGCTGCTTTTCCTCATTAGCTGCCACCGACTGGTGACAGGTGGGAGTCCTGTACCATGAGCGAAGCCTGGTCTGTAGCAACAGTCACTGAGGCTTGCACGGATCAATACTGGCGTGCACATGAGGCTAAAGCTCTGCCACAACATTCTTACTCCCCAGGTACTCACAACCTCAGTCTCGGGTACAATTTTGCAATCTGAGCAGTCAGAAGGGAGGTGTCAACAATGAAGAGTCGCAGAACAAAGGAGCAACAACTATAACCAGAAATTCAAAGCAACGCCAGAGTTGATAACCTCTTTTAACAGCAAAGTGACATCTACGTATGAAGACGTTAGTTTGAACTCTTCTAGGGATGTGCTCAAAAGTGATTTAAAAAAAATGCAATCAATTTTTTAAAGTAGGGCAAAAATCAAAAAAGTACTATTAATATGCGTTGTTCTATTTTGCATTCACCTAAGTAGAGTTGAAGTATAATGAAATGCGCTATATAAATCAACCTCCATTGCCATCTGAACTTTGAGGATTCAGTCATTTGTGGTGATGCCACATTTGCACACTGCTTTGCATGCGTTGCTTGATTCATGTTTTAATTCTGATTTTCCTCTTTCATTTGATGTTTAGAAATTGGTGCCCTTTAGAGATAAATGACTGAATCCTCAAAGTTCAGATGGCAATCGGGAAACAATATAAATCTGTGATCTAAACATCTGCCAGTACCTACCGGGGATTGTGCTGATATCGTTTTAAACAACACAAACGTGTTTTCTCATGATTGGTGTTACATTTTTCTATATTTATCAATATTATATTACATCACTGCATTAATTCTTTTACTGTTCACTTATTTTTGGCTTCTATTCTATTATTTCCGTTCTGATTATATTTCAGTCTTAATTAAAGAAAAACATATAGAGCACGTCGGGTAAAAGAGTCCAATAAGAGTGCAGAAAGTGAGATTTAAAACATTCTTGGACTCTTTGTACTTTAACTATGGCACCATCCATCACTAAATCCACACTATTATGCCCATCAAACCTCTTAGCACTGCCTGTTTGTTTCCCAAGCACTGACATCTAATGGGTCAAATAGCCCAGAAATTGGGTGCGACAGCACTGAGTTGTTAGGCCAGTCTCAAGAGAACCAATTCCCCTTTCTATGCTCTTGAGAGGCAAAGTACCCAGCTTTTTATTTTCTGTGCAAAGTGAGAAAACCTGTTGAAGCAAACAACAAAGAGTACAAAACAAATACAGGGAGTCATCAAAGAGTCATAATTACGATGCTTTGCTGCTGTATTATTTTTCTGTTTTGTGTTGCTTTTTTTTTTTTCTTTTCACGACAGAAAATCACAACAACAAAGACCAGCTCGCACAAAAACTAGGCCAGAAAGGGAGAGGACAACAAGTGGAAGGTGGAACGACATAATTTGTGCAGCGGCGGCGATCATGTGCCACAGAAACAAATGATCTCCACCAGCAGAAGGAGCTTGATGAGCGTCTCTTTGCCGAGCAGGATGCTGGCTGGTGAAACACTGATTCTTTTCAGGTTGTCACATGAAAGTCACATCTAGAGTTCATCCTATCAGCTGTTCAGTCATTCCCAACTTTTTTTTCTCTGCTCGTATAAAGCTTTCCTATCATCTTACGTTCTTGTTCGAATAATTAAAGGTAAACAAAGCTAAACAATAATAAAGAGTCGTGGAAAGTGACCAAAAAAAAGGTCAAAAAACGAAAACGTGAGTGCAGCTTTTCAGCAGTACACTAAAGACGTAAGCAGGAACACATGGCTAAGGGCTGGTACTGTCAGTGACCTGATTTATGAACACAGTGTGTGTGCATGTGACAACGAGCGGCGTGTCGATTAGATGGCGCAGGGATAGAACTGTCACTGTTCTGCTACCACTACAGGGCCACAAGACATCATATGACACCAACAGGAACAGCCCTCCACTTGTGATAGCGTTAGAGACAGACGGAGAGAAAGACGGAGAGAAAGGCAGACGAGGGCACCAAAAGGTCTGAGAGAGAATAAAGAGAGCCACATGATTGCCCGTGTCACTGATCACTGCAATCTGGGCTCCACTCATAAGTGCACCTTTGTGAACGAAACAGTAGAACAAGACGAGTCTAACGAGTGTTCTGAGTTATTTACAATTTTCAGCTGTATTTGTGGTAATATAGAAAGGCAGAAGGTTAATTGCTAAGAGCATCATTTGCTAATGCCAGTTTAGCAATTTGTGATCTAATGACATGTTATGCATAACAGCACTCCACATCCTAGTTCAGTTTTCCTTCAAAGGGAAGGCTCCACTATCCAGGTCGGGAGACAAAACTACAATTTTATCAGCATCAGCATGGATGCTCACACACACACATACATATACATATACCGTGCTCATTCACATGTTCACCTCGATCCCAGCAGGCACCAGACTACTATTCTTCCTTCTCACCAAATTTCTGAACAACTTTCACATGACGACACATAAACACACACACATGCAGAAATTCACTTAAGCTCTCTATATCTGAAAACCTCAATTCAAACATGCGTGGTGTTTATATTCTTTATATTAGTGGGTCTGCAACTAGTCACTGCTTTTATCATCAGTTAATCTGACTGGTGCTTTCCTGATTCGTGATATGATACAGTTTTTGTGGTGCAACAAATAGACAAAAGTGGAGCCCTGCAGCGTGCATGCTGTTGATTTAATAATTTGGCAGCAATTAACAATTCAAAATATTGAGAAAATAAGAAAAAAAACAATCAAAAAATTAAATATTACTTAGAGCCAACAGTCTGATAACCCAGTGATATTTACTGAGATACTTAAGAAACTAGCTAACTAGCTAATAACAGTAAACAGACTGATGGATTTCCAGCATCTTCTTTTTCAAAACCTCTTTAAACTCTGTGTAAAGATGCATTTCAAAACAAATCATACAAGCTAGAAATTAAGTGTTTAAAGATGCTGTAAAAACTGAAAGATTTCAGCAATTTTCTCTAGCTCAGTATCAATTAGTTCTACAGCTTGCAGTTTGCTAGCTAGCAAATAACTCACATGATGACATCAAAAAAACAGGGAGATGGGATTATCTCCAGCATCAGCTACATTCACCAGCTATTAATGGAAAAGCCTATATAACAACTTTAGTGGGAGAAAAAAAAATTACTTAACTCTTTAAGTTGTATAATGATTCACAGATGTTATTGTTATGGATTGTAGGATTTATAACAACTAATTAGAGTCACTAGAGTGGCCCTACCAATGGTTTCTGGTGCTGGTGCCAACTTATCTGACAAATACTATGGCTTGTTGGAATGTTTCTATAAGGAACAAGATCTAAACTTAAATTCAACAAAATTTAGCATGACTCCAAATGCACAAATCTCTGCTTTGTCCAGTGTGATTAAGGTGGCAGGAATTAAGAGGTTGCGATGTTCTGCGACTCGGGAAGGGAGTAAAAATATCAAAGCGGTAGCAGAAAATACTCCACACTCACACTTGGATAATTCTCTTCTAATCATCAGTAGCTCTTCTCCTCCTCCACCCTCATTTACTTCTCTTATGTTTCCCTCCTTTACAACTCTCTCCTCACCTCATCAGACAGGCCTCTGCCTCACCCCTCCGCCGCCTCCATCCCTTCAGTCCTGTCCTCTCTCACTGACCCGTGCTCCCCCCCAGTCACAGGGCGTTGTGTCTCTACCTGCCAGGCTCCCTGACAGCCCCACGTCCCCCCTCACCCCTGAGAGGAGACCGACTGCCCATCCGGAACGCTGCCGTGGCAACTCTGCCCCCCGCCACCCCCACCTCACCGTCCAACCCAATATCCACCGAACCCAGTGGTGAGAGTTTGACAAAGTCCTTCTCGACAGTGTCTTCCTTCTCTGAACCTCCTCCACACTTTTCCCCACCTCTCATTATTCTGTTTTTACCCTTCCTCCCAGTCTCATAACCCTCAGATTTTCTCCCTTCCTGACCTCACTAATGTGTCTTTACCTGTGTTAACTTTCTGCTCCCTTTTACACTCACTGATTAGCTTCTCTCTCTTTTTTTCTAAAACCTAAAAAGATTTGAGTAGTTGTTACACCGCGACCCTTTAAAAGCATTTGTTGTGGACAATAGTAAATATTGACACCCAACAAGTATAATTAAATCTCCACTGAGACCTAATTTTGCTTCCATTTTTCATAATTTTGCATTACATTAAAAGACTGCACAATAAGGTCATTTAAAAGTGGTTCCATCAGACTAATTACTGGCCAGTTCTTTCTTGCTATATATGCACCGACC
Organism: Neolamprologus multifasciatus; assembly: GCF_963576455.1. NCBI lineage: Eukaryota > Metazoa > Chordata > Actinopteri > Cichliformes > Cichlidae > Neolamprologus > Neolamprologus multifasciatus. Next base: position 24,026,386 of record NC_140444.1, read on the forward strand.
ACAGGCTGAATGTCAACCAACAAAATGTAACTTCTGTGAACTATAGGTCAGGCAAGCCACCAAAAAATTGTAGACAACTGTCCGTGCAATAAAAGAAAAAAAATGGAGGCTTGTTTTGAACATACAAGATGTGATTTTAAAAAAAAAGTTCCACAGCATATATTTAAATTTGGCCCCTTCAACATTGTCTCCTTTGTCACTTTTGGACGTACCAAAGTGTTGGAAACAGCACTCCTATCTGTATTTCATTAATTACATTTAAGGCCCTACATGGCCAGGCTCCTGCCTATAAAGGTCTTTCACATGATGTCATGGTCACTTGTGAATTTTCTCCCATATTGGATGTGAAATAACCACAAGCTGCTAGAGAAATATGTGTATTTTCCAACTGGTTGGTGAGCGGCTGCCGGAAGTTTCTTATTGTCAGCAGGTGAAAACAGGTGTAAAGAAGCTGCTGTACAAAAAACTCTTTCTGCTTGCTTTGGTTGCCACGGTCACCTGTAGTTTATTTTGGTCTTACAACTGAATAATACATCGGTTTGAAATAGATCATTTTAAAATTAATTATATTTTTTAAAAAGCTGTGGTTATTTATTAGTATCTCCTGTCTGGGTATGACTGTGTCTGCAAATGTGTTTTGAGGAAAGTCATCAGTTCACAGCTGTGCATCTGCTCAGTGGTGAAGTAATGGGAATCACGCATTATACTAGTTAACCTTTGTGAGTAAAAGGGAAGTCCACGGCTGCTTTTGATGTGAAAAAGGAAAAGAAAAAAATCGATGACCTCACAAAAGCTGAGACGTGGTCCAACAAGCCTGTGTACCATCTGAAAACTCCCCAGAAAACAAATGCAAATCCAGAAAGGAGGTGGGAACAAAAAAACATGTGGGTTGCATTAGCCAGGGGAGTCTTTATTTATGGTACACACATGACAAGGAACATAACCGCTAACACCACGACAAACACACAAACACTTGTGACGCTCCTCGCCAAAAAAAACACCCAAATAAATGTCACACAAATCATTGTGTGGTAGTAGAAACCATTCGGCAAACAAGCAAGAAAGTTTTAGGTTTACTTCAGAGAATTTCTGCTGAGGAAAAAGAAAAACGAAAAAAAGTTTGGTTTAAATTCTTCTTCTGTCTCTAACTCTGGTCTTTCTCATTCATCTTTTTTTAGCCACGCGTCTAAAGAAGAGAAAAGTAGGAAGTGTAGTTTCAGAAGCAATATATTTTTTATTTTTCAAGTTCTGTAGGATGTGTGCTCCAACCAAACGATCAGCACATTAAAAAGTCATTTTAGTTTCTCTTCCTGTGAGCCCCGTGGAGAGGTTCTAAGTGTAATGCCCGTTGCTGCCCTCCCCTCCTTGTAATTGAATACTATCCCACAGCCTGGGCAAAAATCAGCTTAGCGAATGCATAAAGAGGAAAAAAAAATAATAAAAAAAATGATTATTATTCCACCATCAGGTTTCAATTACACAGAAGAGGAGGGTTAAGTGAACATGAAGTCATATTAAAGTATATAGAAGGCCACTGGCTTTGGGGTGCTTTGTTGAAAGCTCTCATGTATTAACACACATTCTTGCACGTGGCCAAGTTACATTATTTGATTATTACAACCGTAGCCACAGGTTTGGCATGCAAGCTTTGAATTCCTGCTCTCGCTTAGAACCACTTCCACCGAGAACAAGAACCTATTAGTCTGAAAACATTGATGAGAGAGAAAAAATATGTCATGTCTACATCTGGCATACACAGAGGCCAGAAACCTGACTGTGTGTGTGTGTGTGCAGCGTTATGCATGAGCATGTGTTCCATCTTGCATGTCTGTGTTTCATTGCTTTAAAACATTAGACACGCAGGACCAATTTAAGGTCAGAATGGGAGTGAGGCTGTATTCACACTTAAGTTGAGATTCGGAGCGTCTGTTGTTTTTTACTCTGCCTTCCATTTCTACAGAAATCAGCTTGGGCTACTTTTCTTTTTTTATTCTTTCCTCCCATCATTTGGGTTCACAGCTCGGCTGTCTGGCCCTCTTTCTCATGCAGTCAGTCTTTCGCACTTTGTCCTCACACACCACCACACCAGATTCTGTCACCTGTCTCTGCTGGTTCAATCACTCCCAGAGAGGCAGAGGAATGGCCTCCACATTCCCAGAGGCAAGACATAAAGGGCTGTGAATGGATTGGTTGATGGCGAGGGGGACGAAACCAGCAGCTAAATTATTAAGTGACACTTCGCTTCGAGACACACAAACACACTCATAAGGCGGGAGGGTAAACGCATTAGAACGGTTAGCCCCCTGAATGCACCCGACAACTCGAGTACACGCTAACTCGCGTCAAAATCATCAAACCAGGCCCGGGGCTCTTAAAAGTCGTGGAGCCTGGGAGGCTTTCTGAGAGTGAGTTGGCCCTGTCATCGCAGCCATCGCTGCCAATAAATAAGTAAATATGGGAGTGGAGCAGCTAAGCGCATCGCCACAGAGTTGACAGCACCCATCCACTGCGAGTTTGCGCTCCCCGTTGAACATCAGCAAATAGGTATTCGCACCTGTGTTTATGTGTGTCTCTGTGGGTCTGTGTACTCTTCCAACATCTGACAAGCTCCAGGGGGGGAAGGTAGGGCCACGGTCTTGGTCATCTCCCTAGCTAGAATGTGCCAAAGCGGGACTTCATTCACTTAAGTTCCACCTGGCCTTGATTTCCTGTGAACAAGGCTTGAGCACACCGGGAGAGCACAGGTCTAATTTGGTACATAAGGCGGCAGGATGATGGGCCATTTGGCCACCATGGAACCAGACTCCCATGTTAGCAGGGAGCACAACACAACTCCTCAAGTCTTAGCTTGAAGAGCTGCAACAAAATTACACAAGCACTTGTATCACTGCTATTAAGTCATCTCCTCATGTGTCCTTTCCTACATAAAATATGCAAAAAATAAGACGTAAAATGACATCAGCGCAAATGGCACCAAGGGCCATTTGCGCTGATTATAAAATCCCCAGACAACACACAGAAACATAACAAAACCTTTAAATAACATCTAAGTCAGCTAATTTTCTGCGTCCAACAAAGCCAGCCTTTTCTCATTTCTGCGTTTGTGTCAAAGAGGCACGGGACAAAGTGTCCCTTTGGCATCAGTGCACATGATTATCTCTCACTCCCAACTCATAACATACGCACACTTGTAAAGAATCAATTGGTGGCACGTTTAAAAGCACCAGATCACCCTAAGCCTGCACTTTTTGTGTCTAAACTTCACCGGTGAGGGGAAACTAAAGAAAATCAGCCAACTGACAAACTCTCGACCTCTCGTGTGGGAATATTTGATCAACAGGGATGAGAACGCTTTGACCAGGCATAATGGAGGTGAATATAATTTTATACATGCTGCTAAAAGCAAAAATCACTGCCAGATGTTTTCATATAAAACCATCATCATAAAGGAATCCTAATAAAAAAAAATATTATTTTTTCTGTGAGGAAAAAAAGAGCATTGCTCCTGGAAAGATGAACTGCCACTGGATATTTTAAAAATGATTTAAAATGACCCATGGATTCAAATCCTTATGCCTGGCACACTTAAACTCTTTGCATTATAACTCCAATATAAGTAGAAAATGTTATTTGTATTTCAAATTTCTATGATCTGTTAAACAGATTTTAGCCGTACCCACAGAATAACGCCGCTTCAAGCCCATGTCACGCTTGTTTTCCCATCATTATGACCACTAGTGGACACTGAAGACAATCTGGTGTAGTTAGCCTAACAATAAATGCAATGGCATGGTGATACTTAAGCAACTGTAAACAGTGTTTGTGGGCTCGTAAATGTACTCACAGTTTGGATGTATCTGTATCACTGTGTGTACACATATGTGTGCCCATGTATGTGTTTATCTGTGGGTACGTTCATTGTAAAGCCTGCTAATTGCAGTTGAGACTCCTTTAATTAACACAAAGAGAGGTCTCTGGGGTATCTACGGGCACTGTGAGTGTGTCACGAGTTTATATCTAGCTAACCTGTGGGACACAACAGCCTAATCAGAGCCTTTTAAGTTCTGCCATGCTTACACTGGAGGATTAACTGAAGACACACTTTAGTCGTGGAAAATGAGACAACCGAGGATCGCGCTGGTCTGGCCGACAAAATAAGCAAAGGGGGAAAAAAATAAAATAAAAACCCACATGCGCCTGGAAACACGGAACACTTTGAACCGAGTACACAACGATGCTGACAATAAGAGGTGTGTATTTTAAGGTTGTAATGACTTTATTTAGCTTGAGTCTTGCTCAACTGTAAACAAAATGGTTGCCCGGCTGTTGTTGTTTGCAGATTAATGGTTTGTGTATGGCAAAGGGGCGCCACAGGAGACATGACACAGGATATGCCTCAATCTTTCTCTCTTCCCTTTGTCCACCCACCTCCATTTTCATTTGCTCGCTCGCTTCTCTTTCCTTTTTAAAAATAACTTGCGCTCTTTTTTATTATTCCTGCCAATTTGGACAGGAGCCGTGGTCAAAGACAGATTACACTAAGTTGCGTATCAAACCTAATCAATCTTCAGCCCCTGGAAGGCATCACTCTCCCAATGAATAATTACAGCAATCCAGTTATGAGCTGCCAGTGCCAAAATGTTGCCACCGCCATCTTTTAGGATGCTGGAACCCCTGGCTGATTAACCAATGAACTTTGAGGGCACACGTTCATGAGCGTGTGTCTGTGTGTGTGGTCCCTGTAAAGACAAAGTCAGAGGCAACAAAAGATGAATGCCTCAGTCATCACAACCACTACTGTTTTTTTTGTTCTTTTTCATTTGAGAGTTAATAAAGTCATTCGAACTACATTAAATCCGAGTGGCACCTGGGGTATGCGGAAGTGGGAGAGCTGATATGTGGGAAAGAATGAGAGTGATCATGTGTGTGTCGATCCAGGATTTAGGTTGGCAGGGTTGCTCTAGTCAAACTAAGGCCAAACTCAATTTGGCTTCCATACATCCTTAGTATAGCTTGCAGTAGAGGAAATGTGCTACACCACCCTCTGCTGCTCTCACACACACAGAGACACACACACAACCACACACACACATGCAACGAGATGAAGATGATTAAAAGGAGAGAAAGGTGATGTTTTGTGAGGAGGGGAAAAAGAGATAAAAGAAGGCAGAGAACGAGAACTGTTTGTGTGCATGCGTGTGTGTGTGTGTGTGTGTGTGTGTGTGTGTGTGTGTGTGTGTGTGTGTGTGTGTGTGCGTGTGCGTGTGCATGCATGGGGGGTGGGTGGGGTGGGGGGGGGGTGATGAATGAACAAATCATTGTGTTGGTGGGTGCGCTGCAATCAGCAGGGAGAAGACGCTCCAGTCACACACTGTCAGTTATCCAGCCACTGATATGTGATGTATAAAAGGACGTGTGCACCATACAACATGACGATCTTTCATCAAGAGGCATGTTGAGTAGAAAATATTGAGAGATAATTGACAAGAAACTGCTTTTCTTCCTCGTGAGAGAGGGGAGCCACTGCGTTGTACATGAGAGGAAGTCAGCGGAGACGGTAGGGAGGGAGAAAAAAAGGGGGGGAGAAGAGTGAGCGTGTAACTGCAGAGCAGCTGTATTGAGCGGAGGAGGGTGTCATTTAGAAAGTGGCTGGCTCAGCAATGGCCATTAGTAGCATTGTGACACAGTGGAGTGTCAAGCAAACAGACAGGAGGAAGAACCTGCACTGATGTGGGCAGACAGGCAGATTGAGGAGAACGAACGGTTATGTTATAATGATGTTTATCAGTAAATCTTTACTTACTTAATCTAAAGGCGATTATTAAAGTGGGAAAATATAACACAATAATAATTTATTTGAAAATGTTGCCCTATTTTTTGTAACTTAATTGTTTTTGTATTTTTTTTTTTTTGGGAGGGGGGTGGTTCTGACTTTTATATTTAAAAAATCAAATTTTGCTTTTATAAAGGTTTATTCAACATTCTCAATTCATTTTATTAAAATCACTTTATTTTTTTTATTTATTTTTTGTTTTTATTTTTATTTTTATGTATCATATATGAAAAAACACCATCAACAGCCAGAAAAACTTTTTTTGCTATAATTTCAGGCTTAAACTGTCTTAATTACCAGAGTATATGAACCAATATGACTATAAAATAAATCTTCAGAACACAGACATGAATAACACTAAAATGTTTGGTACTTGTAGGTGATGCTGGGCACTTGTGGTTTAGTGTATTTGTAAAGAACTAAATTTGATGAAGCAACAAGTCATAAAACACCATAAATTGCATTTACAGGTAACAATTTTAGGACCTAGGTGATTACTTACAATAACGTTTTTTTTATTTAAAATTTACTCTGCGAATAAGCAATTTACTTATTATTACACTTATTTGCATAAATATTTCATATACAAATGTCCATTGTGAACATTTTCTCTCCAGCATGAAATATGACATGTTATTGACTCAGAATAGCCTGGTACACATAAGTCAAAAACTTAGGGTTGCATGGAGTGTTTTTAATAAAAGTGCCACAGAGCCAGAGACATCATCTTTGTTATTTCATTTTTTTTCTTCCTCCTCAAAATCTGGCACCTCCACCAATGCAAATCCACTGACAGTTCAGTAGTCCTTTACCACATATGCAGCACTACTCCACAAGATCTTTGTATAATCACTGGAGTTCCTTTTTTAAATGAGACGGTGTGATAGATCTCTCCAAACAGTATCAGCACTAAAATGCATTATTGAAAAACTGTAAGGAGGATACTGATATTTACATGATTTTAGGTAATCTGATATTTTGAGCCAGGGAAGCCTCTTATAACACTGAAGTGAAACACTAGATACTTAATACAGGAATAATACAGCCATTCTGCAAACCACAAACTACCCAGCGCCACGCCGCAAATAACTATGATTTTGAGCAAGAAGGAGTGGAAGAGTGTAAAGAAACAAAGAGAGAGAGGGCTGGGGAGACATAACTAAAAATTACTTAGCCCATGAAATTCCTTAGACAGCAGAACTAGCAGTGAAGGCTAAACACTCCAGAGTCTGGGTGTTGGCAGACACAAAACACCGCCACAGGATGTGAGAGAGCTATTGCAACCAATCAAAACTCTTAGTTCAACTTCAAGGACCAAACATATGATATCAAAGTAAAGGAGAAAATGCCAGTGATCTGATAAGATAAGACATGCTCTCTGAGCTTCCCGTGATTATTAATTGCATCTACAATGGCATCGCTGATTTGTGACTCCCAACCTCTTTTCTCCTTTGTTTTAATTTTCGTCGAAACAATGCCGTTTAATAACTTGCGGTTGAAAAACTACAAGTGAGCCTTATTTATTTGCCTGGAAGACAATCTGAGCTTCCACTTCACTTTCCCACCAGTCCGTCCAGCTGCCCACTGCCAGAAAGCATTTTGCTGGGGACAGTGTGGTCCTATTGGAGCGACAGGAATTCACAAACAGATGGGGCAAACCAAGGTTACTGAAACGAAGGGCCCAGGCACGCTCCCAAACGAGGCAGGCGGCGGTGCAGCCAGCGCAATCTGGGGTCCTTCTGCTGACTAGCCACACTAGGACTCATGGGAAGGGAATGTAAGGCTCCTTTGCAGGCCAAGTTTGAAGGAGTGTGGAGTGAGAGACTAACTGTTTGAAGAGGACGGAGTTAGCATATGAGAATGCTGCGTGTGTGCGTATGTGTGTGTGAGTGTATAAAAACCTTGACAAGTAAACTCTGGCTGCCATCACTCGTCACTTCTTTGTGTTGGAAAAGACCGCCTTGCAAACCCGTGCTATTCCCGTGCAGGCCAAGTCTTCTCCCATTCCAATGAAGAGACATTAAGGGAAGAGTAATCACTTTGGACGTGAGCTGCCAATTTAGTCTGAACTTATTTATCTCATTTAGAGTCAGTTTGGAGGGATATACACATGGCAAATTCCGACTTCTCAGTTCCCACAGACGTAGGAATTGAAACTGCTGGCAGGCCTGACGATATTCCTTCATTGAGCTTTGCATTACTGTAACAAGAGAGGGGATGACAACGATTTGCCAAAACCTGACAACTGCAGTCCTGTCACTGCCTGCTGCCAGTTTATCTGTGGGTTGTTGTTTTTTTTCAGTGGATGCTTCACCACTAATTTAATTTCTTCTGGTTTTCAAGCATTAAATTCTGAATTAGGATCTTCTGAAAAAACAGATTACAGTCACATGTCCACACGCTCTCACACTCAAACAGGTAGACGACAGCGGCCCACTAGACGCAGAGACCTCCCAAAAAACTTACATCCTACATGGCTCTGGCTGTGCATACTAACTAGCAACTGGCTTTACAGTGAGCATGCACGCATGTAAGTGCACACATGCACAGTTTACTCTAATTAGGGCTGGTATTTTCAGGGCTTGTTTGCACAAATTGGTAATGTGTGATTTGAATTAAAATATGGTTGCAGGGAGAGCGTTGGGGAGGAATTGTTCACAATAAAAATAAATAAATAAATAAAAGAAATAGAAAGGGGTTTCACCTTGCCCTTTTGCTGGGACTCATACGAAAGTAATTTAATCCAGTGAGGGAAAAGAGGAAAGAGAAAGAGGTACAGAAAGAGAGAGGTAGCAAAAAAAGACAGGGAAGGAGAGACAGAAAGAAAAAAGGGGGAGGGAGATACATTCCGTTTGGGCCATAGTGAGAGGCACTGTGGGTGTCTGAGGGCCCTCACTGCCAGTAATTGCTTCCATATAGGACTCTTCCATGGTCACACACACACACATATACACACATCTACATGCACACGCGCAGTTAGCATTGTAAAAGCAGATGTGGGACATCTACCAGTATGAAAAAAAGAAAAAACACAATTTACAACAGATAAATGCATGTACTAAAAGTGTCGATTTATTTAACCATTGAACTCAGTTTTCATGGAGCTCGTCATTAAGCATAATACGGTGGATAGCAGCTCTCGATTAAGAGGATGAGCAGAGTATTCTGCTAATCCAGCTCAAAGCCAGACAAAGGACGGGCGACCGTGCTTGAGTTGTACTATAAGTAGGTTTAAGCCACAGAGGTAAAAAGGAAATAGGGTGGAACAGTGGTGTGGCGGTCAGCATAGTTGACTCATACCAAAGAGGGTCCTGGGTTTGAATCCACCAGTTGGCTGGGGCCTTTCTGTCTGGGTACTCTGGCAGACAAAGACATACACATTATACTGGGGACTGTAAATTGGCTGTGTGATTCAGCTCATAACTATATAGATAAACCTAGTTTCACAAAACTATGCAGAGAGAGGTGTTATGGGAAACTGCAGGTCACAATGAACTGGCAAAGCACACAAACACCAAATTTTGTTTGAAAGGAGCATGCAATACTGATAAATAACTGATGAGCTTTCTCAAACTGACATTATTTCCAGTTTTCCAAGTCTCACCTGTACATGAATATCTGCTAGCACAGCTCCCCTGACACCTTAGGCAAGATCAGGCTTTCATGCTGCACAAAATGACCTACACCTGTGATCACAGAAAGACTGCTACAAACAGCAGTAAGCAACACCACTGTTAATGTTTTCACAAGTTTCTGTGTGTGTGTCTGAGGCTGAAATTTGGAGAAGAAAAAGCTCGAAGTTTGGGAAGAGAAAGCCTGTTTAACAAATATGATTTGAGATTTGTTTAGGTAGCCTGCAGTGTAGGCTTGTGATCAAGCGTTGGTTACATGGATCACTCATTAGGGCAGGAAGTGTTTATTCCATTATGTTGTCAAGAGTTCAGCTAATTATATTGTAACTAAAAGACTTTTAAGTTTCTGTTGATAATGTTGTTACTGTAACCACGGTTCAAACGTCTTTTCAAGCACCCTGCTGGCGTCCATGTGTGATGTTAATATGAAACATTCCATAGTCAGTTATTAATATGAGAGCAACACCATTAGGCAAATCATTAGCATTAATGAAATGTGGACTTAGTAATGAGTGACTTCCAAACTGTTTAGATGACTTATTTTAAACAGGCCTGTGCATTTCAAGGTACTTGAAGTGCTTTGTAAGAAATTGTAAGTAATTTATGTCCATAAATATTAAAGAGATTGTCTGGGATTTTATTTAAATTCACTTTTCATTTCCATTCATCTGTTTTCTTCTGCTTATTCAGTTCAGGATGGTGAGGTGAGAGGGGAATGCAGAGTGGATGGGTCACCCATCTAACCAGGGCCAACATATAGAGACAGACAAGCGTTCACACTTGCATTCACACCTACGGCCAAATTAGAATCACTAGTTAACCCAACACACGTCTTCTGACAGTGGGAGGAAGCTGGAGTAGCTGGGGGTAACCCAGACATGAGGAGAGCATGCAAGCTTCAAAGAGGGGTGCGTCAGCCCTGCAGGTGGATTTGACACCAGGATCTTCTTTCTGTGAGTTAACAATATTACCCACCACACAACCGTTAATTTTTATACTGTTTATTGAGATAAAATAACACAGTAGCTTAGTCCTACATTTTCTTCTTATGTGTCCTCTTGCATCACATGAACGGCAAAGGTCCTGGTTTGATGTATGTCCGGGCCTTTCACCATGCACTGAGTATTATTTAAACTCTTCCTTAGTGGCAAATACAAACTCCTGGACACACACACTCATGATTAATAGGAGCATGTCTGAAAGGGGAAACAATAGTCAACCTCTGCTCTGCTGCCAAAAGACAACATACAACATTAGGCATATAACTACATGTGGTTGTGGCTGCATTAGACTCCCATGCACTACATAACATAAATCAACTTTCATCATTTAAACACAAACAAAGAACAGTGCAAGCCAGGCAGGAAGGAAAACTGAGGGAAAAGGGGGTGGGGGGTGGGGTAATAATTGATTTGTATGGTTTAGATGGAAGGAGCAGGTTAGAAGGGAGGGAAATATTTTGAATGTGAGTAGTTTAAAGAGGAAATCAGCTCTGCCATTTAAACAGGTTACAACCACTTTACCAGGTGTAAAAGTCCCTAGCCGCTTGGAGAATTTAACCCGCACAGAAAAGGAGTCAACTACATAAAAATGAATCTTAACTTTACTGGGTTCTGCTGGAGTTTAAATAGCAGATGGACCACGTCTGAGTGCATGAGTCTTTGAGGTTCAAAGCGTTAATGTGACTAAGACCACTTGAGAATGTTAACATGGCAAGTTGAACAGATGTGTTCAGCCACTAAACTGAATGTCAGACACAAAGTGTGCCCACACACATACGCAGAAACACAAGTGCACGCACACACACGTTCGCCCATACATCCATTGGCCCCACCTGAGCAGTAACTTTCAATGATCATGAGCCTGTACGACCAAATTGGCTGAGCTCACAAATCAAAGGCACGTGGGGTTACTTGAAGATTTCCAGTCAAGTGGAATGTGTGTATGCTGTGCAGGTGTGTGTGTGTGTGTGTGTGTGTGTGTGTGTGTGTGTGTGTGTGTGTGTGTGTGTGTGTGTGTGTGTGTGTGTGTGTGTGTGTGTGTGTGTGTGTGTGTGTGCGTAAATTGCAAAAACAGACAGAAGGACTTGACTGCCCTCTCCTGACTTGATCAGATCTTTTGGGATCCACGGATGTGACCAAATAGTTCATTATCCAAGTGTGAACATTAACCGCTGCACAAGATTTGATATTTGATCCAAAGTAACTTCACGTCTATCATCCCTCTGCCACAACACACGCTGCCGACTCCAGTATCATCGAAGAGGACCCACAGGGATCGCTGCTGCAGATTGCTGAGCACTGTGTGGATATATTTGTGTGCCCCGTAAGTAGCGGCTGTTGCTGTATCAGTTCCCACTGTAGATAAGGGAGTGTACTGCGGTGGTATTGGTAATAATGCTGGGACCACTGAGACAAGTAAAGCAAGGGAGGTGTCATTGCTGCACATCCGTATCACACACTTTTGCCCAGCAACTTCCCCACATACACACAGAAAAAGCAGTACCTACTGAGAAAAGTGGCTCCCATCCCCATTTTCTTTTTAAGTTTGTGTTATTTCATCAGGTACTTTTCTCTCTTAAACTCTCTTAAACTCTCTTATCCTACTCTATAAATAAAAACAATAAATAAATAGATAGGTAAGAATTCAAATGATAGCAGCTTTAACGACAGCATAGGTAGGCAGTGGAATAGATAGCTGTAAAATAGGTCAATAAAAGATTTGCACTTTGAACTTAGGAGATAATTTTATAAATAATCTGAAAAAATGGTACACATGGTCTTCCCGGATCTGGAAAAGGCATTCGATCGGGTCCCCCACGACTGATTTGGCGATCACTACGAGCTCATGGTGCCCCGGACGCTTATGTGAAATGGACTCAGCTGCTCTATCGTAATGTCACAAGCGCGGTCCAATGTTCAGCGGGAACATCACCAGCCTTCCCGATTACCGTTGGCGTCCACCAGGGCCCGGCCCTCTCGCCCCTGCTGTTCACCCTCTATATGGACACTGCGACAGCTGATCTGCAATCACCACATCCGTGGAGCCTCCTGTATGCAGATGATGTGTGCCTATCAGAAACAGAAAACTGCCTAACCCTGCAAACCCAAACACAAGCGTGGAAAGACCGGCTCTCCAAAAACGGCATACGCCTGAACATCAAGAAGACTGAGTACCTTGAATGCGGCCCCCAGACCAACAGTACCATCACTATTGACGGCGAGCCACTGACTAAAGCTGCCCAATTCAAGTACCTCGGGTCCCTTGTCACCTCGGACTGCGAAACTCTACCAGACGCCAGACTCCGTGTCAACACAGCATGGATAAAGTGGTGTCAGGTCAGTGGAGTCTTATGTGAAGAAGTGGAGGAAGGCATGCAAAATAGTGGACCCTGCATCGCAGGATATGAACTAGGAAGAAGAATGTGAAGAAATGGTGAAGATTATCAAAAATACTGTGAAACAATATAATAACTAACACTGAATCATCAAAGAGGATAAACTGAAGAGCAATAACGATAAGATTATTTAAACACTCTTATTTACATTAAATGATTAGATCAGATTTAGATTAACTATGAGCTAGGACCTTTCAAATAAGGCCTAATTTCTTCAGGACTTTTCTAAATGTAATTTTCCCTAATTTTGTTCCTGCTCTTTATTTGAGACGTTATCGCTGTGTCTTCAGCTAATTAAATTACAGTTTATGTGATTTGGAAAGTCTGAAACACAACGATGCACTACTGTAGTTCCGGGAAGTCTGAGAAAACAACTTCACAGTTGTCATCAGGGTCACTTAGCATTAAGACTCGACTAAATATTTGTTGCACTGTGAGAATAGAGCAATACAGTATTTTCAAACCTTAATCCTACTAAAGAATAATATCACATGTCACCCTCACTGCTTTAATTTTGGACATTTTACCTTTTTAATCTGTTTCCTGGGAATCCCCCCCGCTTCACTGCAGAGGCAGACTAAATCTCCGGAGTGCCCTATAAGATATGTCTTATTTTCCATTAGATATTTAGGCTATTTTCTATTTGGAAGATTAAGACATAAAAAAAAATAGATGTGGCAGTTAATTGAAAATCTGCATCTTTTTTCTCAAGTTGTTCTTTCACTCATAGCGTGGCTGATCAAATGGAAAGACACAGTCAGAAAAAGTTGGATTTCATCACAGAAAAACAGCTAAAAACAAAAGGCACTCACACCAAGCTTATGTCAATGTCTGAGACCAATACTCCGGCTAAATACAACAGATCCCTTAGATCCTGACGAGCGCCCCTTCCTGCACACATCACCTACTGAGGCCTCTTTTCTTTCTTTTTTTGATTATGTGGAAAAAATTAACAGCTAAAGACTGCCTGTTGAGAGAGAATCTGGAGCCCACACTGACTTAATGGACACAAATCTTTCCTTTTCTCCACTAATAAAACATAGAGCAGGCATCAGATATCTGTTCCTTTCTTCTGATAGCTGTTATTTAGGTGCCCTAGTTGGCTGGACTTCAGTGCCTGGCAGTAACGAGCACCTCCAAGGAAATAACATGAAAATAATTCAGGTTCAGAACCCGCACATATGTAAAACGCAATTTTATTTGAGCTGTTCAGTCAGAAAACACAATGAAGAAAGACTGCGTTAGAAACGTTTGAGTATACAGCCAAAAGATAAGCACTTGAACATTGCTATAAACACAAAAACATGCATGTTTCCATGAATGAGAGTAACGCAGAAGATGTGGCCCTGCAACAGCAAACTCCTGTGTCCTGTGCTTAACCCTAAACCGCTGGTGTTTCCGTGTGTAGTGTTAGAGAGGCTTGTGGTACAAACGGGGAGTGATCCAGCAGGAACAAGGCCTGAAAGGACATCAGAACACACTTAATCTAAACAGCATTTCCTACCTTGGGCTGTTGCTGCACAAAGCAAGCCAAAACCACACGGTGTCTATACACAGTCAGGAGCTGTGTGTGTGTGTGTCAGTGTGTGTGAGGCTGTGAAGATGTTGGGGTCAATCTCAATCAAGGAGAGAATGGCAAGAAAACAAGCACATGCTCAGCTAAACAAATGGGGCTGCAAAGGGGCAGACAGGTTCGTGGAGGAGAGACAGAACCCAAACAAACTTTAAGATTTATATAGATGAAGATTAGTGCGGCACGGTGAGGTAAAGGGGAGGCCTTTAATGTGTGCGACAAACTCACATATGCATGCAAATGAAAGACTGTTTTTTTTCCCCCCTCAGGACATGAGCTGCAGAGTCCTTGCTAGAGGCCGCCAACAAAGGCTAAACAGTGGGATTAGCTGAACACAACACTGACGCTTTGGCCTGTGTCTGCGTAAGGGAGAGGGAAGGGGCTGTAAACTGTTTACAGGGGAATGCAGGGTTACCGCTTTGTGTGCGTGTCTCTACATGCGTGTGTGCTGAAGTGTGGATGTGTGTTTAGAATACAATAATGTGGCTTCTGCGATGGGTCAAGTCCTCTCTGATTGAGACGTGATCAACAAAAACACAGTGCCATGTGCCCGTATGCACACATTCAAAGAGCACACGCTGTGTACAGATGGGGAGCAGGGCGCTGATTCCCAAGTGCGCAACAGTGCACGCAAAAGTACTTAAGCTCAAGTGAGTGTGAGTCCTGCTTTTACACCAATGCAGCTTTCTTTCTTTTTCCTTTCTTCCTAGTGACACTGAGCTTTACTGTCTGCAATTCGATACTATCCGAGATATTATTATAAATTGCCAGTATATCATTTTAACAATTTAAATCTGTTAGGTCTGATGAAATTGCAAAATATTTTTAGACTAAATTGCAACCTGTCTTCAAGTTTCCTTTGTGGCAAATTCCTGCATAACCAATCCAACACAAAGTATGGATCAACTGATAAAGATACATTTTTCAGGTCCCGTGTCAGTTTTTGTGTTAAGGTTATTCCTATTTCTTAAGCACGTGACTTTAATGCCTTGGGGGTTACATTAGGAAGGGTATCCAGGACAAAAATCTGCCAAATCAAACATGCAAAGCTATCTGCTCTGACCCTTTATAAATAAGGGAGCAGCAAAATGTAGCTTCTTAAGGACATGATATTCAGATACTGTTAGTCTGCTATAGGTGTTTTTTAGAGCTGCCATCTTTTTTTGTCTTCCACTTCTGAACTTTCCTCAAACTTTTTAAGGATACAGTGCACACCATACTGGGGTGTGTCAGGTTTTCAGCTAATAAGTCGTTGGAAATCTTGTTGGTACAAAAATAAACTTTTATGCCTGTCAAATTGTTATCTTTGGCATTTTTTATAGATTCAACTAAACAAATGGGATCAATTTATGTGTTTTGCGACAGACCAGTAACAAAGTGCCTAAAGGTACAATTCAAAACTGGGTCTTATCTAATTTTTCTGTTATGTGTAGATACTAGAACACTTGTTCTCTTGAGTCAGATGCCTCTTTTATGCTTGAACAATTCATAGCTCAGTATTAAGTGGATTATCAAACATTTTTAATAAATTCTCAAAAAAGACTGGGCTGAAAATGAGTAAAAAAGCAGTCAATGCCCAAGAAAAAATGTTGGATAAACCTTCAGTAAGCCTGGAGAAATATTGCTCGGAACCACCTTTAAAAAAATCACAGCAACATCTAGCTTCTTCGAAGTAAAATAAAAGGAAATAAGGGGCAGCTCAAGACTTCTGCACAGTACCACATGTGGTGTGATGAATAACTCCTTTGCTCTGACCCTTATCCTAACCATAAACATTGTGCATGTCATGTAATGACAAAGAATGTCATGTGAAATGTGGAAAATTCATAGAAATAACACACATTATTTGCCAGAAGCAGCATACTAATTGTGAGCGAATCATTTGAAAAAAAAAAACAAAAAAACAAAACGCTGTAAAAACAATGTCATCACCCTTTAATTCAATATAAAGAAATGGTTAGCAAGCGGTTGTTTTTTTGTGCACCCTGCAGTTACAGAGACAACTGGTTGTCCATTCAGAATCATGCTTCTGGTGACTGTTAATCCAATATTGGTTTCATTCACTCTGTAACCGCTAAATGCTTTACTGTGTTTGCTAGCTAGTCGCTAACTGCCTTCTGTTTGGAGCTGATCAGGTTAAGTGCAGAACATGAGATTTTTACAGCCCTTTCACTGAAAACAGCTGTCTGCTGAAGCTTAAAACGACTTAAACAAAACTGTAAAGCTGCAGGCTGGCCAGAGTGCTAAAAAATGGGCCAGAACGCTCATAAAGCTCTGTAACGCTGAGAGAAGCTGCACATTCAGGTAATAATTCAGTCTGAGTTTACCTGTACTTGTGCTCCTTTTATACTGTTTTAACATTGTCATTTAGTACACTGCAACCAGTGTACTCGATAGACTGCCTTTTTAGTGATAATGCCACTGTGGGCGGATTTTATATCTTTCTTTTTTAAAAACATCGCTACATTTTTTACAGTCTTAATGGCACAAAAATAGACAAACAAAAGCTGTCCAGATTTTTCAACAGAAAACAGCTGGTAGGCTCATTTAAGCATGCCTCACATATCACTAAATCTTTGATGCTGCCTTGTGCCTCACAGCAAATGTAGCAGGCAAATCTACTTGCTGTTTAAGAAGAAAATCTGTTTGTTGGGCCGCTTTCGCTGCTTGATATGAAAGCATTTCCAGGTTTCGGAAAGAGAAAAAAAACTGTTGAGAAGAACAAAAGAAAAAGTGGGGATTTTGACTTGGAGCTGCAAGATAACAGTTTCTGTGTATTGTCAGTAAAATGACCCCTAGTGTGCCTTTGTGCCCCAAATAAGACAGGCAGATACATGCTAAAACAATTAGCCTCTCCTGCACATGCTGAGGAGCAGCTCGAACAGTAGGAAGCTAAACAAGCAGGGAGGGTTGAAGAATACGGCACAAATATATTCAGTGTGTGTGTGTGTGTGTGTGTGTGTGTGTGTGTGTGTGTGTGTGTGTGTGTG
This sequence comes from Neolamprologus multifasciatus, assembly GCF_963576455.1. NCBI lineage: Eukaryota > Metazoa > Chordata > Actinopteri > Cichliformes > Cichlidae > Neolamprologus > Neolamprologus multifasciatus. The sequence continues at coordinate 24,043,811 of NC_140444.1, forward strand.
ACAAAGTGCCTCCCTCAGAGAGAGAGAGAGAGAGAGGCTCTGATTGTACAGACAGAGTGGCTGTGTGTGATAATGGTTTCCATTAACCTGGGCTGAGTTGGAGGACCTGTGAGACTCTCTATTCATCTCTCTCTCAATTTTCTCATCCTGTCTCTCACTCTCTCTCTTTCTGTCACACACATATACACAAACACATACGCATCGCATAAGTATAAGGACCCTCACAGTGACACAAGGTGTGAGAGAAGTAGGCTATTTCAGAGTGCGACGGCGGACAAAAGGGTCAGAACTTTACCAAGAAACCTGAAAAGTCTCCAAAACATTTAGCTTATCCAAACCATTAGATGTACTCCTGTGTTTTCTGAAGAGCGCACGGGAGAAACATGGCCCTTCACACGTTGAGAGCCTCTAACTTGTGTACATGAATACAGCTTACTTTACGCATCAATAAAGCTTGCAGCCAAGAGAGGAGAAGAGAGGGCTAAAGAAATGCAGTAGAGGGCGGGAAAGAGACTGAGGCAGCAAAAAAAGCCCTTTCTATTCACTCCCATCTTTACCTGGACCCTGTCTATTAGAGCAACACGTGTAAAGCACAATGCTCCTCAGGGATGCTTTGACTAGAACTGGGATGTGGACATGCACGGCAGTGGCTCCAGTGAAAGCATGTCATGTAGCAGTGAATAGGAACAGAGGAGGTAGTGTAGCAATTATTGCAGAGAAACCATTAAGGGCCAGGGGTGGCTTCTTTAGGCTATCACAGCGGCTGACTAATGGACAACCTTGTTTTCTTGCTCGCTCACATCCCGGATTTATCTGTTCCAGCTCTCTTGAAAAAAAAATCCAGAGTATTAAACATATTAGACAGTTTCTACAAAGCTAAAACATGGTTTTATTCCTTTAATGGCTTGTGTGTGTCTGTAAATATATTTATGTGTGTATCTGTAATCTGTTTCCTCCTGTCCTCCAGTCCAAACTGTCTCCCCTATGTTTTATCTTCCAGTAATGAAGCACGTGTCATATAAGTAATGCTCTTAGACGTGATAAGGGCCAGTGTTAGGGCTAACACGACAAGGTTTTTTGCAAACCTTTCTCTTCAAAGGGCAAAACTGGTGCTGAGTGTTGTTTGAGCAATGCTATTTTAATATTAGCATCCAGTGTTAAAAGTAATGTGTCACATTATGAGATTACCGCCGCAAAAAAGGTAAATGGTTATGCGACTGTGTTAACGATTTTTGAGCTTGGCGTGACCCCTTTAGCTCTGTTAAAAACTAGACACTACCTTTCGTGAGCTGCAGCTCGGTGACATAATTCCATAATTGCTTCTTGAAATTTAAAGTAAAATTCTTTGCAATTTCTTGTAATGGACTCACACACGATTTGCCGTTGCAGTTTCATGACATAAAGGTCACCCTGTCTGCCATCTCTGTGTAAGTGTGGCCCATTTATAAATCATACGGCGCCCTCCTTGTGACTAGGAATTCTGAGATTCCATATAGTTGCAATCAGTTACCGATCAAGTTGCCTGGTGGGAGTCAACCCATCTCCAAACAATCACAGCCTGACTCGGACTGGCAGCAGCCACACTGCGACAAACCCATGAAGGCTTGTAATTAATTGCTTTACAGTTATACCCAGGAAAACAGGAGAATTCAGTAAAATACAGACAGTAATACTTTTTTTAGTAACCTAACATTTGGTACTCGGATTGCAAAATGAATGCATCATATTACAACAACAAAAATGTAATCTGTTACCTTAAACTTTGCTAGCACTCTTAACCCATAACAAAACAAAACAAAAAAAAATCAAATACAAGTTCATGTGGGCTCATGCATATCAATAAACATGCAGAATGACCAGTTAAACAAAAGCAAGCGGTCCAAAGTAAAATATTTGTTCACATTCAAGCATCAAAGCCTGCTAGCACAATGGGGGTCACACATGCGACGCACAGACCAGAACCACCAAAGCATCTGATCTGACAAAAGCATGGCTTTGCACAGTTGAAAAATTTATGGAGAAGAAGAGAATCGTTTTTAGACTTACTCTATTTTTCAACCGAGACAGCTGTTTGCAAATTGTTTAAGAATGGCTCATATCACGAGAGTGGTTTTCCAAACTCCTAGTTTGACAAAGATGACAAAGACATTACATATTTAGCAATAGCCTACCACACCACACAGGAAATGGCGAGGGGCGAAGGAGTTGCACTTATGGTGTCTCTGCCATCAACTGATTAAGAGGATGTGTAAAAGCACAGATACTGGGATTGTGTGCATTTCCTTAAAACATTATGGACTGTTCATCATCTATTTTCAGAGCACACTTGTACTTACTTCCACTGAAGTAATGGAAAAAATTGTTTTACGGATCCAGAACACTTGAGATGAAACCGGTCTCTAAGTGGCCTTTGAGCTAAAACAGGTTTGACACCTCTGCTTTAGCAACTGTGGGGATAATAACTAGAACAAAGAAGGAAAAATCAAGTGAGATGCTAAAGAGAGACAGATTCCACATGAGAACAAGGCAGAGTGGGTACGTTATTATGACAATGCTGGTCCAAGATCAACATCGCAACTGACCTATGACGTCTGAACATTCAGTTAGCGATAGCCAAAAAGTTAGCTAATGCTTTTAAGAACTATTTCTAAAATAACCAACATGGGCAACCTTAATTTGGCAGGAAACCTAACTTGATAATATATATATTATATTGTATAAATTAATAAAGAAAACAATAGAAAGGCTTACCATTTGTTACAGAAGAGAGTTTTACATAAAGAAAGGCATTCCTATGATGACATAGCAGCGACACCCACACAGGGATGTCAGATAGACCGAACAGTTGCTTTCTCCTTCCCTTCACACTGGCAGTTGATACTGGTGGGAGCATATCCGTGATCTTTCACTGACCTCAGCAAAGGACTTAACAGTGTTGAGTTGTTGCCACTGAAGCTCAAGCGTTCCCATTAATGTAGAAATATTTCATGTGTATAGCAATCTGCTTACTGTTTATGTGACTGTATATTCTTGACATACAGAATTGTATGTTTTGATGAGGTGCAATCAAAAAGTTTGATGACTTAGCTTATAAAAATCAAAACAATCCCTACATTTGTCCAATTTCCCCTTCAAGGTAGTCTTCTTGTGTGAGGCGAGTATGAGGGATACCTGCTTCCTTTTCCACCTGGTAATTACTGAGCTTGCAGGTAAATGCATTTAGCGTGTGTCCACATATAACAGTAGCCTCATGTAATTGCCCATCAATTATTTCAGCTGCAGGTCTATTTCTGGTCCAATTAACAATGAGGGTTCAGGTAGTCTTTCACCTGGTGGTTTTGCAGACATGCTGGCAAGCAGGCAATGAAGCATGCAGCTTTATCTCCTCTCACCGCTGACCTCGTGTTTTTTGGATGAAGATGTGGACAGGAAGTTGGTGGGCTGGGTAAGTTAATTTATTTTGAAATAAGAGATTTTTTTTCTCCAAAATAAATCAACTCTCTATTTATTGATTCCCTGTAATATTACAGTCAGGCTAAGACCAGAATGCTGGACAAAAAGTGCAGTGGTCATTTTACAAGCCTCGTGGTTGTGATTTACTGACGCTGGTGGATGTAATTTTTCCGATAAAGCCCATCACTCTAATAGCTATCTAAGATGTAAACAATCTTAAAAAAAAACAAAAAACCTTTGTGCAGATAAAAAGCTTTTGGATGGCAGTCTTCTAATACACATCTCTTTCAGAACCTCTGGGAAATGTCACCAAATTGCCAGGAAGCAAGGGTTAAAGCAAGTCATGAAGGTGGTTTATAATTTGGTCATAAATTAAATTACCAGACGATTTCAGGATCTAGGCTTAGCAGCAGAAGTTCCAAAATTTTGTCTTCTGTCCATTTACATATTTTTCTTGGTGTCCTTATCGTACCCTATAATAGACATTATACTGGACTTGTTAGTGAGCAGCAGAAATACTAGTTTATCAAACAGATCATTCTTGTTTTATTAATGTACAACTGAAGTTACTGGTGGTTCAAAGACGTTACGCCTCTGCCAAGGGGGGGCTGCAGCCCAACAGACAGCAGCAGCACTAAACCAACAGAAGCCGAGATTTAATTATCAAGGAATATGATTAACAGTTTCATATTGCTCTAAAATGCACATTTTTATTTAAACTTTAAACTTTTTTATGGCTGTTTGTTTAACTTATCCGTTAAGTCTTGCTTAGTTCTTCTTCATCTTTGGATTTTTGTGTCCTTACGATTTTTATGAGACACTCATCAGCACTCTCACTTCCTCCGTGTGGACACTTAACTGCTCAATTCACAAATTGCCTCAATTACACATTACAAGAACTTGGTTGTTGGGCAGGTTAAAATCATAGACAGTATAAAAGATGGATGTAGCTACTGTGACATCATCCACTGGTTTCTGATTTCACGTTTTTAGCGTTTTCGTCATTGCCATCTCTAATATCACAACCCACTGGATGATGAGTTGTGGTGAACATATAGTTTAATACTAGATAATCCTAGCTTTTGAAGTGTGACGTGACCAAGATTTACAAAACAGGCAAAAAAATGTATTCAGTATGGACCAAAAATGAGTGACTCAGACATTAAAATCGGCACAAAAGTGTTTACAGAAGTCAAGTTGGAAAGCCGAATTTTGCACACACTTCTATAGGGCCAAAAGTCTTTTTGCAACCACAGCTATCGCCATCCGGTGGCCTTCATACGGAACGCTTAATTTTTCCAACCCGGAAGCTACATTCGTGTTTCTTTCTATCTATAAATTTGATTTGTGCTGTCACAAAAAGTTTAGGGACTGAGTGCACGTGAGAAAATTGCCACACATTTATGAATCGTGTGTGCTGTAATGACACAGCAGTTCTAAGCATCTCATTGCCACAGGAGCATCTGCTGTTTGCCCATGGCATTGCTGTTGGCACAATCCAACATCACAGACATAAATAAAAAAGTAAGGGAAGGAGAAGAGAGAGAGAGAAACACATGATGCTCTGAATTAAATATGCTGTGATGAGTGTGTGTATGGCCTGTAAGTCAACATGCACGTTGCCTTTGCACAGTGCCTTTCAGCTATGCTTAACTTAGCATGAGAGTTAACAGTAGTGAGCTCTGTGGGCCTATCACCTACGCATCTGCTGGGAGAACAAAAGGAAAATAGAAACTTAACTTTAGAAGTGAGAGGCAGGAGGAGGCACATATGGGGAGAAGAAAAAGGAGAAAATAAAGAAGTTAAGCTTTTATTTCGTTATGAAACTGAATTAACCAAGCTGCAAAAAATAAACTAGAGTTGAAGAGTTTATGCATCCTGTATGTGCAAAACTGGTTTGAATGACGTGTTTTTTTTAAAGCTCAGACATCACAACACACTTCCTCTCTCCGCCATGTAGCCCGTGTTCATGGGTGGCTCTCTGCAGCTACTGAAGGGTTAACCTGGCGCTACATATTTCGGAGACAACCTCGCTTCAGATGAGCTGTGTGGCTGCTCTTGTGGCGGTAATGGGAAAATTGCACTGAGAGGAAGGACACACGCAATTAGAATCTGGCGAGTTGGTTGGTGGTGGGTGGCGGGAGCTGGGGAGGGAGATACAGGAGGAGTGAAGGAGAAGGGGAAGAGGGACATGGAGGGAGGGCCCAGTGGACAAGAAGTGATTTAGTTGAAAGCTGGCTTTTTGTGCACTGGGTAAATGCCGCTTGATGTCTGCTGGCTGGGCCCTGTCCTCGCCCACCTCGGTGACAGCAGCCCAGATGTCAATCAAATTAGTGCCCATTTACAGCTGATTTGCCCGTGTCATTCGCAATATCCCCTTTCTGCCTCTGATGCGGTGGCACAGAGAGGAGGAAGAAGGGAAAAGGGGATAGAAGAAGATGGAGGGAGAGTCACTTTATTGCAGTCTTTCTCCGTGAATGTCATCTGCCCACTTATCGCGCATTCCGGTGGGACAGAGCGAAGGAGGAGGGGAGGAAGAGAGGAGATCCTTCATTCCGTGGAGTGGCTCACTAGCACATGCAAATAGGGCAGCAGCGTCAGGGGAGAGGCTGGCGCGGGTTTTAATGGAGTTGGGGCAAACTCATTTTACAGCAGAGAGCCACAGAAGAGGAGGATAATAATATCACTATGTGTGTGTGCATGTGTGTGTGATTGTGTGTGTGTGAGCAGGATGGGGTTTGTAAGACGCTGGGCCAATAGAATACTTGCAAAAAAAAAAAAAAACTGTCGCCAGCAATCTAACTTAAATGAACGAACACTAAGTCAAAGCATCGGCAATCTCAAAATACTCTTTACAGTACTTTTCTTTGACTTCATATCCAATTGTGCTGCCTAGTGGTGCCGATTATAAAACCTGGCAGACTGCTTAGAGACACCAAACACAGACAAAAAAAAAGGGTGAGAGCAAAAAGGAGTGAACGGGGGGGGGGGGGGAGGAGGGAGAAAGGGTGTCTTGATTGATGCCGTTTGATTCAATTTCCAGCATGTGGAGACATTTCAGGGCCCCAGGGGCCTCTGTGTCTTCACAGGAGCAAAGAAGGGAAGGATGGTGATAGGCTGGGCATTGGGGGGGGGGGGGGGGGGGGGGGCGGGCGCTCACTAATTTGAGATGTGCCTTTCAACAATGAAGGGTGCTGATGTTCAACTTATACCCCAAATCTCTGCTAAAAGACACACCTAATTGGCTCGAAAAAGAAACGGAGAGAAAGAGAGCTTATCTTCAAACATTTGGTGCTCGCCAGCCCACAAACACACAAACGCGCACACAGACACAACGAGTGTCTGAAAAAACACAAGTATTGATCTCAAAAGGAAGAAGGGTGATCATGGGGTTTTTAACCCTCTGTGACATTTACACAGAGTGCAATTTTAAATAATAGCATGATGATTCCTGATAATTGATAACCTGATTGCAAATGTGTAGCTCTGCACACACACTCTCCAGCTCCTTGACACATAAATAGCATATGTGGAAATCCAGTGAAAGTGCACTTTAATGCACAGCGCTAAGACTGTCATTACCATAACGTAGTGACCGCTTGATGAGCAGTGGGACAAAGTGCCATTCAGTTGTCAGGTCCCAGTGAGATACTAAGAAATGTGTATGGAAGCTTGCATATTGGTTTGTACACACACACACACAGACACACATAATACAAACGCCCACGCACTCAGATGAAGGGTAGAGGGTTGGGCCTGTCACTGCTCCATCAGTGACTCCTTCCATTTAATGCCGGTCCTGTCACAACAAGACAGGGGCAGAATGAAGTGGATCACCTACAGGCACCACACCTCTCCCGGTCTCTCTCTCCCCCTCTTTTTCTCTCTCTCAGTGCTTGCTGATCTGGCTGAGCACAGACGAGGCAATGACACTGTACAGTTCACATCACACTTGTCAAGCTCTCTCGGTGAACAGGACCTGGGACTGCAAATTAGATCTTCTGTTTTCCCTGAGCAAAAGATTTCAGAGACTTTGGGAGATCAGAAAGCGTAGGAAAGGGTAGAAATACAGACTGAGGGAGAGGTAATCACTGTCTCTATGTGGGTAAATTACCTGAGTTGATTTCACTCCAATCTGTCTCCCGGTCTCTAGAGGGGAGGAGAAATGTGTGTGTGGGTGACATTTCCCAAAATTCACTGCCTCCCAGCCCTTTCCCTGTAGGTACGCCAACACGCACGCGCACATGCACGTCCACACACAGACACGCAAACTTTTGAGCAAATGCTTGGCACTGTGCATTTCCAGTTGACACAGAAAGACACATTTTTCCTTGGCAAATGACTTCACGCATGGCCTACGCTTTCCCCCTCCATCATCATCCCCGAATTTCCTTAATGCATTATTAGGGAGGCATGAATTAGCACCCATGTGCTTTTAGTTTGTATGTTTGATTGCTGTTTCGCCTCAGCTATGTCTGCATCAGGCATTCACTTATGGGTAGGAGAGAAAAAGGAAAAGAGAAAGAAAAAAGAAAGAAAGAAGAGAGATAAACTCAAGGAGGGAAAGAAGAAAGTTAATGTCAGGATGTGCCCCATAATGACTAGTATAAGCTCTAGTGGGAGCCTCCTCTCGCACCAGTTCCAGAGAGGGTAGCTTGATTGGGGATAATTGGCTAGCCTTCACTAGCGGTTAGCATCCAGGCGTGGAGACAGGGGAGGGCACAGGGGAGGGCACAGGGGCTTGGCACCCACACACTCTTACACTCACATATGCACACACATATACACATTTGCAAATACAAATTCCTTGGCACAGACTCACAGGATAGACCATGGGACCAGCGTGTCAGGCAGGGTTGAGTAAGAAAAGACAATGTCCAGAAATTAGACAAAGTGCTACCAGCGCTACTGCAACTTCAAGTCTGTTTGCATAGATGTATTTAATAGCACAGAAGTACGTGTACCATCCCAACATCTATCCACATTACTGTGTTGCTCTTCCTCAGAAACCAGTTTCAAATAATATTAATTCAGGCTCCAGTACCTTACACGGTTAAACATACTACTGTGCTATGTTTTACACAAGTTGATCACATTACACAAGGTTTTTTTTTTAAATTTTTGCTCCCACTAGCCAAGTATGGTAAACATTTACCGGTTGGACAAAGTCTCATTTATCTGATGGCTTCCTCAAACTTAATCATAACCTAAAAACAAGCCAAGAGGCGGCTGAGGAGCACTCGTAAAACAACACACATTCCATGTGGCTACAACTGCACGCACACAGATACACACACTTTTCTTTCAAAGAGATTTGGAGCACCAAACACCTCCCCGATGTTCTGTTGTGCCAACGGGTTTTCCAAAAGAGGTTTGGTGCCCTCCAGATCTGATGAATATATGAGCTACATATTGGCCTCACGTTCAAAGATAAGGTAGTGTGAATGGTGACAGGTGGGTGACACCAAGGCTAAGTTCAAGGTGTTATCTACAGTACTGCTCTCCAGTGGACCCATCCAAGAAGACTGTGCTCCAATTTTGGTGAGAAAAGTTCATAAACTAGTGATATCAGTGCAGCCATGTGTTTTATATACAGTCTCTTCTCTTCACATTTTCACATAAACTATATGTGTATTTACTCTCTGATTGCAACCGTAATAATTTTGCTGAATTTATTCTTTTTTTACATAAAGTACTGTGTAAAAGTCTCGCACCACCATTCATATCTATATATTTTCTTTCCAAGCCAGAGCCAGAATTCCTTGTCCAGGCATTCTGAAGGGATATCATAGTTTGTTTATTAAGCCACTTAACACCAACCTCTGAATTATCTAACCATAAAAAAGACAACTAACTCAAGGGATGAACCACTGTTGTGTCTACACACAACCTACAACTTAACAAAAAACAATTTAAAATGTTATCTTTAGGCACAGAGGAGGCCCTGTCATGGTTTGGGGCTACATTTCATCAGTAGTACTAGAGAACTTTAAATTGATGGAATTATGAATGCAATTTCAGTGTAACAATGATCCCAAACACACTGTCAGTGCAGTAAGAACATACCTGGATAGAACAACAGTCATGAATTGGCCTCCCCAGAGCCCGGACCTCAACAGACCAAAAGGCAGCCAACATCCAAAGAAGAGCTTTGAATGTTCGTCAAGAAGCCTGGAGAACTATTACTGAAGGCAACTTAAAGAAATAACAAGAAAGCCTCACTAAAAGAGTTCAAGCTCTGTTGAAGAATAACGGTGGTCAAATACTGATTTTCAAGCTTTCTAGAATAGTACAAACTCTGTTTTTGCCTTATATAACATATTTCCATGTATGTTTGTACATGTTTCAATAAATACTCTTAATAACTGCATTTCCCTGTCAAAATATAAAGAAAGGAGGTGTCGCACCAAAAAAGGTGCATAGACTTGGTACAATTCTATCTCTTTTTAAATTTTTGTTAATATTTTTGTTCAATTACCTAAAAACAACATGTACGCTTGCCTCTTTTAAGTGTTACAAATATATTTTGCTGACCTATTTTATCTCGTTTTTTAAAATTAAAAATATATGTATGCATGCTTAATACTGACATAAAACCATTACTTTGAAAGTCACACATGCATTCCTCTACTACAAAACTAAATTCAGCCAAGTTTGAAAGGTACACAGATAATACTATGCAGAGATGATATTAACTAGGGATTAGGGCACAGTATATACCAGCTGCTGATATATTACTGTCTGATAAGTAAGACAAAAATATAATATGATAATAATAATGAAGCTGAGACCAACCGGCCCCTCCTCATCTGTGCCAGCAGTATCCACCCAGCGGGGTAGACCACTGAGGAGAGGATGAGTAATGCCACAGGGCTGTTGAACAGTTTATTGAAAAGGCTTGCACCCCCGTAAAAGTCTGGTACCAAACACCCAAGGTAACACTAATTAGCCCAAGAGTAGGTAAAGTCACTCTTTTTGTAACCTAAATGCTGCATAGTTAAATGCATAAATAAACAAATGAGGTGAGGCATAGACCCTGTGCACGAGAAAATGCTAACTTCCTGTTTTAAGACCGGATGTAGGGTTGTACATTTCCGGTAGCTTTATTTTGCAGTCAATCGCTACTGCGAAGGTGGACTCCAAAATCATGTCCAAAATACAAAAACGGAAAGATCGCGTTAAGTTACAAAGAGCAGGAGGTGGGAACACTCACCACTGCTGTGTCATAAAAAAATCAAATGATCAATTTTGACGTTTGAAGCGTGTAGATTGATTGGTTGTTTACATTACTCAACACAAGCAAAACTGCATTACAAAATCAGAATCGTCCACATTCAGAAGAACATCTCTGTATAGTGACAGTTCTTATGATTTAAACAGGGAAATGTCCAGTATTCAAACTACAGGTTAACATTAGTCAAAGCCAGATGTTCCCCCATTATGTCAATATCAGCTAGTCAAGTGCACACCTATGCAGTATGTCAACAAACCGTGAAAAAAGCCACAGGATATAAAAAAAATACATGAATGATTGCTGGTAAGAGTCTCTATATATTAGTATTTACGAAGGGTATGTTGTGACTTATCTTCACAATTACAGTGGTCCCTCGCTATAACTCGGTTCACCTTTCGCAGCCTCACTGTTTTGTGGATGTTTTTAGTGCAATTTTGCATGCTTTCTTTTTTTCTTTTTTTTTAAGCGCATTGTGTTCTGCGTCCTGATCAGCTGTAGACCATTGTCGATCTCCATGCCGTCTCTCCTGTACAGTAAAGAATCGCTACATCAATCGCTAGCAGTGTGACTCTGAAGTGCTGTACTGCATGTTTGTAAGTTTTCTCCCCAACAAAAACAATGCAGACGAAACGTTTTGCACCGTCATAGGCACCTGCGGTAGCACCCAAAAGGCAGAGGAAGATAACCATTGCACAAAAAACGTGGACTTCTGGGACCACACCGGTTTATAAGGTAAATTAAGCTTAAATTAAGCAATTAAGCTTAAAGTTAAATTCATTAGTTCTAAAATCCATTGTGAAATGCACTTCACACACGTACACACACACACAGTTGTTTGTTGCCAGATGCCACGTTTATTTCTAGTTTTCATTTGTTATGACCGTCCACAGTCTGACAGCTCCGGTCTCAGCTGATTTCCAGCCTCCCCTCCGCTCCTCTCCCGTCTCACTATAAAAGGGGAAGGAAACCATCATCAGTCCAAACGCCATCAGCTGTTCTCACCTGCGTCTCCAGCACCGCCCCGTTGAGCTCACTGCACCACTCCTCCCCTGCGGCCGCGCCCGGGACCACACCTCCGCCACATCCATCATTATTATTTATAGAAAAAAAACCCAAATATACTGTATGTTTATTTTTCAAATAAATGTTTGGGACTGAAAACAGGTTTTGATCTTCGGTTTCATTCTATAATACTGGACTTTTATTTATTTATTTATTTATTTTTCGAAGGTTTGAACTTTGAGAGTGTTTAAACGAGAGAGAAAAGTGGGAAAATGTCAATGCCTGTCTGAGAAAAGTGTATAAAGTGTGTAGTGAGGGGTTTTACAGCCTTAAAACATATAAAATAATTGTAAAAAAAAAAAATAAAGTTGGCTACTTTGCAGATTTCACCTATTGCTGGTTATTTTTAGAACATAAACATAAACGAGAGAACACTATATACAAATACTGAGAAATATAAAATTTGAATCTTTTCTCTATTTTGCTCTGAGGCGAGGGGGAAAAATATCGACAAGTCGATGAACATCATCTACAGATATATTCGGTAAATGCTCAAGACATCTTGAGAAATGTAAATCGCCGCTTGATTCATCCATTTGGTTGACTTTTTTTGGAAAACCCAACCGTAAACAAGGTGCGAATATCACACCGGAAACAAAGCGCCTTACAGGAGTTTCCCTACCGGAAGTAGCATACGCTAAGGTGCACATTAGCCTACATTTGTTAACAAACAAGAACCATCAAAAACAAAAACACATACTAAGTAATACCAAGCTTTCATTAGTAATAGGGAACACTCTCTAAGTATCTGCTGCATTAGAAGAACAGGTTTGCCTTCTCTTGTGAGTTTAACAATAGCAGTTGTGGCATCATGAAAAAAATTAAAATAAATGTTGTTTTCCATTATTTGTCTTAACCTTTGATACAAATCTATGTTTGCTGAGAAGTAGAAAATATAATATTGCTGTCTTTTGGACAACTGTTCAGACTGGACAAATGTGACTGGGATAATATTTTTCTGTTTGTGTGTTTGTTAGTTTTTGCCATGAAGTCAAATTTAAGTTGCAAACTGAAACTTTTATGTCCTACTAGTTCCTCTGCCAAGATGTTTTTGTTTATATGTTTGTCTGCATGTTTTTGTCTGTTTGTGTGATTATGGAACCACTACCAAAGGTTTTGTGAACTTCGAAATAAAGGATGTATGTGCAATGTAATTTAATGCATGCTCCCGTACGGTGACGTCTTTACAATTAGGAAAATTTATGGCTAACCAGTGATTTTATTTCATTTTTTCATTTAAATTCTACATTTCTGTTTCAAATCTCTGAGGTGATGGTGGAACTCAGTTTTTGCACAATTATTATTGTATTGTTATGTTACTATTGCAGACAGTGCATTATTGCATTAGTATATTATCAAGATACTGCATATCTTGATGTACCAAAGTTGCTGTGAAGATGGCAGCTGACTGCAAGCAGTAACAGACCTGATCCCCAGCAACAAGACTGCACGTTCATTGCACACAGTCACAGTATTTTTTGTTGTTTCACTGTCTCTAACTGCTGCTTTCCATAGAGTAACTGTAGAATAAGTGGTCTTTGGGTTCAGAATGATAAGTAATACATTACAAAAACTCCTTCAACATTTGATTTATAGTACTGAATCAGTTATAGGCTTGATATATATTTCTAACAAACAGACAAGGCTGTAGTTGCATCTTTGTCACTGTACCACATTTCATTGTCTACTGGGCTGCTGTAAAAACACAAAGCCCTTGTGCTGTGATAAGTAGGAGTTCAAAAAGAGCTTCCTCTGACCTGCCACACACTCACACACAGACTGGATGCATTAATGATTGAACAAAGTTTGGAGCCACACCCTAACTTCAAGAGTTTACGAGGAGGTGGACAGAATGTAAGGTTGGAGAGGTGAGGGGACTCGGGGGCTGTTTGAATCGCAGGAAATCCCTGAGATGTTTTGTTGTCCATTTGCCACAACCTAAGTCCCTGCTAACACGGTGAGGGGAAATTGTGTTTGTGTGTGACACACTCAAATCGCAGCGCACAATTTATTTGTCTCTTTATTAGCTTTTGTAGTGCTTTCTACGGTGCTCACGCAAACATACATAAACATGTCTTACATAAACCTACTTTCTTTAGCCAGATGTCTTGGGAGAGGCAGGCCAATATGCCCTTTCACTTAAAAAGCACAAGCACACATACACATTGTTCGTGTGTGTCAGTGGGCAGGGGAGTGTCGCTGTGCAGGAATGTGAAGGAATGATAAGTTGTGGAGGTGTCAAGGGAGAGACCCATGCTGTTACAGGCAGACACCTAAAAATACCCCGCCCTTCCTCTAACTCCTCTCTGGATGGTTTGTTCTTTTTTCTACACAGCAAATTCAAAAGTGTTAAATGTTTTGGTGTTAGTAGTCTTAGAGTTAATTTTACTCTAAGTAGAGTCACATTCTTTTAATGTAACTCTGAGGTGTAAAATGATAGTAGTTAAAATCGAGTGTTAAAAATGAGTGTTTCTATTTCAAATCTGGAGGTGTTACAATGGAAACATTAACTCTTGACCTCTTAACTCTGAACTCCTAGAGGGGCTATGACACTAATAGAGTAAATTCACAGACTCCGCCCCCAGCACGGCTCCAATCGAAGCTGAAGTGAAGCCGTTTCAGAACATTTTGCTCTACATATTTGAGTTGTTTGCCATGCTTGGTAAGTCATGTTTTCAAAGATTGTTTCAATTATTGTTATTAGCTTTTACTTCTGTGGCTCTTTGGAGTTGAGACAAAGCTGTGTGAAAGGCATTAGCCATGTTGCTCGCTGATAGCATAATATTCTGTTTTAGCTAGCTGAAAGGTATTGTTTGCGGGCAAATACCACAGCCTTGAAAAAAAGCTTGCATGTGAATTTTCAGTCAAATTTCTTGGTCAAATACACTTAAAACAATGTCTAGAATGTGAAATGTTGATATAATGGTGCTACTTGAAGCCTGAAAACGATCTCCCATAAAAAACGAGCAAACAGCAGTAGCAGATGTCCCGAGTCCCGACTGGGTTCTACGTTAGCACTTAGATTCCTCCAGAGTTTTGTGCACACGGTTTAGGTAAAATGAAAAAGGTTGAGGTTTTACATTTAGTTCAGTATTACCTGTTGTCTGTGTCCTTGTCTTTTGGGAAAATACTTTACACAAGTAATGGCTCAAAAAGGATTCCTTTTTTTTTCTGTGCTGCAATTGATTTGTGCCATTAATTAGTGTCAACTAATTTTTATTCAATCTCCACATAGGATATGCTTGTGAAGATGGAATATGGGGGAGAGCAGAAGTGCGTTGAAGTTCCACAAAGTGATGAATGAAGGACATGCATATTGTATTTTGTATTTATTGAAATAAGTGATGAGAATGCTGTTATTTGCATTTACCAGCTCACCTATGTCAGACCTTTTGATAAACGAAATTCTAATGAAAGTGAGAACATGTACACTGTTACATCTTTCAGAAAATGTTTTGAAATTGTGGTGCACAGTTCAGAATAAATGTTTTTCAAAAACCATTGCGTCTTTTTAGTAAATGTTTATTTCCAAAAGAAATTTCTAGAAGTTCAGAACAGTAAAATTCCCGCTTTTTAGAATTAATTAGAAGATAACTCTTACGTAGTTAAACTAAAATACTCTTTGAGAGTTAATATATAAACTCTTAACACCAAGTGTTAAATTATCAACTCCAGAGAGATTTGGTGTTTAACACTAAATCAGAGTTAACATACCAACTCTCCAAAAAGAGTTAAATTAACACTCTCTGGTGTGGACCCATATAGACACTTTAAAAGTGTTGAAATCAAATCTGACAGTGTTAATTTGGACATGCTGGATTTGCTGTGTACCGTTCTGATTTCTTTTCTTCTTCTTTCTCTTTTTTCTCTCTTTCCCTATCGCTGATTCCACCTTTATTTCTTCCACTGCCACTGAGCTTAGCAAAAGCAACTTTAAACCTTCTCCTAATGTTATTTACCTTTCACTCCTTTTTTCACCTAACTAAGTCCTTGTCTCCGTTTTTGATTAATCAGACACTGCTGACATTGCTGGCAAATATTTGATGTTAAAGGCAGCCTGAAGGAGATTTTAAATGTGAGTAGAAAACTATTCACCACGCAAAACTATATACTGGATCAGTGGCAGAAAGCACAAAGTTGATGTATTACAAGCTGCATTGTCATATGGAAAGGTGTACACATCCTGTCTTTAAGTGGACGCAGTCTGAAATGTTGAAAGGTGATGAAAGAGATTGTGTTACGTGTATGACCTTATGGGTTGAGTCACATCGGCTATATTGGCAAAATGCATTTCTATGTCACCAGATCTCACGACATTGCTGCTTATACAAAGGTTTGTAGCAAAGTTCCACTTTCTCCTGATTTTTCACAGTTGCCTCCTCAGTATCTGAATCTTTGTGACTTGAGACAAACGGTTGTAATATTCACTGTACCTCTGTGATTATAGGGCAAAGAGATCCGACTTTATTCCCATTTCTCATTCGGGGTGAGAACCTGCACGTAGTCTTCTAACAGTGTGAGCCAGGGTGTTGTAATTGAAAGCCTTTTTTGGAAGTGACCCATGCTAGTCAGCGCATCTGTCTCCCTCCTTTTAAAACTGGATAACACATTGTAAACCTTGAATTAGCAATTTAAGGTAATTTAGCGCATCAGCTGTACTGTTTATTGTGTGTTCACAATGACTTTCTTAATGTGTCCCCTTCCACGGGGACATATAGCATATATATATTAAAGATGTACTTGTGCCAGAAATCCCTGAAATTTCTGTAAATAGTAAAAAACCAAAAGTTAATAATTAATTAGAATAATTAAAATTAATTCCTTGATTTTAAAACGGTACATTGCACTTTTTTAACGGTATATTTCAGGTCTCAGATTATAACTATAGTTCAACAGTGCTAAAGAACTGTCCAAAAAACATTATTTGAACTGTGAGCACATGATTAAAGCTAATATTAGCTAAAATAGCTATGCTACATTGGAACAATGGGGATTTTCATATTGTTGGGGATACAGTGTCATCAAAAAAAATAGTTATAAATAAATTATTTGCTTTACTATGAGCCAAGCCAGGCATAACAGAGCAGTTCAGTGAGAGTTTTGTTTTGTGTTGTGTTGTTTTTCTGTGGACAGACTAATTCTCCTTTGCATGGACTTTGTAACTTTGCAGACCTTTTGCAGGCACAAAAGCTACAGAACACCTATAATACGAGCACTTTAATAAGAGCAATTTCTGCTTTTTAAGGTCCACATGTGAATCCACATTTCTGTATTTGCTAACAAACCTTTTGGACTCAGTGTCCTTTTCTTCTCTTGATGTTACCTCCTTTTCTCAGTCCTGATACCCCATAGTGACCAGTTCACTTTGACATTATGGCTTTACTTTGAACACTACTGCAACACACTCACACAGGAGCACAAAGAACTAGGTTTGAGTGATTTAGTGACGTAAGAGGAACTGTCGTGTATCAGGAACATATAAATGTCCACGGAGGCCCCGCAACTGTGTCTAAAGAAAAGAATGTAACCACTTCTATCTCAGCTTCATGGGGAACAGTAATTACTGATCCCCATTCAAACCATTAACAGTTTATCAGCCCACGCAGGCTGCTGCCTTCTGCGCAGTTTGAAAGGGAGACTTCTGGGGAACGGCTTTGTGGCTCTGGATTATATAAGGTAATTTAGGACAGTGAGACTCAAAAAGTATGTGAATGAATTTCACACATTAAAAAAATCCCTTTAATAATAAGAGCATCTGTAGAGCAGTTTAAAATGGCATGCTGAGACAAGTTGAAATAGTTTATATAGGACATCTACACTCCTACATCACTGACCCCCCACCATACAACAAATTAAATGTCCCCTTCAGGATTACCCCAATAAATATAGATGCATGTTTTGCCTCCCTTGTTGTTCTCTGATCCTTTTTTTGTGGTCTTTGAAATGATAAAGATCCAGCTCCTCTATGTACCTGATGTATCTATTATTAATTTGAGGTATTTATAATTTTTTTGTGTAAGAGATTTGGTTAAATTTTTGTTTTTCTTTCTTTCTTTTTAAAAAAAAAAAAAATATATATATATATATATATATATATATATGATCTTGGATTTAGAAAGCGGCTGGCAGCAGCAAAGAAGGTGACTCATGCCAATAAAGACTATTGAACAAAAGCAGATGTTAGAACTTTCCCTGGCAATTAAGATTCGGATAAGTGCCGAGGAGCTATGAGAAGATTAAGGAAATGGCACTGTTTGTTCCTAGGCTGCTATGATATCACCTGGTGTTTGAAGCCCTTCTTGTGGCTAATGACAGTGGGAGGAAGCATAACTTTGTGTTTGTGTTGTGTGCATGTGAAAATATATTATTTGATGGGAATGAGCATGTGTACATGCAAATGTGTTTTCTTGCACCTGAGGTGTATCTCGTCGGAAGGCCACAAGGACTGTTGGTTAGTATTTTTGTCAGCAACTCAGAGCTGATGTGTTGAGACCTGCGTGTAAGACTGAGCTCCTTCTTGGCTGGCTGGCCTGTCTCACCCCACCCGGCTGCAGACTGGAGAGAGTGTCTGAGCACGCACTTGGTGGCAGGACAATGTGTTCGGGGTCAGGTGATAGCTTAGAGAGGCCTTCCTTTCTCTTTCAGTTGTGTATATCATTTCAACAGGAAAACAGCTATCATAAAGGACAGCGCCGAAGGGGCTTAAACACAAGAAGACACATTAATGGTTGGACAACCAGCATTTGTGGTAAATTCCACTGAGGCAGAGTTTGGTTTTTATCGCACTTTGACACACAGACACACGATGAGAGGGTACAGCTTTTTTTTATGGGCTGTCAACAAAACTCTGAGCATCTAATAACAGTGCTGGGGCCCGGTGGTGGCTGAAGCATCCCTTTTAGCCCATCACAACTTAAGTGGCTGGAAGAAGAGTTAAGGCAGCGACGGAGAGACGGGTGGACGTGAGGTAATTGTCCGAACCAGGTGGAGTGGTTTCCAAATGGGATGAAGAGAGACACGGGTGAACAAGCAGATGGATGGACGGACAGGTTTACCATCACGACGACAGGCGCTCCTTTCCAACGCCGCAGTCACCTCTTCAGAGTCGTCAGTGGGGATCAGTGCAGCCCCATTGAACCTGTCACGGGGAAATGAGCGGCTTGCTCCCTAACAACTGTCAACACCAGGAAATGGATGGAGTGACAGGGGTCGAAAGCTCCGGAGTCGGCAAAGAAACAAAAGAGGGGACTGCTGTGAGCAGAGGCGATTGAGGGCACAGTACGGAGGAGGAAACCAGCTCTGTGGCGATAACCCAATCACCCACAGAAGGGAGTGAAAACAAAAGCAACCATGAGTCCATGATCGTGTTAACTGGAGCCCTCTGACCAAATCTCAAAAAGACTTTCCAGCTTGAATTTTTACTGTTTTAAATGTTTGTTTATTTGATGCAGTGGCCCTCAACGTGGCTTTAGGCAGCTATTCAGGACATGGCGAACACAGTGAAGCGATCAAGGAAATGGGGGGGTGGGGGGGGATCAATCGATATTTTAGCGACAGCCTGAGGATATCTTATAGATGCCTTTCTCCCCACCTGGCCTTAACTGTGCAATTACACACACACACTGGTTCCTGTGTTCGTCCATAAATCACAGAACTCACAACACAAAGAATGTGACACGGAAAGCAGACAGGGCGGAGCGGCACCAAACGAAGCCTTGTGAACCAGTGCTGATCACTGCCAAAGTGCCTCAGAGGGCAGGAGCAGATTTAGACAGGGGATAAGACTGACAGGGATGAAATACTGCTCTTCGCAAACATACACAAAGATTGTGCAGCATGGGACACATCTAAGCCCGGTGCCCTTGTCTTTCTGTGCTCCCTCCCTCTTCACCTCCCTCTTGAAGGGGCGCTGGGGAACATTCCTGGGCTCCACCTCCTACACTCTGGGCATTAATCCCCTACAGCTGTGCCCCTTACTCCCTGATATCCTCCCTCCTCTCTCCTGCCTCCCCCCTCCTATCTCGCTCTGCCGCTCGCTCCTTACCCCAGCTGGTCCCATCACAATCTCAATACATTTTTCACAACCAACTCATAAGTGCCACATGTAAAGCAGGCCAACTAAGATACTCTACATTCAGTGAAGGACACGCTCATCATTGTGGTGGCACACAGTAACGTACACATATACATACACATATATACACACACACACACACATATATATATATATATATATATATATATATATATATTTATATGCACTGCATGATGCTCGGGTTAGCCGGTCCCTGATAGATACAAAGTGTCAAATTCACACACAAGCACACAGCTGCAAATGTATACAGAAAATCTCCCTCTGGCTGTGCCCCGAAGCCTCTTTTCTGACACTTGGCTGAAGCCTAAGGCCCCAGTATCACACGCCAGGACCTTTGGATGGCCAAACATCACCTCTGTGACAGACTCCAGCTCCTCACTTCATATTTAATACTGTGACAGAGAGGGAACCCTGGGAATAATGTACAGGAGGGAGGAGACACATAAATTATGCAAGAAATGGAAGATAGAGATATACACTGCAGCAGACATATGAAGGCCTTCGTGAGTCTTTGCAATTATGAAATACAATAAAAGAATCATGAGTTCCTTCGAGTCCTCTGAGGCCATATGCTTTTTATTCGTTTTCTGTCATTGAGTAAATTTGATATGTGCAATAACTGCGTTGCCAGACAAAGTGATCCTTGCTAAGTGGTATTTAACCAATTATCTCCACGTTAATTGTTAGGATAACAAATGCTGCAGTAGGCTGTCGGGAATGACTCTGCAAAGTCTCCATGGAGGGCCATATAACCGTACACCTCTGCAAGTTTATGATTTAGGTGTGGAAACAACAGCTGCAATATATATATATATATATATATATATATATATATATATATATATATATACGTGGATGTCTAACTTGTGTGTCATCTCTGTCTCACTTTGTGACTGTCAAAGGGATTTTTTAAAAATCCCTATGACCAGATCGCACCGAGAGATGTGGCGTTTAGGTATTGGCCCCCCACCAACTCTGTGACAGACAGGAGCGGAGTTAATAAGCTTTGTCCCAGGAGGACCTGCTGCAAGTGTGTGAGTCAGGATGCAGGAGCTCACAGGAGTGCGGGAGTAAATTAAAATACACTTTAATAAAGTGACCAGAGGCAAGGCCTGTGGGCCACCTCCTTCCACACGCACACACACGCACACAGAAAGATGAACACACGCCGCTGGGACAGGACGGAGAGGCATCCCTGAGAATGGAATGTGGACAGAAGAGGGGGGGACAGCCACAAAACAGTGCACTAGAGAGAAGAGTACAGAGGGAGAAGGGTAGGAGAGAGGGGAGGGAGGTCAGAAGCTGAGGGCTTATAGTGTTTCAAGCTCCTTCACTCAGGCCAGGTGTCTCCCAACCAAATAAACCCTTTCTCTACATGTCTGTACCTCCTACTGGCTAATGAAAGCATCTTGTGGAACTTAAGCCGAGTACCTTACTCTCCCAAGAAACCGCTGGGAGAATCACAAGGTTATAGCTGCCCAGAAGAAACCTGGTGTACCTAAAGAGTATGTTTTAATATTAATATGCTGTAAGGCTCTAATGTTTCTCATATTATTATATGAAATGAATTCTGTATTTTCAATCAATTTTATAGATGGTTTTCTATTGACTAAAGTTTTACTGGTGCACCTTTAATTTTGTCACATAGCCTCACTGCTGTGTCCTTCACTGCTTTAACGCTACTCGACCAAAAGAATTAACATCAACACCTGTTTTACTCAATCCACCTATTTCCTAATGCAAGCTAAAGATCAGCACATGGAAACACACACTACTTTACACAAAATAGTGCTAAATTTGCAGAAATTTGCTTTAATATTGTGTTACATTTGCACATAAATGTTCTACATTCGTGCATAGTATTGCGTTCATCTTTGTGCTGCTTTCTCTGTTTTCGTGCAGTAAAAATTTGTGTGTTTTGGAAGAGAGACGAGATGGAACAATGGGAGGTGCCGTGTAAGCCTCAGCGAGTTTTGACTGACATGTTAGTTAATGGGGAAGTAATGATTGGAACATTGACAGGATTTTCATTTTGCAGCAAGCGCTCTCTTAAAGCACCCCAATAAATTGTGACACTGATGTAAGCTAAGAACAGACTGTGTTCTCATGGTCAAGAGTTTTCTGCTTCCTAATATTGCCATTTTTGATAAATGAACAAAATACCTCCCACACACCGATCCCATCCCTGCTCCAATACATTCAAATGGACCGTTTCCTATGAGAATGGACACATTCGTATACACACACACACGCACGCACACACATGCACACACGGAGCTGTGGCCAAATGCAGGGGACTTCCAGTGTCGGTGCTGCCAAGTGTTCCTCGCTTCTTCCAAGTAAGACTTGAGATAGAAGAGTCTTGCACACACTCTTACACACACTCTCACGCACATATGTATGGGGTTCTAGGAGAAGCCAATAAACACACTGTAACACCATTCTATGAAAACCCCTCCAGCCAGCAAATCACATTCTGCTGATCTGACGGAAATAACTGTCGCCAGGCGGGGATACAAGGCGACTCATCTCCTGTGTAGTTTTTATCTATTCAACTGCAGTGTGTTTTAATTTAAGCTGCTTTGCATTTGACTGTGGGGCGCCACAGCATACAATGAGGAATCGCCTTTGATAACAGTACCCTGCCTTGCTCTTGCACGGAAAAAAATCTATCTATCTATCTATCTATCCTGGGATCTGCCTTGTTTAAAACCTTGCATGATTTTACTTGCTCTTAGTGAAGTTGCTGTTTTTGCAGATATATGCAAACTGACCCATCTCTTTGGTTACTTTCGAGGCTTCTGTTATTGTACCACACATAAAAAAATGTATGGTAAAAAGGGGTGGCTGATTACCTGTTAAGCAAAATAAAAGCACTTCATTACCCATCTGTTCTCATTTTATAATCTGATCTAATTAATTGAGGCACCAGTCACACGTTGTCGAGACCAGTCGTCGAGCCCCTGGCAGTCACTCGTCACTAGGTAAAAATGCGTATTTCCCAGCTAATTGCTGGCCATCTTTGAAACCCCTTGGTAAAGACCAACACTCAGGCCTATAGACCGTTTGGCAGGCCCTATGACTACCTGCATTTAGTAGGGAAAAATGTATATTCTCAGACCCCTTAGTGTGTGGCTGCTTCATGTTGCTGTTCCTTATCGGGTGTAATTGGCTGCAAACAGCTTGCAGCACCCAAAACCTTGGATTGCATGGAAGACACCAACTTGTTTGCAAACACATGTGAACTGTACGACCCAAACCGGAAACAGAGACCATTTTCCCTCAAAATAAAGTTACATGTTTTGAAATGCAGTGGTTACAGCTGTAAGACCTGACTTTTACTTTTGCTATGTTTTACATTTATGCTTTGTGTCAAACTTTTTCCAAGTTCCTGTACTAGTTAACAAGTAGTTGCCCAGTGTTTACAGACAAGTCAGCATCATTCACTGCAAACTACGGGCAACCTTCTAGTTACCAAACCAATTACAAGGTGTTTTTTTGGTGCAACGTCTTTGCAACTGATTTCACCTAGCAACAACCAACAACATCCAGCAACCACTTACTTATATAAATTTTTTCCAAGCAACCAGAGGTTTCTGGGCAAGTGTGACGGAGGCCTAAGAGAATTTAACATCTTTGAGTTGGTTGAAAGTGCTTAATAGAAAATAATGCTCAGTTCCTACTGCCATTCAATTTCATGGCTTCCCAAAAAGTATAGCAGCTGAACTATAACTGGACAACCACTGCTTGGTAGGCCTTTGGCAGCAGAAATGTGAGTTAAACCCAAATAACAGTTGAATTCTCAACTCTACACCAGCTCTCTACTTTACACCAGCTGAATGAAGACCGTTCTCAGCCTAATACAAGAAGAGCTGAAAGGCCCAGCATCAGGCCTCTTTCGCTCTGCAGGAGAGGGGGGCCCCAAGATGGGCCACATGCTAGAAAAGCTTGGTCTCTGGAGCTGTGGAGGTTGACACAAAGTCCCCACCCTAAGTCCAGCGGGTGTTTGTGAACAGTGAGTCTGTTTTGGAAGACAGTGTCCACACCACAGCTGTTGAACAGTTCAAGGCGGAGAGTCCTTCTGGGCAGGGGGACTGGGCGGTAATGAAAATTCCCCAGGAGAAAAACGAGGGGAATTCTCCACTGTTATTTGTTATGGGAAAAGGAGAAGACAGGGACAGGAGGCGAGCGAAGCAGCAGTGTCAGAAGAGGGGAAGGAGTCAGAAGAGACGACTCAGTGTGTGGGTGTGGGTGTGTGTGCGTGTATGTGTGCGTATATCAGAGTTCTCAGGTGCTCAAGTGGCCCATCCCAATACAGATTAAAGACATAAGGGAAAGGTGAAAACACAGATGCAGACAAACAGTATAAAGGACGAAGGCAAGAGTGCATGTCAGCAGCCGCTTCATCTCACAAAGAAAATTTGAAATGGAGAGGGGAGTGACAATAAAACAAGCATCCTCCAGTATGCGCACACACGATCATTCACAGCTTTCAACTTTAGGTTTGTTTGCCTAAGGCTTGCGATATGAACTAGTCATGCTCTTTTTTCCAGCTGTATGAGTTCCAGTGTTTTGTCCCCATCTTCTGCAACTTTTGTGTGGGCGCCTGCGTGTGTTTTTATGTGCATGCTCGCTCACCCAGGAGTATGAGCTTCTGTTTATAATGACAGGGTTCCCCACTGTGTATATATTCAAATGGGACTTGGCAAAAGACGCCATCGTCATTCCTTGAGAGTCCAAACACCCTCAACACCAGCTTGCTCTACACATACACAGAGCACAGTTAAAAAACTTCAGATACTGTAGGCGTGCGTGTATGCAGAAACACACGTCGCGTCTGTGCGTTGCTGAAGAATTGAGGTAGAGAGTCCCTCCCTCTTCAATGGCACAGCAAGTGAGCTCCAAATCCTACTTATCAGTCCAATGTGTTTCTACTTTTCTAATCTGCATCATTTATTATGGGCAAAACCGGAATAGGGAACGCCGCCATGGTCAATATTATGTCTTGGCACAAGTCACTATTACTGAAAAGCACCCTGGTGTCCTGAATACACATGCATGCACACTCACGCATGTGCACAATGGCAGACACACGATCACACGCGTTTACTCTAACATCCTCCTCACCAGAAAAATCTTGTGGCTCCTAAAAAAATATAGACGTTATGGGAAAAGACTTACAACGAAATCATTTTTACTCATAAAATAATATGATTATGCAGACCTTCACAGAGAGATGATGAAGAAAACAGCGTGGCACAAACTGGACTGAGCCATTGTGTTTTGTTTTGTGTTCTGTGTCAGACGTGCATCCAAGTCACTGGAAATTAAAGAAACTTTGAACTTGGGGAATTGTCTTTGTGGTTCCTAGAGGCCCAAATGACAGGACATGCACACAAATGCACACACATATATGCATACACATATCAAAATCAACCACTGGCTGTGCATGTGTTTCATGTGTGTGTGTCTGTTTCTACATGGGTGTATAAGATAGGACTGTTTAAGGGGGCCTGAGGTCTCTGAAGGATTAATGGTGGCAGGCCAGGCAGGGTAATCAGGACAGCGGATAAGTCCTGGTCATCCAGGCGTTGAGCTGAATAAACATGAGAGCCTGGTGATATCTCCTGCACATTCCCCCAATACATACACACATACACGTGCATGCACTCTCAAATAATCACACACACACACAAGTAATCACACACATCAGAAGGAGCCAGACTTGTTCCAGAGGATGGTGCCAATGAGAAGACCGAAGACTGTGTCACGCGCGCTCACAAAAACACACACACAAACACACACAGGCATATAAAATGCAGACATACACACAGTATTCTCCTTATTGTCCTCCACTGGAAGTGCTCCCTCGGGTCATTGAGTGCTGCATGTTCCTGTCTGCTATTAGGCTTCTGATAAGTCTTCACTACATGTAGACAGTAGAATATAAGAAATGCCTAGATTAAGAGAAGGTCATTATGTGCCGCTTTCCAAGCTAAATCTTGTCTTAAAATTGCATGTGCTTTATATTATACAATCTCTTCCATTTTGGTTGCAAGGGGAGTAAGATGTAGAACTGCAGACATGGTCATTTTCTTAGAAAACGTTTAAATATTTAAAAAAAAATACCTTTTTAATAATGTTGTTCTCCATTAATTTTGCACAGTGGTACCTGACCTCGGTTTATGAGCTGAACATTGTGTTTTCTTACTAAGTGGATATATTGTTTATACAGTACTGTATATGAAACTGCCTAAAAGTGTTTTTCCTTAAAAACCACTCAGGTCATATTTGGTAGTGTAATCAAGAGAATTCTCCAGGTTAACATAGAGAGCAAATGGCTCCTTTTACCACACGGAAAATAAGATAAAATAACTTTGTGCACACTTTGTACATTTGAAAAGAAACAAGCTGGGGACTATCTGAGAATGGCTGTGCTTGTTGTGGCCACACGCCAAGGGTAGGTATGCAGCCCAATGGACACCATCTGCATGAACACATTTTTTTAAAAGCTAGCATTTCAAGAGCGTGGTCGCGCGCGCACGCGTGTGTGTATGCGTGTGTACGTGTGCAGAGTCAGAAACCAGGAGCAAATGCTTCACGCCAAATCGGGGGGGACGAGGTGGGAGAGCGGGACATTCCTGGGAGATGACAAGCCATCACAGTCACACACCAGCACAGGAATGTTGGGAAAACAGACAGGGTGGGCGAGTGGGTGTGATGCAGGGTGGGAGGATGAGTTAGCAAAGGGGGAAAACAGAGAGAGAGAAGGAGCAAGACATGAGATGCAAAATGAAGAAAAGTTGTCACTTCATTAGAGCAGTAGTCATGGGTTTCCAAAAAGGAACGGAGGAGTTGCTGTAATTAGTTTGCACTCACTGAAAAGAGAGAAAAGAGGAAGAGATACAAAGAGAGAGAGAGAAAGAGAAGTGGATGAGAGAAGTCTGACTTTTGCCCCATCCCCATCACTGCCCCCCACCCCCACTCCCCTCATCAGCCCACCCCTACCGCTGGTTAACTCCAATTTCTGTCATGCAACTGAAAAACCACTGGAGGGGTGAAAGAAAAAGGGAAAATGGATGAAAACAAATCTTTGAGTGTGTGAGTCTTTGTGTGTGTTTGTATGTGCTTTGAGTGAGTGTATATAAGTTAGAGGTGGGCTCGCCATAACAACGACAAAGAACCCTCAAATGAGCTGAAGGAATGTGTCTGGTGGCAGCACAAGAATATATATATAGGGCCAGCAAAGTGTACGTGGGGGGGGGGGGGGGGGTGAGAGTGTGAACACTAGTGAATATGCGCTCCAGATGTGTCGGCCTGTCACGCTGCAAGTAAACACCCTCGCTGATGGACAGCTCAGGACTGGATGGCCTCACCGTCTTCCCCCTGGGGAGAGATCTGGAGAAGGAAGGAGGAGAGTGGAGGGAAAGGAGGAGAGCTGGAGCCAGCTAGGAGGAGAAGCCGTGGAGGGGGAGTGCTGGATGAAGGAGGTGAGAAGAGGGTTCTGTGCTGAGGTACCCCGGCCAAAGGCAAGTCACCCTGAGGACCTGCGTAGCCTGGCAGGCTGGATACAGAGGAGACAGAAAGAGACAGGAGAGAGAGAGAGAGAGAGGTTGAAACGAAAGTAAGTGAGAAAGAGAAAAAAAGAGGCATGGGTGGGGGGTAAAAGGAGAAAACATGAGGGAGGGATAGCGAGGGAGGACTGGGCCTGATTGTTCCCCTCCTGTCCCTCCTCCATGTGGCCTCCAAGGGGGCTCCTGCAGCCTCAGCGAATTTCCGTCTGGCACAGACCTGCGAGCTCTTGGGAGCAAACTGAAATATGAACTGCAAGAAGGGAGGATGGGAAGAGGGACAGAGGAAAAGAAGAGGAAAGAGAGGGTAAGAGTGCAGACAGGAGGGACAGACAGGAATCTCAAACGAGGGGGCTGATGTGGTGTACATCAAATGAGGAGTACACATAATTCCTTTTGTATATGTTGTTGAATGTCCAGGTTTTGAGACATCACCCTTTAAGATTCCTGCCACCATCCTATTTCACCCTGGAGGAAATTCTTCATGTGGGCCTCGGACTTCAGAAAAAGGACATTTAGCTTTCCAGAAGCACAATCAATGAGCGCTGACAGCTTCATCACTTTATTTTATCAGTGTTTTTTTTTTTGGAGTCCTAAATACATTCTTTAAAAAAACAAAACAAAATGAAAACAAGATGAGTAAGTACGGTGTACGGTGACATGTAGGTTTAATGTTGGTCCGCAAACAGAATTTCCATTAAAATATAATTAAAAGTTAAAAAGTGGTGAGTTTTTAATTGCGAAACTACTTCATGTGTGTGTGGTTTGTTTTCTTTTATTGTTTGTTTTTGCTTGAAATAAAAGCTGCTGGCACGCACACGCTGACATGCTAGTGCAAACAGCCACATGTTAAAATCCCACATCACTTTGTGAGGGTGTACCTTTCCTTCTACACTCTTATGAAACTTGTACTGTGTGGTATTATTCCAACTGCTCGGTTGTTATTTTAGCTGCACCGGACAGGAGCACCACTACCAAGTCTGAGGGAGAGAGAGAGAGAGAGAAAGAGCACACATGACTAAATGACTACATATACTGCAGTCAAGGGTCAAAGTAACCAGCTTCCTTTATTCTTGTTACAATAACAAGTAATTCTTTTTGTGTGGACACTTGAACTGTTTTCAAAACAATCTCAAATTCAATTCTTATTTAGGTTTGTTTTTCTTTTTTTTCTCCAACACTGTACTTCTGTACTGTATACTGTACTACCCTAAATTTCAAATCAGAAACATTACTTAAAAAACTCAAATGTAATAAGTAATTATGAATCTGCTTCTTTGTTTGCAGCTACTCTTTTCATACTGATTGATTGACTGCAATTCATGTGCACATCATAACTTGACGACGCCGTAGTTGTTACTTGGCAACCAATTCACATATTTCTACAGAAGAGTTCTTCTTCACTTGATTGGTGCAATCTCCTTTTTCTCTAGTAACTTTCCAGTTTGAAGCTAAGTAGTGTTTACTCAGAGCCCAGTTTGTTTCCTAAGCGATGTTTATGAACTGCTGATTTTTAAAGCCCAGTTCATGTTCTGTAAAAGTTTTATGTTCAAAATCAGTGCTTCTTAAACAATGGTACTAATAACCCCAGAAGTACTGTAGGTGATAACGCACGTATTTTTCAGTTTTAATCATTGAATCTTTGATGCTGTAAAACCTCACAGGAGACACGATTGTAACTCGGAGCAAGTTTAAGATATTTAATGAATGACAAAATAAAGATACAAAGTTATCGTGAGACCTCGTTTTTCCATTGCAAGTTAATGTTTAATAGTTTAGATACTGACGATGCAATGCTATATTTGTAGGCTGTTTTTATGACCAAAAATACATCCATCCATTTTCTACCACATATCCAATTCAGGATTGTGCGTTTTCAGAAAAAAAGGTCTGCTTTAAGTAAACCACTAATTATTCCACAACCCATTTACTGTGCAGAACTACTTTAATTTGACAGGGAAATCTGTGATATTATTCATTTAAAAACTATTTAAGATATTCGTTATGACATTTTGTCAGAGACATAACATTTTAATCCTGACTGTTTGAGTCACGATTATACCGCATGTGTACTGCATGATAATAAAAGTGGCTCTGGTATCCTTTATTAAATTACAGTGATTAACAGAAAATCCCTTAACCCACCCCATTTTCTACAAGGTACTTTTTTAAAATGTAGAAATTCTCTTTTTATTACATGGATTTTTATTTAGGAACATGATTTTAAGACTTCTTTCTCCACTAGGAATCATTTATGAGACACTTGTAAAGTCACTGGGAGCTACCTGCTGAAATTTGACAGATTACCAAGCAGTGAAAAGCAATAACAACCTTGTTTGTAATCATATACTACAAATGTGATATGCCTTGTAATCATACCCTGCAAATGTTACATGGCACACATCTAATACACCTTTACCGAGGTGTTCTGAAATCACATTACTCGATCTGTTAAATGCGGGGGGCTCGTGTTGAGCAGATACATTTGAGTCCCGTCAAGTGCAATGGAGCTGCTATCAGAAAGCAGCACTGATGACACTACTGCATTAAGCAGCTGTCCACTCCCATGATCATTAGCGCGATATGGATGCAGTGGAGCAGTGAACAGGATGCTGGGGTTGTTACAAAGACAGCTCTCCAGGGGAAGAAGGAAGGAAGATGAGTCTAAACAACATCAAGTCACTGCAACCCTTAGAGACAGGGTCAAAACTTTTACAGGCACAAAACAAACATACAGATTGAATTCTCCCAACATCTTTCCATGATAATCAAATTTTATTTCACTCAGCTTCTGCGAATACAGAACTAGATGGAAGTATCATGGGAAAGTGGCCTTTTAGGTTTCAAATAGAAAAAAAAGGAAAACAAAGTGACAAAGTGACTTACATTTAATGCCAAACTGAAATTTGAACTCTTCACTTGCTCAGGATTGTACGCCGAGAGGTAACGACCCTGTTTCATGTAGAGAAACTGAAGCGTGTTTGGTGTTGTAAATCACAAATCTCTGTTTAGCTTTGCTTTCACTCACTGATTACTTCCATTTTCGCTGGTTTTTACTTTCACTTTTACTGTTTGGTTAGGTCTAGGCACCCAAACTACATGATTAGGTTTAAACAGTTTTAAGTTTAAAATATTCCCCATAAAACATTAACCCTGCACATTAAAAAAATATGGGTAACCTCAAGGCTATACACAAGATGCCAGGGGTCCCGAATAACTGTCAATATGTTACAAGTTGGGCAGTGAGAGTTGTATTTGAGGATCTGAGCATGTAAACAAGCCAGCTACAGTCATACTGAAGGTAATTTCTTCTTTTTTTTCAAAACAGCACTTCCATCTTTTAGTTTTTGGCAATATGCTTAAAGTGATTTGACGAATTCATAGCTGTTTAGAAACTAGGTGTCAAGTCAGATTCATGTAGACACAACATACAAGCCTCATAGCCTGAAACTCTGTTGACCCGTTCATACCAGCACTGTTTGCTCCCACAGCTCCTTCTCTTTATGTGTGATAAACAGATGTATTTCTGTGATTTCTTTAGTAACAAAAAATGAATGCTCTTCCATCATTGATAAAGCTAAGAATAGCTTCTTAAGAGTATGGAGCTCTTCGAAATCCAAACCTGTGAATTTGGAGGTTCTGAAACTTCAGTAGAGCAAGCAAAACTTTTTATGAAGAAATTCACTTTAAAGTCCATGCTTGCCCAGATGAAATGTGTTTATCTGGGCAACAAAATCTGATCTCCCACACTCAATCTTCCATAGGTACAGTACCTGTCAACTACACGTTGACACAAATATGTAATAGGCCAATCACATGGCACCATCTCAATACATCTAAACATGGTCAAAACAACCTGCTGAAGTTTAAACTGAAACATCAGAATGGGAAGAAAGGAAATTTTAAGTAACTTTGAACATGACAGGGTTTTTTGGTGTCAGAATGGCTGGTCTATTTCAGAAACCACTGGGATTTTCCCACACAACTATCTCTAGGGTTTACAGAGAATGGTCCAAAAAGATTAAAATACACAGGGAGCAGCGGTTCTCTGGAAGAAAAGTCCTTGTTGACATCAGAGATCAGAGGAGAATACCCAGACTGCTTTGAGCTGATAGAAAGGCAGTAATAACTCAAATAACCAGTTGTTACATCCAAGGTATACAGAAGAGCATGTCTTAATGTACAGTACATGAAGCTTTGAGGCACATGGGCTACAGCAGCAGAAGGCCGCACCTGGTACCAATCGTGCCACTTCAGAACAGGAAACCATTTGCACCAAAATCAGGCAATAGGAGACAAAATGTTGCCTGGTTGGATGAGTCTTGATTTCTGCTGCAACATTTAGATGGTGGCGTCAGCATTTGATGTAAACAATGTGAAAGCATGGATCTGTCCTGCCTCATATTAACAATTCAGGTTGTTGTTGGTGGCATGATGACTTTTGGGATATTCTTGGTAGACTTAGAGACCCACCTTCTGATGGCTGCTTCTAGCAGGATAACAGCTCATGTCACAAAGCTCATATCATTTCAAACTGTGTCTTGAACATGACGATGATGTCACTGTACTCAAATGGCCTCTGTGGTCACCAGATCTCAAACTAATAGAGCACCTTTTGGATGTGATGGAACTAGAGATTCACATCATGGATGTGCAGACAACAAATCTGTATCAACTTTGTGACGCTATCATGTCAATTCAGACCAAAATCTCTAAGGAACGTCTTCAACACTTTGTTGAATCCATGCCATGAAGAATTAAGGCAGCTCTGAAGGCAAAAGGGTGTCCAACCCCAGAACTAGAGAGGTGTACTGAATAAAGTGGTTGGTAAGAGTACTGCAGGTCTGTTTACCCCAAACCCCAACATCCCCCGGTGAAGATGAAAGGTAATACTTTGGCACCTGATCAAACAGTCGCAGTTTTGAGAGTTATTTGATTAGCTAGCATTTTATAGTACAGAAAATGCCATATTTTGCTTACTGTGCTTTGCTTTCACAAGATATGCAAATGTTACCTTGCTAGTTAGCAAGGTTAGCCGTGGCAGCCTTGAGGACCAGACCTGCTCTGAAACTGTGACCATGAAACACAAATTCCATGATGCTACAAAAGCACACACACACTGCTAAAGATAACCGCTCATGAGATTAAGGGGGAAAAAAATTCCAAAACTGTTTAAAGTTTGAATGACTGTGTTAGCCTTTAGCATTTATCAAATTGTAACTTAGCGATGTAACCTTGCTCTCTGAATATTCCCACCATCTGGTCAATGAGGTGCAACTGTGGTAAAATAGAGTCTCTAATTAGCTTTATTCAAAGTTTTAAGTAAGGGATTAACAGATAAAAATCAGAGGTTGCTAAAGATTACACCGGAGAGAAGTGTTTTTTGTTTTTTTTTGCCATTGCTGTTGGGTTCCATGACCTAGAGCTATGATGTAAGAAGACCAGGGGAAAAGATGTCTATACTTATTAATCCAAACTTAGTATACACCTAGCTAGTGTATAATTTCCAAAAGCATATGTTTGTTATTGCTTTGGAGATATATGTGCCACTGTCAGTGAGGACGGTCTCTGGTGTTTTCCACTTAAAAGCAAAGTCACGCAGGGAGTAATTATTTGTGACGTGGAGAAAGATTCAGCCTCCTACCACACATGTCCTCAGATACACTCCTCAACATTTATGCATGGTCCCAGGAGCTCAAACGTATGACTTCTTTGTGTGTGTGTGTGTGTGTGTGTGTGTGTGTGTGTATGTTTACTGAGCTACGGATGGGTTCCACCTCAGAGTCATAGCTTGAGTGAATATTCTTAGCACGATGGGACAGTCCACAACACAGTGCATCCCTGTAGACCTCTGCCCTGCCTGCCTGTACCCTCTGATTTGGACAGAGGGCAATCAAGCAGACCCAGTAAACAATACACAGTCAGGCCCTGGAAAACCACAATAGCTCCTCAATGTATTCCTCTTATATCACTAGGGACACCAGTGTTTGTCCAATCACTGTCGGAGTCAAAGAGAGGCAGTATGGAGGGACTATTAAAACGATCAAGGGTATGCTATTTAATGGCCAGTGGAAGATAGACGGCAAAAGATGGCATGCTATACAGTGCTTTCATAGAGCTTCTTAGGGATCAACCATTAGAGTGATGGCCCATGGGATATATATATATATATATATACATATATATATATATATATGTGTATATATATATATATATATATATATATATATATATATATATTTATTTATTTATTTATATATATTTAAATATATATATAAAGAGAGAGAGAGAGAGAGAGAGAGGGAGAGAGAGAGTCAGAGGTTCCTTTTCACAGGCATTTTCTTGTTTATTTTATCCTGGAAATGCCTCCAGAGATCTCAGTGCTTTCTGAGCCAGTAGGCAGGAGAGGAGGGGGCATATGAGGCCCTTCATGTGGCTGCCCTTAAGGGGGAAACTCCCCAACACTTTTAGGACATCACACAGTGAACCTGTTGGTACAGATAACTTGAGACATGCTCAAAATATCTGCACAAACTCTGCAACATACAGAATGGACTTTATGGAGTTCTTTGTGACAAAAGTGCAAAATCATTGAATTTCTACTTCACAGTGTGTAGAAACCACTGATTTCTTGAAAGGGGCTATAACAAAAGGTAAAAAAAATTTAAAAAATCCAATCCTGACATTATTGAAATAAACCACGCTGACTGTAGAACATAGCATGTAAACTGACAAAGCCAGATAGTCAATGTCAAATGGAAGACAGACTAGGGGACTTGTGATTGGGAGGTTGTTGGTTGAACATCATATTAAGAAAAGTTTAAAAAGGCATTATCCAATACAACCTCTCGACAGGTCATATTGTTAACTACGATAGGAATTAAAATATTTGGACCCCAGAGTTGGGGGTACAGAAATCTATTTGACCTTTTTACCTAGTTTCTAGTGTCCGACATGTAATTTTCTGCATTCTGGTGATATTTTTGAAAAACAAACATGTACAAAAACAGCAGCTGAAAAAAAGAATCACACAGTAGCAAATCTTTTCTGGGTTTTGCTTCACTTCAGTCAGTTTGTTTATGGAGCAAACAGTTTGGTTTTGCTTGCTGCCATAAGAGGAGTGCAAGAAAGATACATTCTTTTCTATGCAGGACTAGCTATAGGAGTGACTTAACAGAATCTGTAGTGTCATCTCCAGACAGAAGAAGAAATGAGTGTTCCTCTAACACTACTAACTCCTACATTGGCAAATGATTAGGCTGCTGAAAGCGTCTCATTATCAGTATTTATGAGGGAGTGCACCAGCCGGAGTAATGACAGCTTTACTCTAAAGTGGCACTCTCTCCTTTCCCCTCTTTCCCTCTCTCTCGCCCTCTCTCTATATATACAGGACAGATATATATTGTGTATATTCGGATAGTTCCAGATATTTACAATGTTTTTTTTATGTTAACCAATACACAAAATTGGTCTGAGACAATAATTCAGACTGGGAATTTCACTCCATCACAGACAACCCTGTTCATGAAAAACACCAGGCCACCAGCTAAGTTTGTAGGCTAACCCTATTTGTTGATTAACCAATAATAATTGAATAATTAGAAATTTGGTCACTGAGTTCATTTAGGAGTAAAGTACAAATGATTAGTTGCTATGATTAGGGGTGTCTGTGGCTCAGGAGGTAGAGCGGGTGCTCTGCTGATCAGAAGGTTGGTGGCTCGATCCCTGGCTCCTTAAATCGGCATGTCAAAGTATCCTTGGGCAAGATATTACCAAACCTCAAGTTGCTCCAAATGCATCCATCAGAGATTCAACATTAGGTTAAAATGTGCTTAGGCATACAAAAACAACCAAGTGTTTGAGTGTTCAAATTGAGTGGGAAAGTGCTATATAAGTACAATATAATGTAAGATTAAATCACACTGAAACTTGCGAGGCTTGACATAGTGCCAGTAATTTGGGGTCTTATCTATATTATGTATTATATTCAAAACTCACACACGCAAATAAATAAATAAATAATAGGCCACTTCTCCTAGCCATCACTCTTGAGTGGGAAACCATGAGATATGGCTCTCTATCAGCAGATACTTTTTAATTTCAAAGAGACAGTTCACAGTTTTTTAAGTAATGTTGGCAGTTGGCTTTTTGACATCTCTGTGAGTACTACTGGTCTGCGTTCATTCTCTTAAGATTCTCCTATGACTCAACAGTGGTTGGAGGTCTTTGCAATTATGCAACTTATGTAGTTATGGTCAAAGATGGGGTTGAAGTTAGTTTTTACAAAAAATTTTATGGTGAGTCCTGGCATTAATGCAATGTTATGACTGCCTAGTGCTCTGAATGTCAAAGTGAAGAAATTCAATGAAGCGCAGGTAAACGGCGGGTTTTAAGCCAGTATTATAATATAATATTCATTCTGCGACACTAGTATACAGTTTAGATTTCAAGTTACACACAACTTTGTGGACATCGGTGGTAGATGTGCATGTTTTTGCTGATCTATGTATACCTGTTACATAGCAAGTTTGTTTTTTTCAACAGCAGTTGCATATGTTTTTCCTGTGTTTACTTGTTTTAGATGCTAGGTACAACATGCCAACTTCATAACCATCACTTACAAGCAAAAGCTGTCTCCAATCTTAGGCATGCGGACAATGAGTAAAAACAGTCACTGCACTTAAGCTAGTGAAGCCAAAACGCCGTTTACATGTCAGTGCGACTTTTTGAAGCTTTTCTGTAAGCACTGGAACACAAAAACAAAAAAGGCTAAATGTCCTCTTTCATCCAAATGACAGAGCTGTGCAGTACCTCAGCGTTCTTTGCCTGTTGGGTCTCAGTTAAACTTTTTCTGATGAAATGGTTGAAAGGGTTTGTTTTTTTTTGACAAAGCGTACAACTCTAT
Source organism: Neolamprologus multifasciatus (assembly GCF_963576455.1). NCBI lineage: Eukaryota > Metazoa > Chordata > Actinopteri > Cichliformes > Cichlidae > Neolamprologus > Neolamprologus multifasciatus. Next base: position 24,080,131 of record NC_140444.1, read on the forward strand.
TTTGGACTAATATACCTGGCTTTGAAAAATGGGCTTTTAACATCTCCTTCTGTTGTCTACAAGCCTGAAGAACACTGTGTTTATTCTTGAAGTATAAACTGAACCTAAGGTCTCCTCCTTTGTCAAAAGTGGTTTTATTGTGGACTGTGAATGCAACATTATAAACAAGGTTAATGATAGTACTTGCACTGTCGCATTAGGACTATAAAACGATTATTTATACATCGTAACCTTTCTGAATGTTGAGTAGAGTTATGTGACATCATCAATGAGCGTACACAAAAATGGAGAAAAAGATTACTCTTCTACATCCACAATTCTATTCAACATTTTATTTAGCTACATTTAAGGAACATTTTTGGGAAAATTCTGTATTTTGGTGTGGAAAAACAGATTCCCAAAAGTGAAGAATAGACTTTTTAAAATTAAACCATTTGTGTACAGACATGGGCTAACATCCTCCTCGAGATCAGTCAACGCGTCAACTTCTTTGTCAGGAGCTTTAGCTCTAAACTAGCAAACTTGTTGAAAATCTGATTTCTGTCACAGATACATGCTATCTCTGCACTAATAATTTTTTTCATCTGAACACCCAACCCGAGAGACTGAGGAGATTTCTTATTAGTTTGGATTCTGTTGCCTTGAGGGGGGAGAAAGCGATGAGATATTTGACCAAACGCAGAAACCCAATAAGGGGCCATCGATTAGGAGGGATGAGCACCATATTGGACACACAGGTGGCAACAAAGAAATTAAAAAGCTGCAACAAAGAAGGAAGGAATCAAAACTAGGGCACCTTAAATCTCTTTGCAGGTGAAGGGTGTTTGGGCAGCCTGAAGATAAAGTCACAATAGTAAACTTGCATGGATGGTGAACTATAGACTGAAAACAGTCTATAATCTGATGATCTTCACGAAAGTGATAAATCTTTTATGTTCATACTCTTCTGTTTATAGAAAAAAGTTTGCATATTTTAAAGTATTTTGGTTTTAGTAGTTAGAGTTTGACCAACTTCTCACATGCCTGCAATACTGAACTTAAAGTAAATTTGATTAACTCAGTGTTCACTTAAAGCTATGTATATCTGAAATTGTATTTCTCATTTATTAAATTAATTTGTCTGATTTATCGAGCTAAACACTTTTCATAAAGGTCATTATCTGGCAGAGAGAAGCAGAGAAAAACGTGTCATAATATTCTGCTTCTTTTTTTTGTTTCTTTGATACTATATATAGAAATTCATCTAGCCAGTTCAAAAACACTTGCGGAACCAGTACTTCTATAATGAAACGGACTTTTGACTGTGTTGTTTTCTTCACTTCAAAGTGGGTTAAAGGTCTGCAGTGTGTGCCATTAATGCTACAAACACAAGGGAAAACAATGGTTTAACCACAGTATAACCAAAATTACTGTGAGTGTGTGCAATGAACTTCCAGTCTCCTGCCTATGAAATGAGTGCTTCGAAGAGGGTCTCTGTCTTCCAACTTTGTTGTTTCAAGAGGACAATAAAGTGGTAATAAGATAGAGTCAGTCTGCAATCAGTTGGCAATTAAATTGGGTCTTTTTGTGCTGATACTGTAATCAGCTGTAATATATCAGCGGAAATTGCAAATATGTTGCCATATGCATACATAGAAATTCACATTAACAACTTCACAGTTCACACAGAACCTCATAGATTTGAAACAGAAATTTAGAAATTCCTCCAGAAATAGTGATATAGTTGCTGTAGGATGGCAATTTAACTGACAAATGGCATAGCCACTCAGCAACCTTGCCCTTATATTGGAATATAACCAGAATATAACCAGCTGAGTCAAGTCACCTGCTGCAGAGACGTATCACAGACGAGTTGCATTCATCAGTGCAGACTGACTCAAATTAATTGCAAAATGTTTGAAATCTGTTTGCGTTTATACATTTAATGGAAATAATTTGCAAATCTTTGTCAATTTTTCCAAAAGTGACTACAATCAATTCAGACCATCGTTGCTTGCTGAAAGTTTAACAGCCACTGGACGACTCGTGCAAACCTATGATAGCCAGAGCCTGAGGGTGGTTGCCACTTGGGATCTGCAACAACTTGAAATCCCCACCAAATGTGAAAATATTCGCTAATATCAAGGGGCAACTACTGCTTTTTATGTCATATTTTCACTCCAGTGTGACTGAGCCACGAGTTAGTGGCAAGTTGTTATTAGTGTAGTAAACCTTAGATTTTGTCTTTCCAGGTCAAGATCACCTTTTTTGAAGATGCCATACAATAGCACAAAATATGTCCACACTACACACTGACACAGTACTGCATTACGCCATCACAGCTAATATCCACCTTTTTCTATTCTGTCAACATACTGCTATGACAAATACCTGCTTTTATGAATTTGTTCAAACAAGTGAAGAATCAGAGTCTTACATGAATCTGGGTTTTTAAGCATTCTGGTGTTACACAGACACTTAACATGCTTGGGTGCACTCAAACTGCTGCTATTTCCAAACATTTTCATGTAATCAAGAAATATGAGGGACACCTGGTCTTATGCTGGCTTCTCCTTGAAAAGTGAAGTCTTACTAAATGCTCAATGCAGGTCTGGAATTTCTTATAGTCTATAGCCAACATCTTCGTGTTGAAAAGTGGGGTAAACACACCTTATATTAATGTTTGTAGTCTAAAATGCACTGTGACCAGCCAAGTGAGCTCCATTTAATTTAACGGCATCTCCTTGTAATGAAAGCCATTGAATGTTGGTCAAGGCTGCTGTGGGAAACGCCTGCCTTGATTCTGTAACAGGCAATGGGCAGCTTGTGTGCTTTAACTGATGATTATGAAGGAAGTTTGGATGTAATGGTTATAGAATAATGGCTTTCTACATGCATATTTTCTGGGGAAAAGAAGGTTCGACCCTGAAAACAAAAAAGGGGGAGGATATGTCTCCATAGCTTTCATCAAAATGATGGACAATGGATCAAACAAAGCAAATGTGTAACCCTACAAAAGAGTCTAAAATGTAAAATCTACTATCGACCCTTAGACCCTTGGAGAAGCAAATGGATGGATAGATGACAGATAACAACAATAATACCATTCTATATGCAATACTCCTGGCTTTTTATGGGGGGGGGGAGCTCTCTCTTTGAAGAAATGTGCACAGTAACTTAAAAAAAAGAACTTTTACTGGACATCGATATTGACCACCGTAAGGAGGAGACAAGCAGAGACAACTTCACAGCTACTTCTCATAGTGGCAAGGTTGCTTTTTGAATACTGTCTATATTTAACTTTGACAAGAGGGAATGGGTATGTTTGTGCTGTAAATACTAAGTGTGCAGGGGCTATAATATGAATTGGCTGCAACTTGATACATGTGACTAGGGGGCAAATGGATCTAATGGTAGTCTTAATGCTGGCCTTGAATAATGAGGCCTTTGTCTAATAAAACTGGAAAGCCTCCAAATACCTATAGGGACCTCAGCTAGTTAGAGCAATAACAGTCTATCAAAAGAGAAAGCAAAGTGATTACTTAGAGGGTAATAAATACAAGGTTCATGCTGAGGAGGGACTGGAGCCTAGAGTGCAAGAGAGAAAGACAGAGAAGCAGACAAAGTGAGACAGAAAAAGGCAAAGAAAGACCTTAGAGTATGTATACATTTATATATATACCTGCAGTGGGAAAATGCTCATACTGCAGGTATAGTCACTCCTTAACCATGTAAATTTTTCAATAACCACAATGTTGAGATAGCTTCACTGAAAAAATGTGCAAGTGAATTGAATGTATGAGGACCTTGATCACTTTAGAGGGGACAAGTGTGAAAATAATGAAGAATTAGAAATAAAACTTCTGAACAGGTAAAGTATTTTTTTTTTCTCCAGGATACTTTGAAAACTTCTTCCCACCTCACATCCTTTAAAAATAGTTTAAAACTCAGCTGAAATGTGCTACAAGAAAGGACCACCAAACAAAGACCACAGTCAAAGCCAATGAGTGCATTTCTATCGCGCCCAAGGGCAAACACTTCTCTTGAGAAGGAACATGAAGTTCCAAGGAAATATTGTCCCTAATTCAAAATGACAGAATAGAGTTCAAGCGCAGATGTCAAGATTATTTTGAATTTGAAGAACAGCTTAAAATCCCATCAGGCACACTTTGATTGCTTAAAACAGCCAAAGCAAATTGGGATCCCTGGCTTCAGCGCTTTCAAAAAAAGTTCCTCGCTGTCGACCGTGAATTCACGGGGTGTTTTAAATGGTGAGGTAGTGCTGACCTGGAGGAACAGCTTTAAGGCTGGAGAACTGGACACAATAACACCACCATCAATTACAGCCCTGAGAGAGGAAAGAGAGAGTCCAGTCAGAGAATTAGAGAGATGTGGAGCAGACAGGTGGATCGACAGCCTCCAGGCGGAGGGAGAGGGTGGAAAAAAAGAAGGATGACAGAGAGGACAGAAGAGAGACAGACTGCTGGTCGCTGCTCTAACTAAGTGACGAGATGAGGGTAAAGAAATAAATAAAGAGTCAGTCACGAGTGGTGGCCTCAGAGGGGAGGAAAAGGGGAGGAATAGGAGCAATTGGGTGACAGAAGTGAGAGATGGGCTTCATCAAGACTGCTGCCCGATGGTCAGGGTTCAGGCTGTTGCGCCATTGGTGTCCCTCTTTCTTCCTTTAGGGCCGGGGAAAATGTGCTTGTGTGTCAGTGTGTGTGTGTGTGTGGGTGCACATGGGCGTACTTGCTCACTCTCCAATGACACGTGAGCAATTCATCGCCCCCCCCTATGAGAGCGACCAATGCCTTAGCACACTACACCAGGCCCTGATCCATTTTAGCTAATGTATTACTGAAGAAGCATCACTGTCCACTGCTGACTGCGCTGGACTGACCTAAACACAGCTTTACCGAGCTTTGCTGAAGTGCACCGGGTGTTACTAGAGATGCTTCACAGCTTCCCTCGCAGCAGATTCAGAAGTGTTTCCTGAGTGCGTCTGGAGTGCACAGTGCACAGAGCATGCCTTGGTGCATTTTGCGTAAAGTTTAGTTTGGTTCGATATTTTATAAAATTCATATGAACCTATGCACCCCAAAGAATTTGTGGATTTAATAGCCTTGAGAATGGAGATTTTACAGTGTTACCTGAACCTGGCTAAATAAAAAATTACAGCAGACTGGAAATCTGATGAATTTGTTCTATTCCAACCCTGTGTCTGAGTAACTGCAGGGATATGCAACTAAACTGAAGCAGAAAATGTACTTTAAAGGAAATATATTTCATTCTCATTGGTTAAAATAATTTAACACAATCTTGGCATTAATGCTTTAATATATATTTTGTCATTTCAAATAAAGTAAATAATGTATTTCCTCACATCTCCATGATACTTTTTAACTGTTATGTTTGCCATTGGCCACAAAAGAAATCCACACAGTGGCTCATACTGTGTTCTTTCATTGGGCCAGAAACACCTTTTTAAACTTTGAAAAGACCGTAGCTCTGGTTAAAATAAACACTTTGTTAAAGTTACCTTTGTTTGAAGCTTACAGTAACAAACACACTGGAGACAAACTATGAACCGTTTGGAATTGCGATGTTGTTGCTTTTGAAATGGTTGCTTCAAAGACATCAACCAGGTCTCCAGGTCATAGTCAGTTGCGTTATTCAAAGTTACTTTGGTGATATGGTGAAATGGCAAAATGGCATAGGCGCTCAGCCGTCTTGCTTTTGCATAGGAATATAACCAGAATATAGCCAGTTGGCATCCAACTGTTATCTATGCAAAAAAGGCTTATTGCAGATAAGTTCACTGGAGCAGTTTGACTCAGATTGACTGCAGTGTGTTGGTGGATTTATAAAATGTATATAATTTATAAATAATTTGCAAACCTTCAACAATTAGTCTTTCCAACCTGCCCGAGACAGACTCCAACCAGCCCAAGACTGCAATTGCTTGGGGACAGGTTGCCTCCCACCTTGTCAAAGGGGGTGTGTTGCACACTCAGCCTCTGGTCGGTCAGTTGGTCACTGCAACTTACTGAAATCACTCGCCAAATAAGAAGGAATTCAAGGAAATCACTAGGGAACCACCAAGTTTTCCTAGCTGCAGGGAGGTCACTGACCATGTATCCATCCACCAAAATGTTCTCACTTTGCAGACCACTGGGGTGGCAATAGCTCAGGCGGTGATTCAATCCCCGTCTGCTCCAGTCTGCATGCCAAATGTCCTTGGACAAGTTACTAAACCCAAGTTGCTCAGATACGTCCATTGGAGTATGAGTGTGTCTCAGTGTTAGATATAAAGCACTTACATAGAAAGAGCATGGAAAAAAGTGCTTGTGCGGCTGGGTGTGATGGGTGAATCAGGTAAGTTGTGCAAAGCGCTTTGAGTGCTCAGAGAGAGCAGAAAAGGGCTATCTAAAAATGATTTTATTTACCATTTACATATAAGTACAACCTGAATGTGTTTTGTTAAACAGCTAAAATAACAGAAAATTGTGCCATTTTGAATACAATAGATAGATGTATAAAGTGTGAATTCTCAAACTGATGCATATTCGTCTTACTTCCTCTCAGATGAAATGACACAAATTATTGTTGATAGATAATTTATTACTCAAACACACATTCTCTTTAAATTGCTTAGTGTGCAAAGAGCAGAAAAGTGAGGGTAGAGAGGAACCGAGGAGGAGAGTGAGGGAGACAGGGTGACAGACAGGAGAAGGAAGGGAATGGGGGAGGGCACTGGTCTGTCCTTCCTAGGGGACCAGACTGCCCCTCCTGCTTGCCCATTAAAAACAGAATTCCTCCACAAACTGTTTGTGTTTTCAGTCCAACTCCTCCAGGGTGCTGCTTGCCACAGCACAAGACGAGTGTCCTCTCCTTCTCCGGCGTCTCCCTGCCCTGCATTATAGCTAACATTCCCTTCCCTGTTCTGCTGGAGACCAGTCTACTATCAACATGTGGCACATGTCCTTGACAAGTCAAGAGGACCCTTCGCCATAGGAGTTGGGCAGCAGTGTTCAACCACGCACCCCATATTTCTCCTTTTCCCCCTTGTTCTCCCTTACCCTGCCTTCCCTCATTCACCCTTCCTCTCTTAATATTGAGTTGCCAGGGTAAAAGGGGGCCAGAGGAATCTAATAACTGTGACAGTGGGGCTTTTTTGGCATTGTTCCTGAAGCTGTGCAGACACACACAGGGCTGTCAGCTGGCTCTAATGAAAGGTTAAATGAATAGGACAAAGTGACAGGAGGTACAATAAAGAAACAAGAAGGAGGAGAGAATGTGTATGCAAGCATGTGTCCATGTCTCAGTGTGACATTGTCTCGAGGGCGGCCTCCTTAGTAAGGAACAAGGACGGCCCCTCCACAGTTTTGCAATATTCAAAACAGACTGGTTTGCGACAGTTTTCACTTTTATGTGACTCTGGGCCGTGTGTGTGTGTGTGTGTGTGTGTGTGTGTGTGTGTGTGTGTGTGTGCCTCTCCCACCAAGACACAGATGCTGAAGAGGAATTCCAGCATGGGGTTCTTTGATAAATGTTAAGGTCGCTGGCTGAAGGGAGGGATGGAGGCTGGATGGGGAGGAGTGGATGGGAGAGCGGGTGCGGTGGGGAAGAGGCAGAGGGAGTGACGAGGGGGGACGCATGTCTCGTCTTGTGCCTCTCCCTGCCTGTGCCTTGGTGGAATGCAGAGTCACATGAAAGAGGCCCTCTTTCTCTCTCCCTGAGACTCGTCTCTTGTATCTGTCTCAAAAGCGCCACTGTCCCCCTCCTGACACACTACCTGTCAGCACATTTCTCCTCCACTCCAAAAACACCCACAGCCACAAACACATGTGAAAACACACACACACACACAATCATAGACTGTACATGCAGGCAGAGACACATACAGATGTGCCCTTCACACACAGTTAATGAGTGTTAAGTTTCCCTCAAACAGGAAAAGTGAACTAAGACAAACAAACACACAAAATCCTATCATCCTGAGACCGCTTAATTACTATGATTATCACCATAAATAGCACTTTTGTCACCAACAATCACACAGTAGGACTTCTAACATGTCATCCAGGTTTTTGGTGATGCGTTGCAAAGCGCGCTCAGCTCAAAGGGCTACGGCTTAGTCAAGGAACCCTAAAAGATTGTGACAGAGATTAAAATACTCATACAGAGTTAAATATTTAATGTATAGCATCAAAATAAATATTCTTTCCTCCCAAATCACAAGATTAAAAGACAGTACAAACTAATCACTACCTTGACAAGTCTGTAGGAGGTACAGTTGGGGTGCACAATTATGGCCAAGATTATTTATTTATTTATTTATTTATTTAGGACAGTGCATGTTAATGAACATAAATGTAAAAAAAAAATTACATGAATGTAAACATGCCAGATTATAGCCAAAGGCTAATTTCCATCTGTTGTCCTTTTCAGCACGATATGCATATATATAGTTTTCTCTTTGTTAACATTCTATGTGCTGAATCTGAAGTATTTCTAAAGAATGACTGATGATCCACTTCCAGTGACAAGCTCTTCACCTTGTCCTGTCCCAGATATTTGCTTTCTTGTTTTATATGTCTTTTAATGTTGTGTTGCTCATCCAGACTAGTTATGCAAAACTTGCCGCTGTGAGGTGCAGGGAACAGCTGTGATTGGTGCATGCAGGCATGTGGTCAGGCACTTAATTAGGGAGTGCTTGATTTATTTTTGCTTTGCATTCTATTGGCAGGGCATGCATTTTCAATATGGCTCAATTGCGGGGAGCTAAAATTGTGACTGACATTCAAATTCAATTAACTATTCAGCCCTAAAGTATAATGTATAATTGTTAAATATAGGTATATAAGTTAATTAGCTAGCTTATATCGCTATCTATCTATCTATCTATCTATCTATCTATCTATCTATCTATCTATCTATCTATCTATCTATCTATCTATAATTACACGCGTATTTTATCCGTAACAATTCCATCTCCCAGCACATAATATTCTTTTGCCTTCAAAAAGTCAACACAAATGACTTTTAAATAGATAATTTTCTGTTGTCACACTGTAAACACTACACTGTAAGCATATAAAAGTTATTACTAAGAAAAGAGAACTGTTTGGGTTAAAATGTGCACTCTTTGACGTGGCTTTGTTTTGGATTCAAATTTCTCTTTCATTAGGGTCAGAGGTTATGGGTTCAGGAATAATCATGTTGCCGCTGAGAGGAAAAGTGTCTTTCAAACATGCACACATTCATAAATTGCACACACATAAATTCATAAAAGCATTCAAAACCTAATTGAACACATATACAATGCACCGACATCCTTTGCTGATTTTTATCCAAAATCAAAGACATACTTCATTCAAGGCTAAAGAGTCCAAACTCTGCATTAAGGCTTGCTAATAGAAGCTAGATTATACATTCAGCCTACAAGGTTACCAGTGTGTCTGAAATATTATCAATATATTCAAGTGAGAATCATTGTCAGAAAAAAAAGCCTGCCAAAACTAAAGTCTCGAAAAATCAAGGTGATTACGGCTCCCTTTGGCCCAGAATATATGGATTTACACACTAGTTAATACACACCGACAGAAACATACACACACAGACACACACACTTAAGTTATCTATTTTTTTTTTATCTCACTAATATGAGAACTAAACAACATCCAGATGTAGGATACACAGCTGACTGTTGCAATAATGTGTTTTTATGGAAAAGGCAAAAAAGTACTTCCATATAACAAAAAGCATATATTCTGTCACATAACCACAGCTGCAATCTCAGATTTAACCATATGCTTGCTTCTTATGTTTGTACATTCAACTTAGGCGTAATAAGCTGAATGTAGGCCTTTAGGTCCAGCCTATGAACTACAGCTATTTGACATATTCAGTTTTTTGCCTGAATAGTTATACATGCAAAAAACTATTACTAGGTAGATAAGATCCCAGATGAAAGGCCTATGAGCTTTGTAGATACAGGATTTCTCGCTTTGAGTTAAATGGAAATTGTAATTAATGACTGTATCGCTCTTACACAAAAAAAGCGGCTTCTTTATGAGTCACGCCAAAGTATAACTGGGAGAACACCCAACCCTGAAGCATCTTGTTGCAACAACAGAACAGTTTTCACTATAAATACACTGTTGCAGCGCTAATATAACATCAGCAAAATGTTACAATCCTTGTAAGTCTCTGAAATCATATTTTAAACTGTATATGGTAACGTTGCATCCCGTAAAATCAAACGTGCTGGTATATATTTGTTTACTCGTTGATACTTCCTGATGCTGACTATAAGAGTGATGATAGTGTCCAGGATTTACACAGTTATAAATTTAGTGAGACACGTGGTGACAAGTTTCAGGCTGTCACTGGTGCACACTGAACTATCACAAGATAGTAGACACTAGACAGTTTATATCTTGTGATATATAAACTGTCAACAAGGACTCGTGTCGTAATGAGAATAATGGCAAAAAAATGAGTGAGAATGTTTTACTCTGCTTAAATAAATTGTTAAACAACACTGGCCAAGTACTTTGAAACAACAAAATAAAAAATAATAATGGCACAGTAATCTGTAAGTCTGTCATCTTTCCAAGAAACTCCAACATCACCGTCTTGGATTCAGCTGTGAGGTTGGTGTAGCACCACGTGAACCAATTTTCCACCTGCTGCAGGTTCTGCTTAGATCTCTAGAGAAGTGGACTGTGATTGCCAGCTTCTCTCTAGAAAAGCAGCTAAATAATACTGAGGGATACCACAATAGCAGCCCGGCTAGCGAGCTAGCCAGTAGGGAAAACGCAACTGTGACTAAATCCTGAAAACAGCAGAAAGAGGACTGTGCCCTGAGAAATAAATCTTACATGCTGTTTTCTAAAACACTGCATCACACCAAAGACCTTATAATGTGAACAATCATAATCTGGCATATGATCTGCTTTTCATATAAAATCATATAAATTTTTCATTACAAAATACTCTGTGTAAGTTTTGCATTTTTAAAATGTATTGCTGCTGACCAGTTAGGCCCACTTCATCCCATCTAAGTCCATGGACGGACTCCAAAAAACATGACGTGATCACATCACAGTCTGCATGACAGGGTAAAGGGGTGCAATGAATTCAGCATATAGACACGGAGAGGTCCCAAGTCTACTTGATATAGTAACAGGCAACAAAAAGAATCCCAAAGGCACAAGTTCTCCTTTTTAGTACAAAAACTGAACATGAAGTTGGTACACGATCTGGAATATTGTGCAATTAGAAAAAAAATCAGTCAAAACTTTAAATAAGGCTGCAGCCCAGCAAAGGAGATGCTGCATATACACTGGAGCATGTCTTTAGCCTGTCCAAGCCCGCTATTTTAAAACAACGATAAATGCCATTCACAGGAAGGAATAACAGTAGCTGACCAATAAAGATTGCTCTGGTATACGGTCAAAAAAGTCTGAAGAAGAAAATGCCTGGAATGAATTGTGGAGTTTACTTTGTCCATTCTTCGGTCAGTACATAAACAGATTTTAAATGAAAGAATTCTGGATTGAGAACCAGAGGAATCATTTCAAAAGCTATTCAGGTAAAAAAAAAAAAAAAACATTGTCAGGCACAGTTACTAGAAAAAGAACTAGACACTCACGGCAATAATTCCAAAGTCAACATGCTACGTCTCAGTCCTCAGGAATTTTTCATGAGCCACCACTTATCTTGTCATATCAGATTTCTTCCACCAGCTTTTTTGGAGGGAAGAGAAAAGACACCTTTAGGGCAAATTATTCTCTTCTAATCAAATCACTCTGTATGGCCTGAGGAGATCTTTCCATCCCTTTTTGAGTCACTCGGGCAAAGGCCACTCATGCACACACCCAGAAAAAAAAAACGCACGCAGTCATTCAAATGAACACTCAATTATTCGCAGCAGCAGTTTGTCGTCTTTTTATCTGAAAGCAAGAAATGAGACTCAACAGGAAAATAAAAAATACAAGAAGGAACCGAGGAACAAAGCGGCCTGGAATTTCCATCGCAAGTGAAATCCCAGATTTTCTCACTCCCTGTTCATGGAACAAAATCGAACAACTTTATTCTGGAGTGCAGTCAGTGCAGGAGGGAGCTATAAAATATAAATTATACCACATAACCCTATACCTCCCAACTGAGCCATTTGGTTACAACTATACTCCTGTTCGTTACACAGGTCCAGCATCTCTGCTATTTCTATAGCGTCGACACGAATTATATCCCAGCCCCACTGAAGAACGTATGGATTACAAGTGAAAAGTAATTTCCCTACCGATTGGACAGTTGCCACCAAGTGACACTGAGGTGTTTATTTTACTCAGTCGCTGGTAATTAGTTCTGGACAGAATCAATTAAGGCCACCCCAAATTACACCTGAAAAACCTAAGAGTTTATGACTGCGCCTCAGAGGGCAGGAAAATGTATTAGGTCGCTGCGCCAAATGTGTCCTATCGCAAATAAAGACAGAGTGAGTGAGAGGCTTCCACAAGCACTCAGTGTCTTCATGTTTTAGCACACGAGTATTCCCCAGTTCTTCCTGTTTCCTTACATTAACGCACATAAGAAGTTTTAACATTTAACATGAAGCCTGTAGAAAACAAAAAAAGGGCATTAAAAAATGAATGCATAGAAGTACAGGTATCGGGTTGCGCTTTGTACCTCAGAGGCTGATTTTAATCTGATTAACTTGGCCTTTCCAAATGTGATCCGTTTTGTCACCGCAGAGACAATACCATAATTGAGCAGACTGAAACTCTTACAGATATCAATCTGCGTGATAGTGTGAGATTAAACACATCTTAAATGCTCGTGTCATAACAGCTGTTCACCCTATTCATTATCTTTTGCTATTTATGTCTCCTTTTTTTTTAAAGTTAAGAATCACATGAACACAGACCAAATTTCATAATGTTTTCACAAAGGTAAGTGTGTGAAGATTCGGTTCCTCGCTTTGTGTGTGCTGGGGTACGAAAAATGTAATTACGTCTCGCATATGTATATTGTTTTAAATCAAGTATGTCTCACGCTGTGCCCTTTATTAAATTAGGAGCCCTGCGATCCAATTTGTTTCAACATTTCACTGTGTCTCTGTTTTAGTCGCCAAAGCCCACAGCTTAGGTTCTGGTGTCTTGTTTAAAGATATCCATCTTAAGGCATCCCTATGTATGTGACCCCCCCCCCCCCCCCCCTTTCAAAATATTACCTTTGCTGTCACTGCCAAGACACACTATCAGTCACTCAAGAGATTATCGGTGATGGGAATGGATGGAGAGTAGCAGCGCCATATCGGTACCAGTGACCCACCTCTGAATAAATAAGAACAGTGCAACAATCCAGCTTTGACGCTGCTGAAGCATTGCAGAAACACTCGTGGGAGAAGATGGAAAAAGTGCTCTCTCTCTCTCAGATTTGCTGAATATCTTTACCTGTTAGCATGAGTGAAAGTGCATATTTCCTTTCATCTAAAATAAATGCTGTTGGTTTTTCTTCCTGATCCGCACTTACACATATTCCCCTTCACTTGTGCCTCTCTGAGGTTAAGCGTTGCACTTTCAAACGCGGCCTCATTACTAAAATTGTACAGACAAATATGTTGGGAAATTATGGTCAAGCAGTGATTATCTCTCTAAATTCATCAATTGAAATATAGGCATAAGCAGCTGCATAAATAGGAGACAGCAGCAAATGCATAAATGCACCGAGTGGGTTATCAGCAGAGTCTTTATGCACTTAGCACTCATTCTTATTAAGTGAGGAGGCAGGGAGTTAGAAAGTAAGAAAGCCGGGGGGAAACAGTGAGGATGGAGTTGGTGTGGAGGGGTGGGGGTGTGGGGTGTTCTCGTTGTGAGGAGTAATCAGAGGAAGCCAGCAGGGGGGACAGGGAGGGTTGGTAGGGTCAGAGCAGAGCACCACTGAGCAGCCTTTCTCTTCATTAGCAGCCTCTCTAAGGGGGGGCGTCACAGGCCTACCTGTCCAGCAGATTATTGAACCGACTAACCAGTGGCACCCACCCCACACACACACACGCTCTCCCCTCTCTGATTCTCACAGACCCAGAGGAATCACGACCTAGCTGCAGATCCTCTGACAACTTTAACTTTTTCTTTAACCTCACGCAGCAGAAGTACAGGCTGGTGCAGAAGGGGGTCTGTTTCCTGCATATTAAAGGACATATACGACGGTGTTTTTCTCTAATAATTTTTGCGGATTTTTGTCTTATAAATGTACTCTTTTTTTAATTGTTTCATTCAAAATATGCATTTTATTTGCTAAGCTGATTTGTTTCATGGTGGCTTTCACGCAGTTCTGAAAAAGTCACAATTATCCGACACAAAAAGCGCAAGACAGAAGCATTTCGAACATGATGAAAATCATTAGCAGCATTTTAACATCTGCAACTTATGTGGTAAAGGAAATGTGAAATTGAACAGATCCCCACTCGGTCTGGCTGAGAGACAGCAGCACGGAGATAAAAGTAATGAAATGACACTGCAGGAATGTAAATTGGCATTCTTCACTGTAGTAGCAGCACCAGCTCATGAAACATCCTTGACACACACGCACACTCATACCAGGCCAAAATACTGTTAGGCATTAATCTCACACACATCTCACTGACGAAAGTGTGAAGGTACTTTTAAGTGGGAACATTCATCTCAGTCACCCTCATTGTTTCTCGTTTTCTACCCCTCACACACACTCTCTCTCTCTTTTCCTCTCCTCGTCTTTTGAAGCGTTCAGATATGTCCAAACTGAAGTGTCTTAAGCTGACTTTAAAATGCAAGCTGGCCGTCTGCTTGTGTTTCAATGAGTTTGTTTTTATGGTGAACTGTAACACAGGGGCACATAAACAGTGGGGATGAACTAGTGTATTTGGCAAAAAAAAATTTTTAAAACACACACACACACACACACTTTGCAAACTCTTAAAATTACCTAAAGGTTTTAGCTGCGTTGACATAGCACAGGAAAACTTGTTTGTTCCTTAAAGGAGAAGGAATTAGGCAGAAAAATTGAAGCAGGATTTTCAGAAGAGGGATTTTATAAGGCCTAAGAAAATTTACTTTCCAAATTTTAGACCCAGCTGAGGTACAATCAAGTGTGTCCACATTGATCTAAAACAACACACACCGTTTTTATGAGCCCCTGTGTGTCCTTGATGTATGAAAAAATTGCACTGAACTCCACTCCAATCAAGGCCTCAATACCAACTGGTATCAAAGTGGCTTATACATAAATATCATGTAAACACTTTAACAGTTATACAATTTACAGCGCCTGGATTTTTCCTGTCAGACGCCACCTAAAAGTTTTTAATTTGTCTCACAGGAGCAGAGAATTATGAAACACTTTCAGGCAAAAGCTTTAAATAATAACAAGTGAGGTTAGATTTGGTTAACTTACTTTTTAAGCCCCGTTTTTTCCTCAGGATTTGAAAGGCTCAGAAACGCAACAGTTGGTGATTTTGTAAGACTCACAGATGAGGAAAAGGTAAAGAAAAATTTATCTAAACAAGGTGAATACATTTTTTTCTATTAGTTTTACTGACAAATCTAGCAAATACGTCATATGAAGCAAAGCAAACTGGGGGAAATATATGACTTCAGCAAAACTTTTTTTTTCTTCTCTCGTCTGACCAGCAAACAAGTTAATAAAAAGTCACAGCTCCCGTGATTTGTCACACCGATGTGCCTAATCTGAAAAACTTCAGAAAGTACACGCAGAAAAATCATATTTACCATTGCTGCATGTTGTATCTGACAGACCCCGGGGCTCCTGGCACTTTTCAAAGTTGGCGTCCTCAATAAAGTCTGATTTCGCCCTCAAGTGGGGAACTTTCTCCTCTTCAATCCAGTCCGATGTATATCTGGCGATTCACGCTCGGGTTTCTTTTCAGACTCGGCAACGATGTTTTTTTCTTGACACTTCTAGGAGTAACACGGGGAAACGAGCGCTCGCTTTTTCATCCCGAGATTGAAAGCGTCCCGACTTGAGAGAAAAACGCGCGTCGTTTGGGTACGGGTCGGTCTCACGGAGAGGAACGCGCGACCACTACTCTCTGTCGCCTCTCCTTTCCCCCAAACCGTAAACTGAAGTAATCAAGGAAACTGCAGGGATCACTGTCAGCCATAAGCTGAGTTGTAACTGCTTGCCCTACCTTGATGAAAAAAAAGAGAAAAAAAGAAAAGCTTCCTACACTTCCCCGGTGATTTCCTTCTGCAGAGTCAGCACAGCGGAGAGCTGCGGACGGTCAGGGCTGGGGAGAAGGTGGCTGCTCTGTTGTGTTGGGTGAATTCAGATCAGTGTTTTACACGCCGTGTGTGACTGTAACCCAAGTGACTGCGGGTCCACGGAGCTTTTGTGCCTCATGAGTTGATTTACAATGTTGTGCCAGCATGAGGATTCGCTTCGTCGTGCAAGAAAAATGTGCCAAAAACCCTTAGCCCCAAGATAAGAAATCGTCAGAGAGGCGTATTAAAAGCTTTCAATATTTGAGAAGCAGCAGTGATTCAAAAATATTTCTTTTCCTTCGTGTGCATTTAGATCATATATAGTGTTCTAGTCTAAATAATACTGCCGATTTTTAACAGTACTGTCAAAAAGGGGAGTTCGTCAGATCAGGCTGAAGGAGCAATGCATTAAACAAAAAAAAAAGAAAAGAAAATGATTTTGAATGCTGTATCAGCTCTTTACCGTCGGACACAGAATTTCATGTTATAACAAGAACTCTTCGCCCTTTTTCTTTTTTACTTTCTGTTCTCTAAGGCAAACACACGTGCGACCCTGCGCTTGTGCGCGCGCACGCGTGTTTGAAGCAGTTTGAAATAGTTTCCGTTGTTGCCTTCAGCAGGGATGTGACACTGATTCCCTGAGCTGTCCCTCAGATCCCTCAGAGTTAGGCGTGCTCATTAAAGTTTCATTGTGCACTTGTTTTTATGATGATTTGCTCAACATTTGACTAAGACATCTCGAGAGTGAAGACTTGAAGGAGTGAGGGGTGTGTGTCTGTGTGTGAGTGTGTGTCTGAGGGTGTTGTGTTAGTTAGAGGATAGAGTGGAACAGAAAAAGAGAAACATTCACTCTCATCGGAGTGACTGCCTGCCTGCCTGCCTGCCTCAGCCCGGCTTTCCGCTGGGGTGAGAGAGGCAGTGGAATCCCAGGGCAGTCATTTCTATCAAGTCAAGCGTCTGGAAGCCCCACTTGCATGTTTGGTCAAGGGGTAAATAATAGATCAGGGATTAGGCTTGTGTAGAATTCATTCCAGGGTAACAAGCTACTGAGGTCCCAGGATATGCATATTCATTCCTTGGCCAAGGCCGTGGGAGAGCGAGGACCATATGCCTGTTTGTCAGAGGGCTTAGTTTGCTAATTAAATGAGATATTACATACTTATGTGAGCAACAAAACAAAAAGCCTTTAAAGGATTGTCCAGAAAAAAATTGTGCTTGAATCTATTTTGTGTTGACTTCAAGTGCTTTGATGTTGCTTTAATTTGACTCAGGAAGTGTTTTCTATTTCAGAGTGTTGATTAACTGTGTAGATATCAGGAGCTATGGATGTGTATACAGAGCTTATCAAAGGCTAACATGACATTTTTTTCTTTGTTGTTTCTTTGCTGCCAAACTATCAGATGACGATAAATCTATGTTATGACAAACAGATGAGATAGTAAAGTTATGATAGTGAGTGTCTGGCTAGCCATAGTGTATTTTCACCTTCTCATTATTTTCTTACCTCATGATTTTTGGAGCACTTCTTTTGGGGTGGGCTGGATTCTATGAGCAGAGCCAAACAGGTCCCTGGCTTGTTACTTTGTCACTCAGAAATGACTGGCTAACAATATAAAAAGTTTTAAATCTAAGCTCAGGATTATATGGCAAGCAATACAGGTAAGGCCATTAGAGGTTTGGTCCTTTTTCCAACACCATAATAAAAAACTTACTTTGTCAGCCTTTACATTTAACAATATTTACCCTAACGTCAGTCACAGTAATGTTGTTGCCTGTACCCTAACAACATTAAGATGCCAAATCACGACCTCTGATCCACATTCAACAAAAAATCTATGGGCCCAAAGTCAACAGCAACCACCTTCATGTGATTTGTTTACTGCCCTGTTTACCATATTCAAAAACCTCATTGGTGAGCACAATCAACCGCATTTCACTAAAAAAGTGTGTAAACAGAGCAAAAAAAATGGCTGACAGAATCAACAATGTAGCATTAGGATTTCAATAAGTTTGTATTTGTGATAGGAACCACCAGCTTGCTATAGAAACCTCCTGTATAAAATATATTCTGACTTAAACATCCACCATCAGTGAATGTCTAAACCATCATCTAAATGTAAGTTTTAGGTCATGGCATAAAAAATACAAAATTTAAAAAAACGTTTCATTTTACAACAGAAAAGCCAAAACATGAACATCAGCCCCTATCAAATCTGATACTGCATATGGGGCAGTAACTGATCGATATTGGCTTACTATACACGTCATTAACACTAAGTGGGCATTCATTTTAATGATACTGATAAAGCTGAGCTGTGTACTCACAAAATTATATGCATCACGTCTTCTTAGAGGTAACATCTGTATGTATATTTATGTATTATGCTTTTTATTGCTGTAGTTATTATATGCTGTACCCTGACCACTGCCAAACCATAAATGACCGTACAGAGTAGATAAATTTCCTTCTGTGCAAACATCAACTTGCACTTCATGTATTCTGTGAAGACGACTAGCAAATTCCTTTTCCAACTCATTAACATGTCCTGGGACATAAATAGTGTAATCATATTTATTTTTAGAACAAATATAATGCATCTTTATTTATTTTTTTAGAAAGACACGGACATACAGTGTTTGCTGCAGGTAGCTTGATAGGGAGGAAAAGTATATGTTTATCTGTCGCTGTGACAGGATCCCACTGTTCATTAATTACCCAGCGGGACCGCCGATAATGAGCTATTGAACCTGCTGCTGAAGTGTTCCACCTCCTGGGATGGCCATCAGCTGCTGCATCACATTTTGTGGATCCATCAAATCCACAGAGGTGCTCCTGTTCATTAAGTTCCAGTCACTAGTAAAGCACAAAAAGGTCTAGAAAGGTCAATTCAACCATCCCCAAGAAAACCCAAGAGTTTTCAAAGGACTGGCTCTCACTGTAAGTTTTCTTCAACAGTCTGGAGGCAGTTAATGACCTGAAGAGCTTTTTTCTTTTTTATCTGCTTCTTGTCACATGATGTTTCTGATGCCAGATCGATACCCCATTCAATGAACACCTTATTTGGATGTCATCAGTCCATTGAATGGCTGTTATCAGTAGCCTTATACATCTGGTTGGATGAAACCTACTAGTAGGCTCAGATAGCAATTTTTATTTCTACTAATCAATGATAAACTGCCTGCTGCATAGTCTAATGTAGCATAATCAGATTACATAGAAGTCCTCTAGTGGTCATGTGAAGAAATGAAAGTTTAACTCACATTTTGCATTTCCAAGTCATTTAAATTATGAACATTTGAAATATCTACCTGCTAGTAGACATAGTGGAACACCTACTTTGTCTGATAAACAAGTAGTCATTTAAATGTCTAATGGCTGTTATTCTCTACCAGGACATGTGTGTTACAATGAAATGGCATCAAATTTATCTATGAACCTCAATTAACAGATTTGCCTTTGTAGGACTTCACACATGCATGACCTGCTGCCTTTCAAAACTCAATCTGAGTGAACCTGAAGTCTTAGGCTTGAACAGAAAAAGGCGTCAAGACAGTTTCAGGTGCTGGAGGTTGATCAAAAGAGAATTAAAGGGTTCGATGAGCATCACTGAAGTAAAATCGTGCCTTTATACTGAGATGACTTGGTTTATCAGTCTCTGAGTTTGAGCCCTTCTAATTCACTGAGAGCAAAGCACAGGTGTTGGAAATAAGACAAATACTTTTCTCATCTAAAAGCTGTTTTCCAACTGGACAACATTTACTCAGGGCGATCAATGTCCCATGTCCTAGTCTCTTCTCTCATACTCAAGGGAAATATGAACTTAATTTACCCTTTCACCAAGCAAAGGACAAGCTCTCCGGCAGCAGCCCAAGGGAAATAGTCTGACTCCTTGTTCCCACACATCCTGAGGGGTCTAACTGTGGGTGGAATGGCACTTTAGTTGGGTGAGCTGTTAGTGAGTGTGGCCCTGCAGTTCATGGCACCGTGGACGCACAGAAGCTCACACATACACATATACGACGCTGCCTCTGAGAGGTGTGTCTTGCAGATCAATTCATCCTTTATGAGTGCTCCAGTTTGTTAAGGGTAGGACCAGAAGGTCATCAGATGGGAGTCAAACAGACGTCCGCGTCATCTCTTTGGGGCTGGCGTTAGACATGAACAAGGGGGTTTGTGCATACAGTATGTGGGGAGATGGGTGCTAATGGGGAGGGGAGGGCATCTAAATCACATGCAAACAGGAATGCACATAATAGGAAAAAACAAAGTGTAAGGTTTATGGCGAGGGAAGGTTTTGAGCTTGAGTGGTCTGATTTAGGTGCACAGATATTGTCAGTCTAACGGCTGAAACAGGGGGGGGAAAGAAATGGTAATCAATGGTTTCTCTGTCCTGGGGTTTTGTAAGGCAGTCCAAGGTCTCACAGGATTCAGCCATGAGGATTGGCTCATGCTTGGGGTCAAAAGTGGCTGACAATTCTCCCACAGACTCCACTGAGAGAAATAATATCCCTCCTCAGGGCATCACTCGAACAGAAATGCGTACAAACAAGTCTTAAAATGTCAGCAAGTGGACATGAATTTAGTTGATTTAAAAGATTTGTGACTTTGGTTTCAAAAGACACTTGGTGTGATAGCAGCTTATTATTATCTTACTCAACAAATAGAGTCATCAGCCGTATTGCATAGTGACTGTGTCTCAAAGCCTTTGCTGTAAACGCTCACATGTTGGAGCCTGTCTCATTTGTACGCAGTGGGAGTGATGTACTAAACACTGCGCAGGTTTGACATCCCAACTGGCATTTGTACGATCGATGTTCCTTTAAAGTGGAGGACTTGTGACTCTTTAGTATCTTTTGTCATCTTCTGCAGTTCTCAGGTTCTTTCTTCCCTCAGCATCAAAGCTAGGCCACATTAATGCAGACAATATCCCACTTACCTGAGGCGGCAGGCGGAGACTGTGCTTTCACAATTCTCCATGGAGTGTCATGTTTTTCCCCGGGATGTGCCTCTCTTCCTTCCTCTGTCAGTGCTGGCACACCAGGGCTTGTCATTTGGTTCTTGAATTTTTCATGCAGGTGCATTTGCATGATCACAATCCTGTGTCACTTCTTCCCCTGGTAGATTAAATGCTGCCTGGCACTTGAACTTCCCTGTGACTCAGCTGAGGCAGAACAGAAGTGAGACAAGCGTGCTTGCTGGGACTGTCAGTGCAAGAGCCATCTTGTTTCAAAGGGTGGCACCTTACGGTTTGGCAATTGGCTCGCAAAGACAACTTCAACAAGAGTCAGTTTACATTTGCTACTGCAGTGCTTACATTTGTTGAGTCATACTCTGTAGTGTCAAGATGTTATTGCGCTTTGGTTTGGTTTGGCTTGGTACATGATCTCAGGAACCCAACTATTTAATTTTGCTGTATGCGCTGACTGACACGTGAATAGCTGCCTTTTCTTCTGTCAGAGCACCGAGTTTAATCATTCAATTAATTCTCTACAAACACCCCAGAGATCATGAATAGCAAGAAGTATCCTTTGAGAGACGCATCTGCAGATCAATTTTAGAGTTCTCCGTTAAACTTAGAATTAATATTTTGAGGTGATTCATTTTTATCCATGCTTTATTTGCATTAAACAGCACTGAGGTTATTATGTATGTTATCAAAAGTAGTCTTACTTTTGGCTTTTTTTCTGGCTTTATTGGATTGATATAGTGAAGACTGATGGAAAGGTGGAAGGAGAGAGAGAGGGTAGGACATGCAGCAAAGGGCAGGGGGTTGGACTCGAACCCGGGCTGGCCAGCTGCTCATCCCACTGAGCTCAACTAGCGCCCATTAAACATATTCTATGCTGAACATTCTCTACATGTATTATTCTTGGATGGATCATTGCTCTCCTATAAAGCAATTCTATGAGCAAACTGTGCTTTCAGTATCTACAAGCAATAGTATGTGCTTTTTTTCGGAAAAAAAAAAAAAAGGACCCGTTATTCCTACCACCCATGTATGTCCACTGATTTATGGTAATTTATTATTTATCCACAGTTAGCTTTGAAAAAGTTGAAAGTTACAATGTGAACCCAAAAAGAATACTCACAAAAACATGAATATTACAGTGTTTCATATAAATTTTACCTAAGAAACTCATAAAATTTGCTAGCTTATCTTTGGATCGTATAGATCCTGATCTGTATGAGGACACACATTTAGATAGTGGGTTAGAGAGGAATAGGACTACACTGCATTTATATATGCTTCACCTCTTGCAGTACACTTTGCATACAGTTTTATGCATAAAGAATACATCTTTTATGTATTTATGCATAGCTTAAGGAAGTAAAATCAAGAAAAGACTGCAGCGAGTGTGGGATTTTTTTTATAAATGTAAATGCACAAATCACATAATTGGTTATTGTGAAACTATGCTTGGCTTAGATCTGCTTTATATACCTGAGACAGTCTCAAACTCTGGATCAGGATTAATCTGTCTTTAGCAGTACAAACACCAAATAAAGTGAGATACTGGCTGCTTCACATACAGGAGAGAGCAGCAAGAGACACTGCCAAAACATGGTGGAACATGCCTGTGTACGCAACTGTAAGTGTCTGTAGCTAAATAATTTGATGATGAAAGAAGGGATATGTTAGAAGGTAATCTTCCACTCTTCACTTCTTCTCTTAAATGTTCTTAAAACAGCCTTCTTTTTCATAATTTGACCGTAGAGTAACCAAATCAGTTTCAGGTTTTCTCATAAGAGACGCTTTATCTAACATTTTTCAAGTGGTCGGTTTCGCCTTAAAGATTTTGACCTGCAAAAGAAGAAGCCAGATTCAAAACTCTGCTGGTCACATGTTGTCATGATGACAGTGAGAAAGGGGCTTATTCACAGATACCATGTGTCAGTTTGTGTCTCTGAACAAGAAACAGGGGGCAGGCAGATGTTGCACATTATGTACCAGTCTACTGCCTCTAAAATTGTTCTGCAAATGAGGATCTTAATGAGAGGCAGTGTTTGTGGGTCAAGGAACAGCCTAATCATACTAAGTCAATTGCATCTTTTCTCTTTGTGTGTGTGTGTGTGTGTGCAAGTGTGTGTGGTTGTGCGTGTGCATGCATGCATGGGTGTGAGTG
Source organism: Neolamprologus multifasciatus (assembly GCF_963576455.1). Classification (NCBI taxonomy): domain Eukaryota; kingdom Metazoa; phylum Chordata; class Actinopteri; order Cichliformes; family Cichlidae; genus Neolamprologus; species Neolamprologus multifasciatus. The sequence goes on from NC_140444.1 coordinate 24,103,503, forward strand.
TGGAGCAGTGAGCAGATGAACCAACATTTGTCTGACTCAAGAGGAGAGCCAGTCATCATATTTCTTCATTTCCCTCTCTCACCCTGTGCTCCAAATCTGGCTGGACACTTAAGTACATTAGCCACACAATATGGAGTTGTCTTGTCTCACCAGCAAAAAACAGATGTCAAACACATGTCTTTGTTCATTTTCCTTTATCCTCCCTTTGCTTATGTTCAGCTCTCAAAACTCAAGCTATAGAGTCGAGAATTATTGGGCACACTGTCTCTAACCTTACAGTGGCTCATTAAAACTGAAGACATGGATAAATATCAACAGGAGTAAGTACCTATTTTAAAAGGAAAACAGTAATTGTATCTGCCAAATACAAATAAAGATCAATATCAAATTTCCATGGCATTTTTCTTTGCCATCGTGTGTGGTTGCTCATGTTGTTCAAACTGGGGATTTATAACTGAACAAAGCAGTGCTTACACACACAGAGGAACCTTTATTTTGTATAGAATACATGTGTGTGTGTGTGTCTGTGTAAGTGTAGTATCAGGAGACACCCATCTGTACTTTAAAACTATGTTTGAAGAGTCCTGTGTGCCTAGAAATAATATTAATATGAACATCACTACATCATGTCGACATGGTTTTTTACCTTCATTCCTTTCTTTCTAAAAAGTAAACCTAGGACCTATCCAAGGACCTGAGGAACTGGGGCAGGTCCTCTGTCTGTTTGGAGCTTTAGCCAATCTCAGTAATTTCAAAATAATTATTAATTAATGCTTTAACATGCAGCTGTAACATTAAACTGAATTATTCTTAACTAATTGCACAAACCATCATGTAATACTGTAGAATAAAGACAACTTCATATTCATAAATGAACAAGAGTCAGCAGATGTAAAGGTATTCAAGTTAAATCTGTGATTATAATATAAAAAACACTGCTACATCCAGTTTATATTAATCTACATTTGCTCAAACACAAGATATTGTGCATTTTCCCAAAAAATATTTTCATTGTATCCAGCAAATTTTCTCAGCAAGGTTATTATAATAAAAAATAAAACTAAACAAAAAACTCTAGTGATAATTTCACTCTAAGTATAAAAGTTAGTGAACTGAAATAAAAATAAAAATTTCTGAAAAAACAGCTCTAACTTAAAAAACTAACTTGCAAAACTGACTAAAATATCAGAAGTCACGAAGTTAAACAAAATAAAATAATTTGACAGTCAAATCTAGAGTAAAACTTCAAAAGAAAAAAATCAACTTGGAAAATTAAAATTGAATAAGTTTAAACTTAAAATAAAATTAAATATAGTGGAAAAATCCCTAGTTTTAGTCTTTGGTAAAAAAGATCTGGTAAAATTCGTTACCACAGCCTGCCTGATGAGGCTTTTACAGACATCTTTAGTGAGACTTTGGTTTTCTGGAATACTGTGAGTCACCTGTGTTTAAAAGGTGTAGCATTTTTTAACTTTTAAATTAGTGCTGTCAGCATTAATCTCGTTAAAATGACATTAACGACATTAATGACAAGTTAGCGTGCATCCCCCTGAGCATGTGGCTGCCCGGCGCTGACACGTTAACGAGCTAACTGTGCTAACGCATTGACCACGCGCAGCCCCATGCACGGCCCGATCCACACTAACTCGCTAACGGAGATTTGCTGCGTTTTCGCAGTTATGGCGTTAACATCATTTAACGAGATTAATGCTGACAGCAGTATTTTAAATATGCACCATATCTACATGATATAAATTAAAAATTACTTAAATTAACACTGAAACGAACAAAAACTAAACTAAAACTAAACACGTTTCAAACAATAAACTGAAATGACAAAATCCATTCTGAAAACTAACCTTTTTTAGGGGAGCTCAAGTACCCCTAAATTCATGAATTGCTTGCCTAAAAGTATCTATAGTAACATTAGTAATAATCAGGCATTTTAGTATTATTTTCTGAAATTGTCTGTTATTGTTATATTTTGACAAGTGGAGATGGTGCAGGTTAGAATGATAACGGGGTTTAACGGTCCCGTGTTCTTGATGTCATGATGTTATAGCGCACTCATGCAAAAACGCTGCTGCTTCAACAGCAGATTTATCGTTAATAAATAAGATGCGTTGGTGCAGCAGAAAAAAAAAACTCCAATAGGTTGAACTTCTCACACAAAAGTGCCACATGTCCTGTGCTAATGTGTGCTAATTTCTGTGATTTATAAAGTGTCCGCTTATTTTTATTTGTTCTCTGAATAGTGTTAGCTATTGTACACTACACAGCTAACCTCGTTAGCAAATTTGAGCTTTTAGCGACATAAATATGCTGTTATATATTGCACATTACCAAACAAGGTGCTGATGTACTTTTTTTTTAGTTTGTTAAAGATTTGTGTTCCTATTCTGGTCAAATTTGGCTTTATTGTTTGTTTATAGTACAGCTTCAGTTCCAGCTGATATCAGGTCAAAAGGCTGTTATGTGTCACTGGATAAGCGTCAGTTTATGCCTTTTTTTAGGTTGTAAACTGTGTTTCACTGTTACATTTAAGTTTTTGTTAGCAGCGCAAAGACAGAGAATAAGATAGAGAGGGAGAGAAAGGGAGAGAGCAGGATGAAAGCAGCAAAAAGAAACAAGAGTGGACATTTAGTCAAAGTCAACACAAAATTGTAAAGCCAACTGGTGTAGCTCCTGTTTTGACCACATTCATTGATGATGACTTCACATAACTAAGCAGTGTGTTCTACTGATATCAAATGGAAATCCTTATAATAATGACTCTTATAATAATTATTATAAGATTTTTTTTATTGAATACAGTGCATTTGTATGTTATTATCAGTGCAAAGAAGTGAGGAGGATGGAAAGAGAGAGCAGAAAGACTGTACATGAGCAGGAAGAACCAGGTGAGTAAATAGGCAGATATTGAAGTAAGATGGAAAAAGAATAATTGTGTTTCACAAAATATTTTTACATGCAATTCATAGATGCTTTGTACGCTTTTTCAGTAGCATGCGTAAAAATGCCCGTGGACATTCTAGACAGAACTTATTTAAGTGAATGATAGCTTTTTAAGGGATTCATTCCACTCTAAACTTGGCTCAACAGAATCAAATTGATGTGACAGACTACAAATCTATTTGTCTGCACAATAAAAGGAGGGTTTTGTATAAATTAAAAAAAACTATATTGTAAAAGCAGCTCTTACATGTTTGCTTCATATCCATGTGTATGGACAGGGAGAGTGATTTTCTGCCATCTTTATTGAAAGTGGTTTATGATTCAGATGACTGCACGTGGTTAAGAGGCTGAAACAAAGTTGTGCATTTTTATCCTTTCTCTTTGCAAATAGTTACTTCTTACTTTGGAGAATTCTGGTCTAAACCTATGCCCAAAGTTTGATAACTAAATTGACCACCTTAAAACAAGTGTATAATATTGAAAGGTGTGATTATTCACTTTGAATTACTCTTAAACACTAGCCCATTTAACTAATTCAGTTGCTTTTGAAGGTAAGATTGTAACATGCACCCAGTTGAAATTGCATTGAATGCATTTGCAGGCAGCATATTCTGCCTGCAAATGCCACATAATATTAATTATGTGGCACTGTGCACATAACATGATGACTGGGGGTTGAGCCCCCCTAGAACTCTGAACCTAGATTCGCCCCTGAATCTCAATGAAAGTGACCTGAATTGAAAACAAAAATTAAAAGTGAAAAAGAAAAAAATATATATCAGAAAATACAAAACTATGAAACTATTCCTTTTCATAAATAGGGGGAAACCTTCTTAAAATCACAGTTCAGGAGGCTATCAGTGTGCAGCTCTTCATTTTGGAAAACAAATGAAAAACAGCAACAAACAACTTAGCGTTTTAACAAATCACAAAAAAGCCAATCAAAACTGACCCTAGCGTTCCTTTGCCGATCCCGATCATACTGCCATCTATGAACTGCTACTGTCGTGAAGTGACGTGACGGCTGTGACGCGAAGGGGCAGAAGCGGAAAACAGCGGGCTTGTTTGAAAAGAGGAAACCGTCTCCCTGGTTACTGACAGCCGTGTTATCCACACAGAAGTTTCATCTGGCGTTGTACAAAACAATATAACGGATGTACACGGGTGAACCCTTCAATTTCTCACAGTTCGAAGTATGTCGTGACGTTTTTTTCTAGCGCTCTGACTTCAGAAAGCTGTCAACACCAGAAAGAGTGTAACTCTTTATGCTTTACGTGGCTAACGCTAGCTAAGTAATCTCAGTGTTGGTCTTCCTGGTGCTGCTGCAGGGTTGATATCTGCCTGGTTAGCAAGCGATCGAAATAGGTAAGAACTTATCAGTCTTCCTGGACGCTTGCTTATTTCTTCCTCAGCTCGCGGTAGAAACCTGGAACCCCAATATGCTAACATCACATAAATAAATACAAAGTCCCTGTCGATATGGTTTCAGTCAGCTAAAATCCTTTCCAAGTAGTTTTGTCAATCCGATGCAAAGCAGTCTAATCACATGTTGTTTAAATAGCTGAGCTGTGCCATGTTTGTTTTGATCCACTGCTGCAAGTTACTGAGATTTTTCTTTTAATATTTCATCACTACAACCCTTTTTCTTTTGCCTTCTTGCAGGTCTGAAAATGAGCTCAAAAGATGATGCTGGCACCCTGGTATTGGAGGAGCAGGTGAAGACTTTATCAGATGAGCTTTTGCAATGCCAGGTGTGTGAATGCATTTTGTTTTGGGTTTTTGTTTTAAAGCCATGTGTACACGCTTCTGTACTTTATCACTGCTCATTGTACAATGTTGGATTTAGTTAAAAGTGGGAGAAAAAACCCCATTTGATTTCCCTAAAATAGTGATTTGTCCAGATTACTTGAATATAACATCGTTACAACCCTTATCATTACATCACAAACAAAGCATTCATTTGGCTGTGATTTCTACATAACTCTTGTCAGTGTTAAAAAGTGTAACTCACTATATTAATCTTTACTTTATTTATCACTATGACTTTTTTCAGACTACATATGTATCACACAGTTGTCAGCACCTTTTACTCTCCAGGCTGAGCATTCATTTTTTTTCAATTCTCACTCTCTGCTATAAATTGTGGACCTTCATTAATTTCAAAATTAAGTAATTACTGTTAATTTGATCTCTGTGTGATGCATACCAGCCGTGTCACCAGACTTTATTTAATATAAAATGAGGATTGATGGAAAGATAAGCATGAGAATATAATTTCGAGGTCTGTGAATAACTAGCAGGAAAACCACCCCTTTACATGATGCTACTTGTGATTTTAAAATAAAGCACATTTGACTGACTAGATAAAGCATATTTATCTCCCTCATACATATGTAAATATCCTGATTATACCCTTAATGAATGTCTAGCACTGACAGGAAAAAGTGTGGAGGGCCCCGTCAGATAATACACACACAGGCACGACATGCTCATGAGCAGATTTCCAAAGGCTTTCATGTTCATTTTGTGAGTCAGTGATTGAGGGAGTCCTTGCATACTCACCACCAGGTGGTGTCTAATAACATGAGTGAATTGATCCCAGCATTTCTCACTTTGTGTATCCACACCACCTTGCTACACAGGTAGGCAGACAGCTGTGGGGTTCAGCAGATGAGGTGTTATATTTGAGTTTTGTAATAGAAGTAGAAATATAAACCGCCTAACATGTTGGGCACAAACATTCGTTGTGCTGCTGTTTGTGTGTAACCACATGTGCGCCTGTTACCTTATTTATCCTCTGCATAAACTTTGGTTTGACTTCGGGAGCCAATTTTCAAGTGTTTATTCAGTGAGAGAACACAAAGGCATCAGAGTGGAGTGAATCCATGTATTGACGTATGTGATTAAATAAACAAAAGCAACATATTGTGTCTTATGCAAATGCACCGGTAGTCAGTGTGAGTAAGTGACAGCTGAAATAACTTTGCCGGAGACAAGAGGGGAAAAAATCCCCACGAATGTAATAAAAATGTTTATGTAACTGGTTTTGTTAACCTGGGGTTTATTTACTAGAGCTGTTTGTCAAATGATAGAGATGACAGGAAAGTGGAGAGATTTCTGTCAAAGGAAACAAACTTTTCTTGTTCACTGCATGCAGACTGATTATGGTTATGTGGGCAATCATTCTCCAGAGGCCCATTCTTAGTTTTGCCTTGACACACCTTAAAAAAGAAAGAAAAAGAATTACATATGAGTGATGAAACAGTATGAAAGTCAGTGAATAAAAAGTGATACAATTATTTGGCAAGTAAATTTATTTTTAAGACAAAAGTAGTGTCATCTGATAATGTTAGTTTTGCAAATTTTCTCCATGAATTTTGCCCCAAGAAAATATTAGCCAACCAAAACCCTCTCTGACATATAATTTTTGTAATACCGTGATTAGATTGTTTCTCTCAGGGTATTCCGGCTTCATCGCACGGTTCAAAGACGTGTGCGTTAGGCTAACTTGTGATCCTAAATCGGCCGTAGATGTGTGTCTCTGTGTCATCCCTGAGATAGACTGGCGACCTGCCCAGCTGGAATAGCCTCCAACCCAACAACCCTGAAATGGATAAGAGTAGGCCTTTTGCCTGCAAACTTTAACATTTGATTGCACCTTTAAACTTAAAAACCATTATAAAACATGTTATTCTCACTTGTATTTAGGACTACGCGCTGTATACTTTGTTCACTTCAGACTCACTTATATTGAGCTGACACGAAAGCCATCTTTGGTGGTCTTATCTGGAGTAGATCACTGATTCTGCATATCTGAGGACGTTAAGTTCTACCGTGCACAATTTAAATTGTGGCATTTGAATACTACTGATGTCTTAAGTCTCTTGCATGATTACTTCAGGACAGCCATTAACTACAAAGACACTCATCTGTCAGCCAGCAAATGTTCCTGCTAGACCATGCTAATTTTATTAATATGTGCTGAATTCCAGTGGCTCTCGCTCTCTCTCTGGTATGTTTAGCTCGTGGTGTTTCAGTTTCTAGATTCAAAATGAATAATTCAGCCATCATCAAACACACATTCAGTGCATCTTTAAGTACGCATACGGCCGAGGAGAGCTCTTGATGAGGGTCCTGACTGAACATTTGTCCATGGAAGGGCTAATGGCAGCCAAAGGCCAGGCAGAGGGAGACCATGTATTTCAAGTAAACCATGCTGCCTAATTTAATCGTTAGCTGCATTCCAGGGTTGATTTGGTGAGATCTCTATCCCCGCTTCACCCCGCTCCCGATCTGTCTATCCACACACCAAAACACACAGATGCGCATCGAGACAGAGATCTACAGTCCTTCCACTTTATATGTTCAGCTCATGGTCTTATCAAGGTCTGCTTCTGCCACTTCAGTAAATAATTGATTAGACACTTTTGAGAAGGGGGTTAAAATTCATGTGCTAATTGGAGACCAGTAGATTCCAGTGGGAGGGATGACTTTTATCTTATGATGATGTGAACATAATTTATCAGATAATTTTATATTAAGTCGATTTGGTATAATTCTGTCTTTTAATGTCAGAAAATGTAGTTTTTAGATGTCCCTCATTAAATGTAATGTAGCTTAAAAATGTTTGAAAAACCAGCGAGACAATTTGAATTGGAAATGTGTCAGGGGCTGGCTGGGTTTTTCTGCTTGAAGATGACTCTCTCTGTCATCAGTTTTGAGTTTCTTCGGGGCTAGTTACTTTGGAGCTGTAGTGGAAAACATATCCGGAGAGCAATTGATTAATAAAGAAAAATGCAAGCTCGACTGCTGTGTTTTGATTTGGATCCCTGCTCTCCCCAGTCATAAATAGTGCATAATGACAAGTGTCAATGCTCGCTCCCCTTGAGTCGAAGGTCACATCTCAGCGATGGAGATTGCCGCTAGAAAGAGGTTCATGATTAGAGAGGGCAGGACAGATGAAAAAAATATTATATATTTATATTTTTACAAGTTCTCTAAATTATTGATTGACTTCCCCCAGTTGTCATATGCTAATGTCACTGAGCATCCAAATTTTTTGTTTCTCACTGAAAAAGGGCTGTGATGTGTTGCTGCTTTTCCTTTTAGGGGCTTATCAAATGCAAATTTTATCATCGCATTTCTCAAAAATAATTTCTCTTCACTTGCTGAATCCTTTACTTTCACAGGCAGACAAGGAGTTTGTGTGGTCTCTGTGGAAAAGGCTGCAAGTGGCAAATCCAGACTTGACCCAGGCTGTCAGTTTGGTGGTTGAGCGGTGAGTGGATTCATCTTTCACATTGCTACCTGAGAGGCTCAGCAGACGAACCTTCCCCTTATCTCGCAAGTGAAGAGAAGCAAGTGTGTGTGTGTGTGTGTGTGTGTGTGTGTGTGTGTGTGTGTGTGTGTGTGTGTGTGTGTGTGTGTGTGTGTGTGTGTGTGTGTGTGTGTGTGTGTGTGTGTGTGTGTGTGTGAAAGTCGTTCAAGGGGTGTTTAAAGCACCTTGGCCGTTCTACTGGGGTTATGACGGAATCTGGTGCAGATGCTGATTTAAGCCCTCTTATCCCTGGTCTAGCAGTTCAAACAGTGGAAACCCTTTTAATGAAAACACTCTTCCACTGCTGCTCACATGCTGGACAGTTGAAACAGTCCTGCCAAATACTTGTCTTTACTGGATAAATTGCGAGATTGAATATGACCTCTTTTGCAGGATGGCTAAGCTCCATTGAGAACAGTGGCATGGGAACTTGTAGGAAAAGACACATCTGGAGAAATGAATTGCGTTCCTCTTATGATTAAAAAAAAAAAAACCACCCAAAAAACATAACGAGACTCTGATTTATCGCTGAAGTTTGAAAGCTGTTTATTCACACGTTCCAGCTGCCATTAAAATTTGTGTAAAGCTTTATTTAGTACTTAGGTTTTACTGACTTTTTTCTTTAGGGGATACATTAAATCATATTTTCTTCCTCGCTGGTGCACATCGCATACTTTTTGAGGTCTGTCAGTTGTTAGTAGACCCTTAATAGAGGTAAAAACACAGTGCAGCAGCAGAGTGCTCCTCAGTACCTGTGCCTCTCATTTCTACTCCACACCCACTTGAGTTCCTTATAGCCCCTTAGGAAACCCATCAAAGTGGGTTAGTCCGCTGAGACAGGTGGGGCAACATGCACCCAGAGAGTGTATGTGTATTGTATCACCTGATGCGCAGGAGAATGTTGACATGGTAATTGTGTCGACTCCAGTCAAGCGCTGTCGTCCACTGGGAGCCGCCATTCATCCTTCCCTCCCCTTCCTGTGCGGATCTTGTAGAGTGATTGGTTGGATGCTCAGGACATGGTGAACATAGCCCAATATACGAGGAGATGCAGCTAGGCCTGCCTGCGTTCCTGCCCCCTCCAGGGACACCAGATACTTATTTCAGTGTGTACCAGGGGAGAGGGCTGATCAGAAGAGGCAAAGAGACGATAGAGAAGGCCTCAAAGACCCGAGGTGTAGAAGAAGCAGCTGATGAGCGGAGGGAACGGATGGTCCCCGGTGGTTCGGAGTAGTTGAAACAAGCAGGTCCCCAATTGCAGACTTGTTTTTGTCTCCACAAAAGTTCATTATGATAAAAGAGGTAGTAGTGGGCTTGAGAGGTTTAAACTTTGCTGTATTGTTGCTCTGTAATTCTGCTTAAGTAGCCAGTGAGTAAACTAAGTTTTTCTTTTCATTTTCTTACAGTTTAGCATTATTAAATATTAAAATAATGATGAGAACACTGGCGACATGTTAAGGCAAAATAATCTTCTTTTGATGAGTGCAGCAGGTGATCAATAATTAAACATTCGTAGTTGAAACCAGTAACTTTTGTCCAAGAACTTGCCCTCTGGGGCAAAAGTCAGTGTTTTGACCTTTCCAGAGTAGCCAGCAGATATTTGGAAAAGGGATTGTTGATATCTGGGCCAAGAATTTTCTTTTCCATGTGTTCACAGTCGAACTATGAATGTAGATGAATTTTTAAAAAAAAAAGTGAAATCACTATCAGATGATAGCCCATGGTTTTCACCTGCATGCAGCTAATGCTCACTCATAAACTCATAAACCAGAGAACTTCTTATACTGAAAATCTCATTTGTATTGAAATCAATGAGTTCTTCGTGCTTATTTTTGTATGTAGCATCTGTTTATAGAGAACAGTTAGAAATCAATGTGTTTCAAGCCAGTAAGATTGGACAAAATCTTGAGTGTAAGCTAAATAGTTAAAGCTATTCTTCTGTATGCTCTCAAGTCCTTAATCGTTGCCGACTATTTACACATGTATATTCTGTGTATTTACTCTTCCTTCTAGTGAGAAGCACAAAGCTGAGATTAAGGACAGGAAAGTGTTGGAGATCCTTCAGTCTAAAGACTACAAGATTCAAGAGTTGGAACAGGTATCATAATGTTTGCCTTAACCGGCTTTAACTTTCTAATGCAAACAACTTTTCTTTATGAACATCAGCAAGTCAATTTATTTTTTTGCTGCTGGCTTCCTGTCAGATCTGATTACAGGTATTCAAATTGTCACGGCGCAGTTTAAATATGTTGAAAAAGTTCAAAAAGTGCTGATGCACAAAACAAATTTACAGACTTTTATGCAAAAAAAAAAAATCATCACACTTCTGCACACTCACAGAAGTGTGTGGCTGCTGTGATTTACATATCAAAGTAGTCTCTTTCGCCATTTTTCTCACACATCATTATGTTTCCTTGCGTCATATGATTATTATAATTAGGAAAAAAAATTTCAAAAGGCGCCACTTTAATGAGTAAGGATGTCCTCACACTAAGCACGGTTACTTTGTACCCTGCCTGAGCACAATCACCTTCCCTGCCCACTTCCCACTGGGCTGACACTGCCCTTAATGATCCGACCCAAGTTCACATCAGTTTGTCTCGGAGTGTCAACTCTTCTCTCTTTCTCGAAAAAGCGCTCTGGTAGTACACAATGGGCTCATGAGTGCTTGTGAATGAGCTTTTTATGAATATTGTGGCTACAATGGGGTTGTGGTGACACACTGTGCTCTCACATGTTTATTAATGAATTGGCAGAATGATTTAATGGAGACAGCTGCTACTCAGGAGTGTGCGTACATAGCAATCATGCTACATGCATACTGTGCTCAAGTCCAAATGAACTATGCCTGGGTTCTCCTCTTTAAGTGGGCCAGAGCACCGGCACATTACACACCACTTACACCAGTCAAGCAAACTTTACCTTGGGGGTCAAACTCGCTTAGCCACAGAAAGGATCAGTTAATGTGAGTGCCCCCTCAATCCTAGCACAAGACTTGAGGAACACATCCAGTACATATAAACCTAAAAATTTAGGTTTGGGGTTTTTTCTACTTTTTTTCCCCCAATAAGCATTGCAATAAGCCCATACCCTGTGTACATATTGTACACACACGTACATGTACAGCTTCAGTTTCCATGATTAACAAGCTGCTCCCAAGTTCCTGCATCGTGTACTGAGCTAAAAGTTAGCTTACCCAGTGGTTGCAAAGCAATTTTCCTTTCGAATGTAGAAGACCACCAACCCTGACTTCACAACAATGAAACTGTAAAACCTGTAGTACTACCACGGTTGTGTATTTGTGACTGACTAAATAAGCCATACACGAAACAGTGACCAGGCTCTGTCCTTGAGCATGCTTCTGGCATTTTTGTTGTGCTACCAGTGATTGATGAATGGCTTTACCTTGGTAGGGAACAAAATAAAGCTTGTTTTCCCTTGTTTTTCCAACTGCTACTGGAATGCGCTCAACTTTGAAGTGACGTTGCTCCCAGCTCTGACATCCGACTTCTGCTGTAAAAGGAATGCAGCATTTATCTTCAGGCTGAGCTTGTGGTCATATGCCTTCATAGTTGACATTTAAGTTGCAGCCGTTTCTAGTGGCTCTTAGTGAGTCTTTCACAGAAAGACAAAACAATCCTTGGGCTTTTTATTTCATTTTCACTGTCATTTTATTACAAACAAGCATTTTTGTCTTGCTTGTTTAACTGTCTGCTGCAACTTTAATTCATAAATGCCATAAAATACAAATGAATACAAAATTATTATGCTGCTTTAATATTTCCCATTAGATCTTTATCTTTCTCTCATACCTGCTTTTTTTTGCTCTAACCCCTGAGTTATAGTTCTTGGTGGTATGATGGCTAATGATAATGACATCACTAATGTAATTTACTCCAAATCATCATCTCTTCACCGAAGCATCTGTCAGTCTCATTCATTAGTGTCCCTCACCCAGAATGGTGCTCATTCTTAATGAGACTGGCTGTAATGGAGTCATCAGCTTGCCAGTGCTTTTTGACATTACCCTCCTCAGCAATCATAATAGTTGCTCACTGGACCAAAAAGGTATATGATTATGGTGGACTTTTTTGTGTAACATTTGTGCCTTTAAGGTATAAGTCATCATAGGTGACGACTCCATTGCTGTGTTTGCAAGCTTGGCATTTACAAGCAAATGCAAATACTACTTATGGCCTTCTGAATTATCCACATGACAGTGTGACACAAGTTTCACACTGTTGAAATGCTTTACCCTAATATACAGACATTTGATGGATATCTAGATAGCTATCAAATCTGATGGATACTTTTCGGTTATTTTTTAATAGACTGAATTGATGAGGTGGTAGATAGCTGCAAATCCATCCTGTGGGGGTGGGACTTAAAACTGTGCTCTGTGTCTTTCAACAGCTTTTTAAGAGCTATTAAATGAACTCATTCATTTCTTACTCTCATTCAGTGTAATGCCCATGTCTCAGTTTATAGGAGTTTTATAGGAGGAATCCCTTTGTTTCCAAATTGTCTTGTTTTGCTGTACTTCTTCTGAAAAGTTCCTTGATAGCGCCACACTCTGTGCTGTGTCATCCAGCCCTCTGACAGTCATCATCTCATCTGCAATCTTAAGCCATACCCTCAGAGTGATTAATAGGTTTTCCTTCTTTTTTCAAAGATGTGATGGTCTGTCGGGCTTATTGGGCTTATTGCAATCGGAGATGCCACATAGCATCTCCGATTGTTTTCTTAATGTATCAGTTCTCCCACTTTGATTATGTTTTTTTTTTTTGTTCTTGCTGGTTTTCTTTTTTTTTTTTTTCCTTTTCTTTCTCTCTGCTTTTGTAACATAATTAGCTTTCATTTTTGAACTGTACTGGGAATTTTCAGACGCTAATCTTTCTGTCCTAGACCTCTTAACTTGGTGCAACCCGCTTCCCCCCCACCCTACTATTCTATCACTTGAGTGCTACTGGGGTTCAAATTGTTCTTCCCTATCTCATTATCAGCGTTTGAATTTATTTTCCGCTCTCCAGTATAAATCTATTAAAGCCCCACTGTTCTTAGCACGGCAAGCTAGGAGTAGCAAGGAACGCTAAATCCACTATCTGGATATATCTGAGCGATTTCCCTCAACATGGCAATTAATTGCATCCCAGAGCACGGTGTTATTTGAGAGAGGAGGGTGTACCCACAGAAGACTGTGGATTACCAGCCAATGCCAAACCCCAGCTGATACAGTGTTAAGAAGCCAGCCTCCTCCCACTAAGGCCATAAAGGCTGCCAAAAAACATGAAGTAAACATATAAAAAGTGGGTGGTCATTACTTTACACTATCGCTTGTTTTAAGAGCTGAAGCATTTAGTCTATTCTTTGATTGTCAGGTTAGAAAATTAATGCTGATAATGTTTTCCAGCCTTTCTTTTGTCTGTACACTTAATACTTTGGGGTTTTGGACTGCTGCAAAAATATGACGCTGAATGGCATGACCTTAAGCTCCAGGAAATTCCAACAAGCATTCACTCATGCTTTGTAGATCTCATGAATAGCTCATTAATCAAGGCCAATTGATTATGAAAGAAAATATAAAAGTGATAGTCTTGTTGTTTTGTTACAACATGTTTAAAAAAATGAAGGTTAAAAAAATGATATGCCTAATGTAACCTGTAGTTGTTGGGGTTTTTTTTTTTTGTTCTTTCTGTGTCACCCTGATTGCCACAGAGAGTAACCGGGCAGCAGCAGGAGATTAACGGCTTGTTACAAAGGAGGACGGCGGAAGAGGAGAGTGATTTAATGAAGAAGGAGCTGACAGCTCTGCGTGAACAACTGGTCAATAAGAGTCAGGAACTTGAGGTTGGTGGAACAAATTTTCTGTGGCAGTCGGGGCTTCTGCTTTCAAAAGTCTCTTTTCTGCGTGGCACCGAAAACGACAAGTCCCCCGTGGCCTTAGCCTCGGGGGTATGAATCATTTAGAAGAGAAAGAGGATTGTTCAGCCCTCTTGAATGCAATCTCAGTGTCTTTGTGTCTTCTTCTCCTGTCTCCACCCTCGCTCTGTCTCACCCTTTCTTGCTTTCAGCTTACTTTCCCGCTACTGACAACAGAGAATACTTAACAGCTGGAAAGTCTGCATGTGAGAAAGAAAGCGCGAGCCAGAGAAAAGCAGGTTGTTAACTTGCAGATAAATACTTAATGCCTCCTTCAGTGGGGGGAAAGTGAATAATGTGCATGCGATGGTGTGGCTTCTGCCTAATTATGCTTAGATGGGACATGGCTATGATTAATTGATAAAGGGATGGTCCTTACACAGTCTTGGTGGGGTCTCGTGGTGAGAAATCGTGGGGGACAGCATCAAAGGAGACCTAGGTTGAGTCTAATGGGTTTTGTAGCCAGCACCATTCTCATTAGGAGCCTGTCATTAAGGCTGGCAGACTGGCCCCTGTACCTACGTGAGCCCAGTTCTTGCAGCACGGCTCGGCCCACACCAACCAAACACTGGCCGCGTGGGTCCAGTCATACAGCACAGGTGACCTTGGCCAATCAGCGACCCATGCAGTGGGCTCCTGCAGAAAAAGCGGTCCACTGTTTACATATTCATTTCAGCCTCAACCCCATGGGCTGCTTCTCTTTTTGGATCTTTGCAGTTTTCTTTTTTCATTTTCTCAGTTTGAAATGCTACTTTTTCTTTTTCTCTTCTTTCGTCGCCGTTGTTTATTTGGCCCTATTGACCCCCTCCCCATTCTACTCCTCTCTCTCTCTCTCTCTCACACACACACACACACACACACACACACACACACACACACACACACACACACACACACACACACACACACACAAACTTCCTTATTCAGGAAATGAAGACAAAATGTAGGAGGAAAGAGGAGGAGGAGCGGCAGGTGGTGCAGGCTCTAGAGGAGGAGAAAGAGGGATTAGCTTCCCGCTGCGCCGCCCTGCAAGCTGACCTGGAGGAGAATCAGAGGCAGGCCAACAGCCAACGAGACCAGAGGGATGCTGCCCAGACCAGAATAAAGGTATGAATGTGGGGACAGGTCCACACAAATACAAAGGCACTCACACACACCTTGAACTTTCTGATCCCTCACACCCTTTCCTCTTCAGCCTGTGAATATAAAAAGATCTCTGTAGCAAAGCACAGAATTAAATAAACAGGGACTGCACTCAAAGGAAGGACAAAGTTATGATTTAACGTAGGGCAGACAGATCTTCCTGAGTTGTGGTTTAAAAAAAAAGAAAGAAAGAAGAAGAATTAAGCAGACCAAACCGAAAGTAGCTTCCATTAAGTCATTGGCCTGTTGGTTCAAGAGTTTGTGGTCAGGTGTGTTTCATTATCCAAATGCAAGCAAGTAACTTTCAGAATCTGTTGCTCTGATCATCATTATGGATCGGTGCTTCTTCTCTCTGTGAACATGAGAAATACGATAAGACATCAACTGTGCTATTGTTTAAACATTCAACCAATCAAATTGCAGTTCTTGAAAATTGTATTTATTTATTTTTTTACCTTTCAAATTTTATTTCCTAGATTCTCAGGAAATAAAAGCTACAGAAGAACCTCCCATTCCGCCCCTTCCTTATCGACTAATCATTATGAAACATATTGTTCCCCTAGTCAAATGGAATCAGACAGAGAGTCTTGAATAAGTTAGAGCTGCAGAGTAATTACTCTTGGATGGGATGAGCCTAGTGACTAGTGTATGCACATCCATCACAGCCTAAGACACTCCACTTGTTTTATGATTTTTTTTATTATTTTTTGTATCATACATTGATTTGAAACTTGGTGATGGAAAATATCAGATGCGCAGGGGATACATCATGCCAATTTGTTTGACATGGCAAAGATTTATTCGGGAATTTATCATTTAATGTAGACCTGTGCGTACTGTTAAGATACTGCAGATTCAACATTATGCACTCCATACTGTATATAAATGCCACTTGTTTTGCACAATATCCAACTACCAACCTCTGTATATTTTATATATTTATTTTATTTTTACTCTATTTAATTTGTAAAATATGTATACAATACACACACACACACACACACACACACATACACACACACATAGACATACATATTTAGTATACACATTCAGTAATATGCATACACTCTTATATTGTACATATATTTATTCATATAATTCTCAGATTTAGCCATTCTTATATTTGCTTGTTCTTATGTTATTGTACTTTGCACACCTCTGTTGCTTGTGAAGCTCGCACACAAGAATTTCACTCACATGTACTGTACCAGTGTACCTGCACATGTGATGTGACAATAAAAGTGATTTGATTTGAAGATACACCTGCATAGTTTTAGTATTTTCTTAACCCGAACAGCGGTGGAGGAATATTCTGCAAATACAGAGCCGCAAAGATGTGTAATACGTGAAAAAATATGACCGATATAATTATATAATAATTTCTTATAATAATTTCTTATAGCATTCGTCACATAATTTGCTTGATATTAATTAGCGTCGGGTGAATTCAGGGTTTGGTGACCTGTGCATGTTTGATGTTGTTTAATCTGCTGCACTCAAATGGTTTCTTTAAATTAAAGCAAAGCTAACTAACACCTTGTCTGCACCTCCTATATACAAAGAAACAGCACAAAAGCACAATAAAAACATTTTCAGATAGACTGTCATGTTAGAACTAAATCTAAAGTTTGCTATTCGATTACTTCACAGCAACTAGTACAGCTAGTTGCTGTGAAGTAACAAATTGTGGCCGACTTATTACAAGTGTTAAAGAAGGCATTGTCATTCAGGGCTAAGAAGTGAGACCTAGTTTCCTTGCTTTTCTGTCACTTTTTTAATTTCAGAATCATTTATTTGTTTATTTGTAGACCGACAGTAAAAGTAATGTGACAATAGGGCTGGGCGATATGACCCAAAATTCATATCTCGATATATTTTACCTGGACGGCGATATAAGATATATATCTCGATTTTTTTTTTAAGCCATAAAGTAAGAACAAAAAGAGAGTTCTTAGTCAAAGCTGTGTCCCAGATGTCACACAGGCACTTTTATTAACATAGAGCATAGATGTACATAAAATTTACTCAAAAATAAATTATGAGCATTTATTAAATAATAATGCTCCAAAAATAAAAGAAAACAATGTTGTTTTTGTGCATAACAAAAAGCTCACAATTGTGCAGTCAAAATGTAAACTAAAAGATGCAGAGCATAGTAACAAAGACAGATTTCACAGCTGCTCTGTTCCCAACTTCTACTGTGTGACTTACAGCATTGAGTTTGAAATCCTCTTCGTAACCACGTCTCTTACCAGGTGCCATTTATGGTCCTTATACACAGTAGGGTAATATTACGTTGAAGCACAGTACGTATCACTCCGCGAGGCTCCTCGGTAGCCGTAATGCTCTGACAATCCATCAACCGGTGCAGCACCGTAGCTTACCAAAGTCGTACTAAAACATTTTTTGACAGATTGCTGAGCGCTGTGTACCACATAAAATCGCTTCGCGGCCATCAAGCACAACCAGAATTCATACATAAGGCGCGCTGTCAACTTTTGAGAAAATGAAAGGATTTTAGGCTGTGCAGCGCCTCTGGGCTGCATGGCGTTAGCGTGGTTAGCTCGTTAGCGTGGTTAGCTAGCTAACACGTTGACGGCGTCCAGCCCCACGCACGGGGCGATGCGCAGTAACTCGTTAACGGAGATTTGCCGTGTCCATCTTGTCGCTTCCTGCAGGTGAAGCAATGGGGGAGGAGGGGGAGTTGTGTTCAGTGAAGGAGGGGCGAGGCCGAGTAAAGACAAAAGTGGACGAAAGAGAGGCAAAGTTGCGGCTCCACAAGTATAGTTATAACGTAACATAGACTATATCGATATAAAGGATATTGTCACATCTTATATCTCGTATAAAAATATATCGATATTTTTTTAAAAACTCGATATAGTCAGAGTCAGTAAATTTAACAATGCTGGTCTGCGTTGGTTTGAGGATTTTGCCATAGAAAATAAACACTGACACATCAAAAAGTTGACATAATAATTCTAATACTTCTTAAAGCATTTCATTTAAGGAATGCTTCTAAATTTGACAAAATCATTGTTATTACTCTTCTACACCAGGATCTAGAGGAGAAACTGCACAACACCTGTCAGGAGCTGACTGCCTTGCAGAGCCACAGTAGCAGCCTAGAAGCTCTGCTTTCCTCCAAAGACACAGAGTTGGCAACTAAACATGAACAACTTGATCGCCTTTGGTAAGTTGTACCAGCAGCGATAGTGTCTCTGTTCTTGCAACATCCAAACCCTAACAGGTGATATTTATGGCTAATTTCATTAGTTAAAGTATAAATCTGTCCGCTATAGAGGTATATAAATCGAGGTATACACATATAGTACATGTGTATACCTCGATTTACATGGGTTACTCCATGGAGGAGTGAGTATATTGCTTCCTTCGCTGGGAGGCTTGGGGGTGACACAGATTTCTTCCACTCTGGCCCACCTAAAGCCACTTGATAAGCCCTGCATAGTGGATATGCTTTAAAAGAGAGAGAAGAGGGAAA
Source organism: Neolamprologus multifasciatus (assembly GCF_963576455.1). Classification (NCBI taxonomy): domain Eukaryota; kingdom Metazoa; phylum Chordata; class Actinopteri; order Cichliformes; family Cichlidae; genus Neolamprologus; species Neolamprologus multifasciatus. The sequence goes on from NC_140444.1 coordinate 24,122,339, forward strand.
CAGGGCAGGCTTTGGCTAAGCTTTAGTCGATATGATAAAAACTGTGAGAACTGTAGGAGCCTTAGTGGTAATCTCAACCTTTTTTAACTACTTTTCTGTTTTAATGCCAGAGGCAGTCTGACATGTCAGTCACACCAGGGCTATAGACTATTCTTGTGGATTTAGCAGGGTGATTAAAGATTTCCTTACAAGTTCGAGAAGCGCTTTGTGGTAATTCCATTGGTGGATACAAAACAAGATGGAAATGACCTTTTGGTGCTGATGAATTTTGGTATGTTGAGAAATGTAGCTGCTGTTGACGAAAGAAGGAAATCTGCTGTCATAAATAGATTACAATAATGTAATCTGCATACAAGTTTAGGATTGTTATTGCTCTATAGTTTTGTTGTGCATTTAGGCATTGATGATGTTAAAGGCTTTGAGTTGCATATTTATCAAAAGTTAGACTTTTACAGCTGTAACACGTGTGCTGTTATCTTAATAATAGTTAATTTAGGTTCTCTGGCATACTTTTTTAAATAATTATTTTAATATCAGTACACGACCTTTATGTTTCTCACCTTGAATACGTCAAAAAAATATAACTAAATCCACAATATTTAATGTAAGCAGCACATTATTGTTGTGTACTGTATGAGTTTGCATAACGTGTAATGCGAGTGCCTGTGTGTAGTCGTGATTTTGCAGAAATGCAGACGCTGTACAGACAGAGCACAGAGCATGCAGCGGAGCAGAGCCACCTGATTAAGCAACTGGAAGGACTCAACCTCGACACACAGCGAGTTCTGCGGAACCAAGAAGAGGCTCACTCTGCTGACGCTACCTCCTATCAGCAGGTACTCACAAGTACACACACACACCCAACCTCAAACTCAACAGTGTTATAACCTCTTCGTCGCGCTTCACTCAGGCCTCACCAACTGGGGTGATTTATTTCCAAGCTAGCTGTAACCTACAATTATTTTTGTGTCTGCCAGAAAACCGTTTTTTCTCGAAGTCTCCTGTTACTGTGACTGGGTTTGCAGCATACTACTTTGCCATGCACGTGGAGGAATCATAGAGAAAGACATTTTGCAAGCATAAATCATTTGGGACACGTGTTGTTAACAACTTCTTTTCCCTATTTAGATTATTTAGCTTATCCTAATTTTTCTATTACTGAATATAACGCAGTCTCAATGTCACCTAATGAGTGGTTTTTGTCATTTTTCTCCCATCGATCTGACCCTTCCATTCCCTCTTGCTTGGATTTTAAACCTCTCTGGCTTATTTATATTTGTTGACAGCTATACAAAGAGTTGAGTCAGTGCTACCAGGCTCTCGTGTCTAGTGAGGCCAAGCTCCGCCAGAGTCATCAGGAGCTGAGCAGCCAGCTGGCGCAGAAAGACCAACAGATCTTAGAACTCCAAGCTGACCTACAACAGCAGCAGCAGGAACAAATGCAACTTCAACAGGAGCTGCAGCTGCAACAACAGCCTCAGCTAACAGCCATTTACCCCTCCCCACAAAAACAAACCAACTTTAAGGTAAGCACTATTCTCATTCTTCACTATGTCTTCCAAAAAGGTGTTAATGATCAAATGCATAAAAACATCTTAGCATAGCAAGTATGCCAATCTATGATATGCATTTGTGTGAGTAAGAGCAACAAAATGTGCATGCTTACAGTTCCCTGGACATTACATCGGTCTTCTTTCTTTCACAACAAACACATTATAGTTGTATAATTCTGTCAATTGCTTGCCTGGACTTAATATCTAATTGTCCCAAGATACAGAGATGTCAATGTGCAGGTGTGTAGGTGGACCTGCAGGCACACTAATAACTGACTGGCCCCAGCATGGCCTATGGTGGTGGTCTTTAACTCAGAATCATTCGTTTGATATTGCTCTAGTTCACCCTTGATCTATCCATCTCTCTGAGCACCAGTGTCTTTTATGTCCGCTATCTGATCTTCTCTCACCGCCAGTCCTAGGCATACGCGCACTCTCTGAATAACATACTTTAGATATCGCCTTTCTCCCCTCCCACCCAAGTAACTGGAAGTCCTTTTAACACACGCGGGTCAGACAGCAAAGCCAGGTAAGAGGTGAAGAGAGGTGATTTAATTGGAACTCCATAATGTTTTTGAAGATGATATTAGAGTTACAATTCTACGCCTGTCAGTCAGCGGGACTTTGGCTTTAGCGTTGTGCCTTTTGAACCAATCGCCCCCAAGGCAATAGAGGCCTTTAGTAACTACTAACGATATGATGATAGGTGGTAGACCACACAGTGTAAGACACTTGGATGGGGAAAAAATTAAAATCTTGAGACACTTTATTCCATCAGGAGTTCTCTGGCACACCACTTGACATTTTAAGGAGCCTCTCGGTCTCTTCTGCTTACGACTTACCATTCCAGTTTCCTCCTTCAGCTAACTCCAGTTTATGCAGCACAAGACGATATTTTTGCAGCAGCGGAGAAATGTTTTTCTGCCTCCGCAGCGTTTAATTCGTTAATTTGATTGGCTGATTTTCTGAAAGTGCTGCTCCCAGACTGTGCAAGTTAGAAGATATCAGTTCAAATGTTAAGTGAGTTACAATGAACCTGTCTCACTTAACCCTCTTAATTTAACCAGCGGTAAAATATAAATGGATCATTTAGTCAGTAATTAAATACAGTACTGTAGTGTTCCCACAGTAATTAATACTACATTTAGAGTAGATGCAGTTAGTGCTCTGTGTGTGTAGTGTGGGCACATACACTGACTGGCCACAACATTAAAACCACTGACCAGTGAAGTGAATAACATCGATCATCTCGTTACAATGCAGCGTGCTGCTGGGAAATTTTCGAATTTATGCAGATGTTTTTGGGGCTTTTAATTTTTTTTGTCTCATGCACCATTTTAAGGCAGGTAGTTTTAATGTGACTTACTGATATATGTGTGCATGTGTTTTCTTGCCTCTCAGAGTGAAAAGTCAGCTCACACAATTCTCAGGGCTGGGACATAATTAGAAAAAAATCATATATATAACCAAAGCTAAGAATAAATGATAACTTTTGTTTACTGAACACATGTAGCTGCTGTCTGGCTGATTTGTTTTTTTTAACTTTCTTACCCGCTGACATCAAAGTGAACAGATCAGGTATCCCAAGGTATAGCGCTCAGTCAGGAGGGTTTTCTATTTCCCACTCTCTAATTTCACTGACAGGTTGTGCGTACGTGTGGCTACGTCTGTCTTCATAGTTGTGTGTTTGACTGAAGGTGTGTGTGTGTGTGTATCCGAGCACATAATCGCGAATTCTGTAACAACTTCCTCCCGAACACCTGTTAAATTCAAATGCTCGGGTTGTTAAGGCAGATTTGATTTTAATTTTAAATGTTTTGGTGGAAGTTACTATTGGAGGTGATCAAAGTACTGATCGCAACAGGAGCACAGGGGGGGAGACACAGTGCTCATTTGAATATGGACCGGAGCGACGGCTTTGAACACCCCACCCGCAGTGGTTTTTGGTGGGGGCGGGGATAAAGGAGGGGTTGGGGTGAGAGGAATAACACCTTTTGTGTGTTACATTTCCATGCTGCGCACCAAGATTGTACGTTCTCGCTTGTCTTATGCAAAGTTAACTCTTTACAGGAAGCTGAACAAGACTTTACAAAGGCTCAAATGTGGGCAGTGAGTGGCGTGACCACACAGCTCAACTCATCTTAATCAGGCTGGTTTCTACTTGAATAATGTGACCTCATTCATTATCTGTTAAATCTATTTTTGTTATTTATTCACTAATTAAAATATAAATACTAAATCTATCAGTCTGTCTCTCTATGATCTATGTTTGTATGTAGATAGATTGTTAGTACATCAAAAGTCAGCTAATTGCTCCTGTGCTTAGGTAGTTGTCCAGTGTGTGGGTATTTGCCTGTGTTTGAGTTTATAAAGTGGTGCAAACACCTCCATGTCAGGCTGTAGATGGCCCGATGCCCTGATCTTCTAGCTTTAGGGCCTGGCTGATCATCAGGCACCTGGATGACCCCCATGCACAACGAGCTGCTGTGAAATTGCCAGGTTAGGGAGGCTTGGGTTGCCAGGTTGGGTGGTCACCATCGCAATCTAGATGCAAAGCAGGCTCCCTCATTAGCAGACAGAAAACTAGCTAGTCTGAACATTTCATTATTCAGAAGCGTTTAACTGCATCGTTTGTATTTACTGTAGTTTAGTTAGAGTTTGGCTACTATCAGAGCCGAGCTGTGATTAAAGACCAACATTAGAATCCACAGCAGACCTCAGGCTTTCTGGAATCATCACCGCAGTAAATGAGTGGTAAGTTGTTAATTATGTGGGCAGTCATTCAAAGCAGTGGTTACTCTCTCATCAACATTGGAAAGAGAAAATTAGGCATTCACATTCAATCCAGAAAAGTTTGGCCTAAATATAATGGGAAGAAGCACCTGTGTCTTTTGAAATGTTTACTGAAACTTTTTTTAATGGCCTAAAAAAACAAAACAAAAAAACCCCCCATTTATACAAGGTTTGTGTTTTTTTTCTTTTTGTTTGCTTTGGTTTGTCTCATTATCTCAATAGGACAGCAATAATGTTAACATAACACCTGTGTTTTTTCTTTAAACTATGTCTATAGACATTTGACTGCCGCTTTATTATAATGATACATGAAATGCAGTAAGGTCTCATACTAAGCCTGAAGCACAGAAATAACATTTAGAGACATGACCGAGCCTTCCCCCTCCTGTTTTTTTTTTAATATACTGAATGAACCCCACACGTTGCATCTCCCTTATCTTGCTGAGATCATTTTTAAACATCTGCTCCTGGGTTTTTATTAATGTTGGCTAATTTAAACGCTTTTAGATGTGTAATTAAAGTGCTAGTGAGACGCTCACACGTGCATAAATTTATACACCCACCGTTTTTGTCAGGTCACCTTTGGCTTTGGTGAGGCATTTCTTTTGATCATCCTCATCATTAATGGCAGTCATCAGCTGAAAAGGGTGAAAACATAATGCCACGAAGAAATATGAAATCAGCTTTCAGCTAGAAGTTGAATAGACACTCAAAAAGGCATGAGGATGACTTTAGTATGTTGTCCAGCTTTTCTCAGTATTGTAATTTTTATTTCTGTATTTTTAAGCACTTTGCAGACCTTGGGTTTTTAATTTCTTAGATTTTGTAGTGCAAAGTCAATTGTGGCATTTCCCAAATGAAAGATGGTAAACTGAACTAAAGGTAACTGAATTGTGGTGATGTGAAAAATGGCTGACAGCAGGGTAAAGCAAATCAAAAAGCAGTTTTATAAAGTGGTGCAAACATCTCCATGTCAGGCTGTAGATGGCATGACGTCCCGATCTTCTAGCTTTACATTGCATTTTAACATGAACGCAATAAAGAAATGTGTAAGTGAGTATCAAAACTACTGTATAATGATAGCATTGCTATTGTGGGGAAGGTATCACGGTAGTAACAAATTGCTACGATATTGCTAACCCTAATAAGCATGAAATTAAGTTCAATTAAAATAAGCTCATATATGAATTTAGCTTTGAATGTTCATCATTGTACTTTGTGAAAATGTGATTGAAGGCACAGGCCTTGTTTTCATTCATGCTACAGTCACAATGAGGAAAACGGTGACTGGAGACCATATTGCAACCAAAGTTATTGCAACCATGTGCAATGAACTTGCAATCTTGTTGCCTTCGAAATGGTTGCTTCGAGGCAGACACTAGGTCTATCACCACTTGCAGTCAGTTGGAGTCTTCAAAGCGATTTTGGTGCAAGAGACAATGAGACAGGTTCAGCCTGCTAAATGGAGTCAAGTGGGCAATTATGTGCAATCTGTGACAAAATAGTGATTAATTGGGATTAAATCTGTGAATATATGTCTACTTTATTACTTTACTTTAACTACTTAGAACAGCCTCAGCTTATGGGCAACCAGTTGGTCACCGCAACAACTTTTAATCACTCCAAGACTGCTTTCACTGAGCAACCTGTCCTGTCCTATTTTTGCTCTAGTGTGACTGAGCCATTAAGACGAATGCGCTTCTTTTAACTAAACTCGCAGGACCTACTTTAAAGTATATTAATCTTTATCGTAAACACGTGGCTGTATTCACACATTTCTTTTTTCATTTGAATTCCATTAATGCTTAAAATGCATTTTTTTCTCAGTGACTAATGTTATGTGTGCTGATTGTATTAGCAATAAATAGTATTACCTACATGAGTTTGAGTTTTGGGTGTGTATTAGTAGTAAATATTGTTGTCAACGTGTGTGTGTGCGTGTGAGTGGGTGGGTCAGTGTTTGGAGCTGGCCCACGTCCAGGGCCAGAGACATACTAATGACATAGATGCCAGTGGTGTGTTTTACAAGCTCAACTGCTCTCATTAGATGAGAAACTCTGTGTAGCACAGCTCGCCTCATTAATGAAGCACAGCCATGTGCCGCTGCAGAGACATACACTCACTCGTTCTAGCACATACACCCGGGTCAAACAGACTGTGTGGGAGGACTCAGGGCTGGGTACACACTCCGAAAACATACACGCACCTACTTCCTACTCACTGTGTGCCGTCCTTCTATTAAGTCCCCCTCCACTGCGCTGCCAGTTAAAACACACACTCATCCATCTATGCACAAAGACACATGCTCTTTGAAGACTCACCATCTTGAATACAAAGTGCACCAGGCCTGAGAGTGCACTGCTTAAAGTCCTCACTTCTCAGGCCTATCCAATCACTTTCACATATGCTGTCGTTCCACAGATCTATTCGAATGCGATTGTGTGAGCATGCGTTTGTGTATCCATGCAGTGAGTGGCTTTGGGTGTGTGTGTGTGGGTGGGGAGCCCCTCCTGATTATAGCTACTCCATAATTAACAGTGATCAGATTTGTTTTGTGGCATAAATGGTGCATGTGTAGAACATTAGGCCTGGCAAGTCTCATTTCACATTCAGCTCAAGGGCTCGGCAGCAGACGGGTCACGAGCTTCAGGGAGCACAATCACAAGCCTCGCTCCATATGGTCCTGCCTGCCGCATCCTCACATGTGAGGGCCGCCAGTGCCAGACAAGTTCCCCCAAGAACCTAATCGTGTTCAGTAATTACCAAGACCGGCTTTTCTCTCTCTTTTTTTCCTCCTCCCCTCCCTCCCTCAGCCTCCTCCCAATCTCTTGCTCTTTTTATTTATTTTTTTCACCACACCTGCATGCTCTCTTCTCCTCTGTCAATCTCATGCTCCCGCGCCGTCTCTTGGTTTACTCTAAGCTACGTGTAATCTGTTTGTCTTTTTTTTCCCGTTTATATATATTGTTGCTCTTTTAACGGCTTCCCGGCTTTCCTGTTTTCCGCTGGATGAAAATCAGGAGGGCGACGAGAGAGAATTCGCGAGGAAGAAAAGTCAGACGCTCCCGCATCAGTTAATTTCTAAATTGCTTTATGTGGCTGATGCCGAAAAATGCACTCCATCCTCCTGCCTGCCTGGAAATTATAAATAATTGTAACAGATGCGCCAATATGGCCGGCCTCCAATAAACGAGGCCCCAGATAATTTGACCAACCCCCTTTGACAGGCCAATTTAATAAAACATGAACAAAATCTTCCTCACTAATAATTTATCATCCCCTCTCCTCCCCTTTGGTTAAAGTTGATTACCCTGGCAGTTAACAAGGTCACGCCCAGATGCCAGGTTTCTGATAATGCAATCAGGACTTGTTGGAAAAAAGGTGATGACATCCTGTGTGGTTTTCTTCACAACTTGGCCTCCCAGTACAACACGGTGGTGAAGGCCTTTGTTTGTCAAAGAGCTTCAATTTGATGTGTTGAGTCAAAGTGTTGTTGATAGCAGCAGGTGAAGCTTTTCTTTTCTCTTTAGTTTCACACTTTTTTTATTAGCGATTTAAGAAAAGGCATGAATATGTGCAGGTGATACAGTCAAGAGGTATGTGGATGAGTTTTTGAACTATTAAAGGGCTTGTCTGACTTGATAAAAACTGCCTATACAGCACGTGGCCTTTTGGCAGTGGATTAAAAGTCATGCTGTCCTTAAAGCTATAATATCTTTGCACAAAAACACACACTCAGCATAACAACACAACAGTAGCTAAAGCGTAGAGATTAACCTTCAGAACTGCCTTAATTCTTTATGGCATTAATTGTATAAGGTGCTGATATTTTGATATTTGTCTGAAACTTTGGTCCATATTGACATGGGAGCATCACACAGTTGCTGCACATCTTTGATGTGAATCTCCCGTTCCACCACATCCCACTACTAGCCTGAAACATTGATACAAGGCAGGATGGATCGATGCTTTGATGTTACTTATGCGGAAGTCTGGCCCTACCATCTCAGTGTCACAGTAGAAATCAAGACCCATCAGACCAGGCAATGTTTTTCCAATCTTCTATTGACAGTTTTGTGGAGCCCATGCGAGTGGTAATCTGAGTTTTCTGTTCTAAGCTGACACAAGTTGGACCCAGTTTGGTATCCCATCTCCTTCAAGGTTTGTCATGTTGTACATTCAGAGGTGCTCTTCTGTATACCTTGTTTGTAATCCAATCGATAAGGTGGTTAATTAAGTTGCCTTCTTATAAACTTGAAGTGTTCTTCTCTAGTGTTTTTGCCCAGATAACTCCTGCGTAGTGGATATGTTCTCATTTTTGGACTGTTTTCTCTAACCCCTAGAGATGGTTGAGCAGCCAAATCCCCATAGATCATCAGATTCTGAAATACTCAAACTAGCATATCTGCCACCTTGTGACATTCAAAGTCACTTATATCACCTTTCTTCTTCATTCTGATGTTCGGTTAGAACTTTAGCATGTTGTCTTAAGTACGTCTACATGCCTGATTGAATTGAGCTGCTACCATGTAATGGGCTGATTAGATATTTGCATTGACAAGCAAATATGGTTAAGTGGGTGTGTTTGTTACAGCTGAAATACTCAACTTTTAGGTATAACATGGATAATATTCCTAATTTTCTGACATAAGCATGACAAAATAACAGCTGTCACCAAACCAAGGCTCTGTTTTCTATCAGCCTATCTTAGTCGTCTCTTTTCAGCCTTTCAAGCACCAACATATGCGCCATCTCTTTTCTCACAGGCGCTGGCGTCAGAGCAGGTTGATGCGGTAGCCCAGAAGTCTAGCCCTGACCAGGCCTCTACTCGAGGTTCATGTCCCAGGCCAGAGGGGAGTACTTTCCATCAGAGATCTGCCAGTTCCATTAGAAGACAACAGGTAGGTCAGAACAGGCTTCTGGTAATTATGTCAAAGCCAACACGTGGATGAGCAGCTAACATACCCTCACTTATCCATTACTGTTTTGTTCAGATCAAAGCCACAGAGAAGGGATATAAAGGAAACTGTCTTTCTAGAATCATATGATTTATCAGACCCAGCCCCTGCCAACCTTTGTCCTGAACTTCCCAACACACACACACAGATGCCCCTCCTACTGTGACCAAGCCGGCGTGTGCTGCTGGTTTCACGCATGCCTTGGGCTCAGGCACTGGCTAATTTACCGCTTCAGCAGTACATTATGAACAAGAAAGAAGCTTTTGATCTTCTCAGTATTCAACTCATAAGTTTGGCAGGACATGTTTCTAGATGGCCTCACTCACTCTAAAGCTGGCCCGAAGACACGTTGTTTGATTTAAGCCGCTGTCCTCATTGTATCTTAAATCGAAGCGCTTCTGTTCTGGCAGTCTATATGTGTAATGTAATTATACCGTGCAAAATAAATAAATAGTATTGACATTTGATGAGCTTCCTTTATGCTTGCCTTAGGACACACAGCTCACAAACACATAATTGTTCTATTATCCACCTATAATTTATTATCAAAAACATGCGCCAATGTTGATCCTGCTGCTGATATCCAAAATCAGTGTGTAAATACTTTTTTTGATATTCTATTATACTGACTAATAACGTGAATCATAATGAGATCTACTGAATGAAAATCGGGGCATTTGTCATCAGTTTCAGTAAAAGTCAGCTTGGCTTTTCATTTATAATAAATGCAATCCTGCCTGTCACTGCCTCTGACCACACATTTACTGTGTGTTGTACATACGTTTACAAATGAGATTTTGATGCAGGCACATGATCATATTAAAGCTGCCGCGCCAACATTTACAGAAACAGATGTCAGATGAAAGATGGAGAGCTTTAAATTGAACTAACTCCTTTAAATGAAATAAAGTTATTATTTAACTGAATGAAATTTAAGATTGATGCATTTTATTTTCTGAGTGGCGACTACAAAGCGGCATCTTTAAAGTGGCATTCTTTCACATAGCACAGTGGCACGTTCACGTCTCTCAGCCAGTAGCTATAAAAACTCAGGTTATTACTTTAAAACATGTAAACTTCATAAAACATGTCCAGCCTTACTGTAAATCTTGAATAATTTCTAGAAGCACGATGATGGTCCAAAAAAACTATAAACTTTTTATGCCTCATTACGATTCATACCACTCCATTTAAACTGGAATAACAAACTGGAAGGTCAGCAGCTGATGAGACGAGTCTTCTGTTCAGCATACTGTTTCCCCCTTGGAATCAGATTTCTGCTATTTTACTCAATGCCCACGGTGAAGTGGGATTATTGGCTGCGTCTATAAACAGTGCAGAGTGGTGCATGTCCGACTGTGTTGGGTGCATGCAGTAAGTCCTATAATGATGTTAGCCATTAAAAAAAAAAAAAAAAAAAAACTATGTCTCAAGGAACTTGAGAGACTTGGTGTGTGTGTGTGTGTGTGTGTGTGTGTCACATGATTTGAGTAAAGAAAGTTTACTTTGATGTGGAAAATTAGATTTGAAAGACATCATGAAAAATTATATTTTCAAGTTCCAAACTGCTTAGAGTTTTTATTAGAAACAACACTGTGAATTTCTGACATTATACAGAGTGGACCATTTTTCAGCATGATTTACTTCAAGTTTGAGCTACAACTTGAGCATTTGTTTTTTAAAGTTTGCTTAGTAACAGTGCTCATTTGAATGTATAGTCATCAGGGAACGTGAACACATTTAATTACTCTCCAGATGCACTCATAACAGGCTAGTGCAATCATAAAGAAACCCATTGATGACAGTGACTCAGTGTCTCTGTCAGATAGAAAGTGGAGGAGAGGTGAAGGGAGGCGGGCACTCAGTGAAATGATTCTTTCCTCTGCTGATCCCTCAGTAAATCCGATTTTTAAGTTACAGGCCTTTTCCCTCATTTCCTTCTTACTATGTGCCCTCTGTCCCTCCTTCTGCGTTGCGCTCTCATGTTTACAAAGCCATTACAGGGTGTTATACACAGGTCAGGCCATGACCACCAGACAGCTGCCGAGCTGAGGTAAATGTCGAGGACAGCCTTCTGTGTCTCGTGTTCTCTGCTTTTTATCCTTCAGGCCTGTCTTGTGGAACATTAACATCAATGCCGCAACACAGAGCCTCCCACACAAATAAAGGGCATTCATGCGTCTTCGGGTCCAGCAGCAGTCAGGCATCCAACTGGACCAGAGAGAACATCTGCACCAAAATGTCAGTCATTAGTCAGTGTCACCATTTTATTAATTTACCGTGGACTTTAGACAAGCACGCAGCAGTTTGTCTCACGTGGTTCTCACCTTCATTAATAATTACTGTGATCAGGTTAAGTAGTAAATATCATTCACAATTTATATTTCTACCTGAAACCCAGTTTAGAGTTTGTCTGCAGTATGTCGTGCACTTTATAATTGCTCATCTTTACTTTTAGGTTTAGGACTTTGAGTTGGTTTGGATTCCCCTTTTGGAATCTGTGTTTCCCCCTTGTACAGACAGACTAAGCCAGTTGGCCTGCCACTCATCAGGAATATGCAGATCAATCTGCTAATTAGTTGCATAGAGTCATTAAGGCTGAGTTAGAACACATGGTTGGCACCCATGCAGGCATGTTAGCAAAACCTGGCCGCCAGGTCACTGGAGTCAACTGTAGCCTCAGAGCACATTTCCCAGCACACGTACATCGTGTATATATTAATGTCACAAGCAGATGTTCTGTTTTAAATACACATTCTGTGATATTAAAACTAAAGGAAATGTGTTGTAACTAATTAAGTGACAAATGCGTTTTTTAAGTTACAATAAAAAAATGTCTTAAAGTCTAATCCCATTCTTTTAAACATGTCAATTAGCATTTTGCAGCAGTTGCTATTCAATGAACAATATCTGCTGTCTGTTAGTGTCCTTCTAAATAGCAGTTTTCTCTTTTACCGGTGAAGTTCGCCCTCATGTGAATGATTTGAGTTGCAGACCCATACACAAGGGATTCATGAGGAGCAATGCAAAGAAAGCAGAAATCCATTGTTTTCATGTATTCCATGTTGCCATGTAACAACATTCAATCACGTTTTATGAATTATCATGCAAAAATGTTTTTTTCACTCACTTTTGAGAGTGGAGAATTTTGAGGCAATGTTATTTTAAAGTTTGCCAAGCTGCTTTGTGAGCAGATGTACAAGTTGCGCTATTTGTTGTGCTGACAGAGTAAGGTGTGATTTGGCTTCTGCAGAGAATCTTTGACATATCCTACGTAAATGGCTGACGTTGTTGCCTGCATTTATGTTTGAAACAAATAAAATGTCAGGACTTTTTAAAAACAGCCATCAGAATGTACCATGTCCCTCCAGGAATTTGCTGACATTTTTGAGTCCTGATATTGATACTATGTTTATTATTCCTCAGACTGAGACGATTGTTGATCTCTTGCTGATATATTCAAAAACTGCTGCGATAAAGTAGTCAGGAATGCACAGGAGGAATCAATGGTATGGAACAGGCCAGTAGTTGCGCGCTGCGTCAAGATGACTTGTAGTTACAATTCTAAGGAGGTTACACCAGGAGGGTGTGGGTTTCAGCGGGAGTTTGCAGTTTCCCACTGAAGCATAAATCCCCACCGGTCAAGCACCAAGATGTGTTTGGTTCCCCCAGTGCTTGATTAGTGCATGATTTTGCGTAGGACACTAGGGCATGAGATATTTTCTTGTTTCAGCCGTAACAACAGGTGTTGCAATATCAGAAAAGGCTGAAATCTTAATGACTTTAATAGGCAAGAGAGCTTGTCAACAGCAATCAAAATACATCTTTTTTGGATGGTGGGGGGTTAGGCCTAGCTGATCTGCTATCCTCTCATTAACCTCACCACTTTAGCACCACTTCCTCCTCCTGTACTGCTCATCTTTCTCTACCCAAGGACTGTTGTGCATTTAGTCGCATTGCATATTTTAGCCTGCCATCTGGTCAGCCCTGCCCGGCGCTACAGGGGGGCCTCCTATCCTTTCATATTCATATTCCACTAGCATATTGTTCCCACTGCTTTTCTACAGCGCAGCCCCAGCAATTCTCCATTTCTTTATTTATTTCTACAGAAGAGGCTGGCAAGCAAACTGCACCCCCCTCCTAATCGGCAGCTCTTCCAGTTGTCCTATCAAGTGTAACCTGGAGGCCCCTAGCAGAGCAATTAGAGCGGCCTCCCTGACCACCTCTTGTAATGAAGCCCAGCACATTCTGGAATCTATAGCCCCTTTAGTCTCCCCTAATGGGACATCATTATTGTCAAAGAAACAATGTAAATGGAAATGAACATACTCATTAGCCAGTCGCAGGGAGAAACCTTTGCTGCTCTCAGCTTGCAACTCCTGCTTCCAAACACACACACACACACAAGAGTGAACCTCCTCCCTTCAGCTTCTGTGGACTGCTGCTCGAGCTTGCTTTATTCCTCTGGCAGCGTGTTTGTTTTTGTCTGCATATGTGTGTACCAAGGAAGACAATGCTCATGTTTTACTCAAGGTGAGAGGGGAGTGGAGTGAACATAGATAATTCCATTATTGGCATTCACTCAGTGTTTCTACAGATGTTAATTGCTGCATGTGTTTGTGCCTGTCTGTGTAAGTGAAGTGTGTTCAAGCTCCCACCCCAGTGCTTCTTTGCTTACCCTTCCCAGGGTGCACCAGTGCAGCGGTCCAGGTCCCTGTCTCCAGCTGGCAGCGTTGGGTTCGGGAGTGAGAGGAGAAAAGAGGTAGAAGAGAGGATTCAAGACCTCGAGGAGCTGCTGCAATTGAAGGTAATTACTTGCCAATGTATACAAATAAATGTAATGTCTTAATCTTTTCCACCCCTCTTAGAACAGTTTATTTATCCCCAAGTTTAGAGTACAGTTCTCACTCTGATTCCTTATGGTCGAACTTTTATTCGTCTTTTTTTGCATCTTTTGTCTGTGTATCCCTGCATGACAGTGTTTCTCAAAGTGACATTGAACTACCCGAAGGAGTGGTTTGCTTCAAAAAGCACATTTGTTGTTGCTATATTTTGGTGACATCTGTTAGTATCAGTTTGAAGGAGCTGCTTGTTGCTGTGGCCACTAGCTTAGATATGATTGCTGCTATCAGCTACTGGTTTATATAGAGGTCTGCAAGAAAGTAACAGTGGTTCAATTGCAGTACTGCTGCCACTGCCTCCTCCGTGACCTTCTTTTACAGTGTCTTTCACACATACATACGTACATGGGCGCACACACAAGCAGAGTGTGCGTAGGCAGTGAAGCAGCAGGAGAGAAGCCGCTCCGGTGAAAGCGGATGCAGCCATTTTTCTTTCTTTTTTTTAATCCTTAAACGAATCAGCTTTATTGGTCTTTTAACCTTCATGTGCTCTGTGATGTTCTTCTCAGACTATTCTTCGTCCTCGTGTTGTTTTCAGTGTCTCCAACTGGCTGCAAGCAAAAGAAAAAAAAGTTAATTTTCACCCCCGTGTTGCACTTTCCCCTAAAGCTCACTGCCTTTAAAAAACAAATCTCTCTATCTTCGCAGCTGACCAACGAGTGAGTGATTATCCAAAGGTCATCTCCCTTTGAACACAATCCCAGGAACACATTAGGCACCATTTCCTTGTCAGATCTGAAGTGTCTGAATTACATCACTGGCAGACACCTCGACAGTAATGCTCAACATAGATTCAGACAACACGCTTGACTGTCTTAGTTAATGGTGCCATTTACTTGTCTGCTGTTTGAGGGGCATTTAGCAAAGGTATGCACAGAAAAACGTGACTACATTAATGAGGGCATTTGTTCAAGGCGTGATTTAGTGGTTTCTGTCCTTTGCTTGTTTCTGGAAATAAGCAAAATGCCCTCTATCAGTTGCACTTGAGACCTTACCTTCAGCCTCTTACTGTACAGTACTTTGCTTGGTTCAGTTCGCTGCTGTGCAGTTTTCCAGTCCTTTCCAACAGAATGCTTTTCAAATTGGGTACGGCAGCCATACCATTGACATGTTGACCTTAGCTGCGAACAAACAAACAATTCTCTTAATAACGCCCTCCTTTTTTTCTACTTCACACTTTGAAGTAAAAAGTAGCTGTTGCTGTGTAATTATTTTTCAGCTTGAGAACGTCCACACATGTGTTCGCTGACTGAGTGGGGGTGTATTGATCGGTGGGCAAGGGTCTGTGGCCTGATGACCAGAGCTGGTCTGCCCAGGGGGAAGCTCTATAAGGAGCCTGGGAAGCCATGATGTGGCTAATGCCCTGCCACTTGCACCATCCCACCCCCCCGCCGCCCCTCCATCAGTCAGCCACAACTCCTCTGTGTCCCCCCTCAGCCTCTAGTTCCACCAGTTAAGATTGCTCTGGTCTGGCCCCTTTCATTAAAGCCCTGTTTTTGAGAGGTCGGGGGCTGCTCGAAAGGGCTGACGATGTCTTGCAGATGTCCTCAGTGAATAATCCGCACTAGGGAAAATCCATACTTGTCACATCGGCAGTGTGGATGTGCAGTGCGCGTGTGTGCACACACATTGTGTGTCCAGCGCATATTTGTGTGCGCTCTCTCTCTGTTCTCTTTGTCCTTGTTAATAATAACAGGGCCGAGGGCTCGCATTTCCCTCTCTGCAGGGTAGCCGTGTCATATCAGCAGTAAACAAGCTCCTTCCCTTCAGAAAGCACTCGACAACTCTCCCTAGCCTTGGCCACTCAAGCAGAAACCTGTCCTGCACCCTTCCTTTTACTTTTCCTTTTCCTCCCCCTCTCTCTTTCTCTCTCTCTGTCTCTTTTCCCTCTCGTTCTAATTTCTCAGCTCTCTTTCTCTTTTCTCTACTTCCATGAGCTCTCTGTCTCTTTTTCCTTACCCTCTTTCCACCTCTGTTTGTCCTGCCTGTTGAAAGAATTTTTTTCCATCGCCCTCCCTGTTAAGGTCAATGTGATGAGGGAGGAGGGATGCCCCTGACAAGAAAAATCTATATGTTGTCTTCTCTTAACTCCTTCTTTAAAGCAGGAGCCCAATCTCGATCTGTTTTAATAGCTGTCAACAGCAACAAACCCACCACTACAACCCCATATCACAACACACGGTTGTCATCAGTTGGTAACTCCAGTGAGTTTGTTTCTTTGCTGGTTAATGTGAGCGTGTGTGAGTGTGCAGGCCTGTTTAGTGTACAGTGGCACCAGCGACTCATGTAAACGCCTCATTTTAATGATGCCTCAGTTGACCAGAAGGAGTGGAAGCATTTGTCTGGGAGAAACAAGGAAAGTGGAATGAGTCTTGACCGGCTGCTTTCTGTTAGGCCGAGATGTTTCAGCTGCAAAGCAGCTTAAATATGTTGGTTTCTTATATTTCATGCCCAGTATTGGCTGTATCAGTGCAATTGCAGCAGATTCCCTTCTTCTGTTAACTTTGATTTGAGTTACCCAACTCACGACGGAATGTTGCCATTGTGCTTTACAGATGGAGGAAAATGAAGAGCTGAGGAGAGCTCACGATAAACGTCGTGAACGCCTGCGTTTGATTCAGACCAACTACAAGGCAGTCAGAGATCAGCTGAAAGAGATGGAGAAATCAAATGGCATGTGAGTACACACTTTACTGTTTAACATTTCATAATAAACTCTTATCTCACGGGAAATTGTGACTGCAAATGAATGGTGAAAGATCAAAATATACAGAACCCACATCTTCATAAAATAAAACCTGTGCATACACAAAGCAACTGGGATAACCTCCAGTTTCACTACGCAGCAGTGAGTGAGAGACACTTCAAAGCATATAACTCGCCTCGCTTTATGTTAAAAGCCCTGTGAAACACTACAACCCCCTGAAACCACTCACAAATAGTCTTAGGGCCCCATTGCACTCCACATGTTGTCTGACAAGACCTGAGTTCTGGATTTGGGAGAGTGGGAGAAATTCCTCTTTTTTCATCTTTGAAAAGCTCAGAGGTTTTAAGCCCAGTCAAATTGGCCTGTTTTGTGCCAAGTGTATGTGCTCTTCGTCTCTTCTCCCTCAGCGTTCATTAAGATGTGAGAGCCAGAGGCTGGAGGTGTCTGGTCCTGGGGGTGCAAGGTGTTTGAGAAGGCCTGTGGAGGAAGGCTGCAAGAGGGAGGAGGGATGAGAGCCATTTCCTGTTTCGAGCTGCTATCTTCAGCAAAAACCACAGGATTTTTTACACAAAGTGGAAAATGTGCTGGAAAATGTCATTAACATACGGGTCTTTTCTTTGTGTTGTCTCCACTAGTCATTTCCCACTTTGCTGTCTATTTCTTTTTTCCACCAGCGTCATTGAGACCACTCAGAGAGTAGCTAAAGGTGCGTATATGTGGTGGCCGTGCGGGAGCGAGGTGTTGACCCCGTCAGCTGTTTTCTCTCTGGGTTAATTAAAGAAAACAGCAGTGCAATGTGAGCCCGTGTGAAAGTGGAGTGAGTGAGAGAGCGTGTTCAGCCCTAGGCTCGACTCGGCTCATGTTAGCTCAGCGCGGCTCAGCAGCATGTGTCTGAGACAGTGGGAACAAAGACGGCCATGTAGAGAGTGCCTCAGCAACGTTTCGCTGTTATGAATGAAACACTCTGAATGGTAACATTGATTTTTGTTAAAAGAAAGCATGCATGTTCCTTTAATAATACAAACAGGGATTTAGTTCAGTATAGAAAGCCTAATGTTAGATTTCAGTCTATCAGTGTCAGTGTATCTGTGTTTTATGAGTGATTTGACATGAAATTGATGCAATAGGCAGCTTTGCCCTTTTCAGTCTTCCTTGGCACCAACCAGTCACTCAATGTTATGATCTTGGCATTCATTTGGCATAAGGCCACATCCTTAAATAGCTGTTAAGCCCACTGGGGTAATGCCCGCCTGAATGAGAGACAATAGAAAATGACTTAAATACTCCCATTAGTGCTAGGAAATCAGGGGCCTAACAAGTCAGCGGGGATAGGCGTTGACTCTCATTGCATTTCGAGCTTGTTAGGGATGTCCCAACAGCTTCCATGCTGCGTTGTTGTAGATGCAGGGGGGTCAGTTTGATCCCCTTTGTGTTCCTGACCAAACGATAAATGGGTAAGTGCGTCTCTCTTCACCTGCCTGTACAAATGCATTTACTTATTTGCCGCGTCTGTCAGGTTTAGAAATGTTTAGACAGTGTCACAATTTTTTAAATTAAATTTCGTTTTTCAAAATGATCCTCTGGTAGAGGTAGTTTCAAAAGTGCTGTGTTGAGTGGTGATCCGGTGTGTTTCAGATATTCTTTAGCAAAGTCTATTCCTATTCTAGCATTTTATCCTTGGGGCTGATGAGTGTTTTGCACCTTGTGGTGAACCCTTTGTATTTGCTCTTGTGAAGTTTTCTCTTAATGTTAATTTTTTCAGGAATATGCTCACCTGCTTTAGAGTGTTTCTCATGTGGCTGAATGCTGTGAAGGGTTTTCTTTAGTATAGAAAGGAATCCTGTACTCGTAGTTTGTTTTTTTTTTAAGATATACCAAAGTGTCGATGTAGCAACAAATAATGTTTTTGCTATCTCTCCAATGTATAACTAATAAACTTCCAGCCTAATGGCATATTTCGTTTACTTCAAGGGCGTAGTCCACATGTTTTATGTCCACCAAAAACGGCATCCTAATACAAATGCCACACATGAAATCAGCTCTAGACTATTTAGCTGCTTTACTGATGAAGCAAGAATAAAGGAATGTCCCATAGCTATCTATGACAAAGCTACATAGGCAAGAAAAAATTGTAAACTCACTGGAATTACCAGAATTTTTCAATTTTTCCCTGAAAAAGTGGTATGATCTTCATCAAAATTCCAGTTATGTTCAAAAGTTTTTCTTATGTCAGTCTCCAGCATTGCCCAGCAAATTATTGATTAGATGATTGGTTTGTGTGCGATCAGCTGCCAAAAGATGTCAGCAATGTGTCTGTTAGCCAGTCACACCCAGAATAGAACTGCCAACCAATCGCAAGTCAGAAGAATAGTCCACTCGGCTGATCGGTATGCAGGCAATGTGCAGTTGGCCAGTCCCAGTGAAATCACCCTGCCATTCACCATTACTGCACCACCATATTTTCCCAAAATGGTGTGAAGAAGAGAGAGAAAAAAACCCAACTTCTTATTTATATTAGAGAAGGGAAAACGTTTTTTAATCAGACTGGGGATGATGGGGGTGAGCAAATAAAATTAAAGGTTATTAAAGCATCCGTACTCTGATCAAAGTTGCGCCCATAAACAGATTCCCCCTGATTCAGAGCAATTAGCCGCAGCAGCGTGGAAAAGTTCTCTCTGTTTCCTCCTGCTTAATAATGGAAACAAGGATACCATAAGGGAGGATGCACTGAGGCCTGAAGAAGATGGCTCTCTCATGGCTCCATGTTCAACAGTTTTTAGGCCCACTGTAAACAAATTAAAATGTATAAAGCTTTACCATGACTTAATAAAGCTTCTTGCACATTTCTTAAGTAATGCAGATGATACACTGCAAACCAGAAATTGCACAGGGAGAATTGAAACAGCTGTGGGTAAAAGATCTTGTACTTACTCCAGGCACTTTTAATGTAGGTTTGGCTTCATTCATTGTGTGCTTTCAGAGAAATGTCAGTCTCTGTGCCTATAGAGTACAGTAAGGTTATGTATTAAATAGCTTTAGACTCTGGGAAACTAACACACTACTCCCATAGCACACATGTACGGCCACACAACTACACTCTAAAGAAGTTCAAGGGCTTCAAATTGCTCACGGGGGCATTAGCAGTATTAAATGAAAACATTTGCCATTCCTCAGTAGCTTCTAACTCCCAGTCACCAGTTTTTAACTAGTATTAGCATAGCACGGCGGCATCTAGATAGCCAATAATGACCATGGGAAAAGGACCCCTCCGCAACAGCGACCCTCACAATCCATTTCCACACCCCTGCCACATTGATCGAGTGAAAATGAGAAGTCGGTGTGTCTGTGTGCGTGACAAAAACGGTATTCTCTTCTCATCTGCTTCTTTTGCAATCTGTGGATTTCTCACTAAAACCTGTTTTAGTTTGCAAATGAAAGGCTAATTGGAATTGAATGTGTTGGGCTCTGGCTGATTGATGAGTTGGATGTGTGCAGGGATGCATTTGGGGGCAGTGGCGATGGTGTGTGTGTATGTGTGTGTGTGTGATTTGAAATGGGAAGTTCAATGGAGGCGGCAGCTACTGAGCACAAAGTGTCATTAAGTATTCATAAGTGAGGTGTAGACATTTGAATGACCTCGTTTGCGAGTGTGTTTTTGCCATTATTTACATTTGCATGGCACACAGGGAATGCTCCACTGCCCTGCCACACGGGCAGTGCCCTGGGCTTTAACAAACATGCATACGTCGGTACATGATTTGCCACTGAAATGTCAAAGTCAAGGCTGCTCATTTGAATACTGCTAAAGATGGCTGAATAACAAAAACACAGCAACACTAAGGGGCCTTGTTACCCAGAGTGAATTGGCCAGAGGCAGCAAGGTGATGTATAGTACCAACAATTTTCCCTTGTTAGTAGGTTTACTTTCCTTATGTCCGTATGTGTGCCAAGTGAGCCTGTGTTTTTCAGTTTCGCTTGTCTATACATCTGCACTTTGGTCTTCTTTTGTTGTGCGTCTAGGCCAGGTGGAAGGGTACAGCGTGCAGCGCCTTGGCAGCTGCGGCAAGAGGACAGTGATGCTGTATGGAATGAGCTGGCCTACTTGAAAAACCTCACCAGAAAACTCTCTATTGAAAAGTAAGTTGCCTGCATTAAAAAATTCCCTGCCAGAAAATTTCCAATCGTTAAGTTGCAGTAGACTTGTTAGCTCACATGTGCACCTAGAGTTTAGCAACAGTACTGACACTCCCAGCTTGAAGTTACTTGAGAGATGCTTTTCATTTCATGTTACTTCTTTGTTACTTCTTCTCTTTGCTCCTTCTTTTGTCTTTAGTCTGTCTCTGGATGTAGTGTAGCCATTGTCTTGTTTGATCTAGAGAAGCCCCCTGTAACCGTACCACTAACACTGACCCTCTGCAGTGCTACACAAAGCTTGGCCTAAAGCCATGGTCTACCTCTCTCCAGTCTTCCCTAGCCTTCACCTCTGCTCACCTCTTCCCTTCTCTATCTCGTGCCTCTGTAACCTCCCCTTACCCTCTTCCTACTTGTCTTCCCAGTTGTCTCCCTCCGGCCTTCTGTGATGCTGCAGTAGGCTGAGGCCAGAATTCTAGTACTTCCCCACCACCACCACCCCCTTCATTGCTTTCCCCTCTGCTCACCCCCCTGCCCTGTCCTCCTAATCCCAGCTGAGCTCATTATGATATAGCCCGGCTGGCTCTCTCCAAGCCTGAGCTGTCCGAGCTAATTACAGGCTAGCAGCCCTAGTGCCGCTGATGCTGCCTGTTAAGGGATGTCCGTCCGCCTGCCTGCCTGGCCACGACTAGAACTGAGCAGACCCGAGCACAATATGATATAGAGGCGGGGCGTGTGGGAGTGAACAGACCGCAGTGAACATGCAGGTTCCTTGGAACTGACCTGCAAGGAAAACCACAAGGGATGGAGAGCTGCTGGCCTCCTTCCTAGCTGTGCAACTGCCTCGTCCTTAGGGGTTGGTGTTGATCCCCCTCATGTGCCCCTGACCAGCACTCCACCTCATTTCCTCCTTTCCCGGCCCTCACATGCGACCTCACGACAGTCGCTTGTGGAAAGTAAACTTGGCTGAGATGTTTTTAACTTGCACTTTAGAAACAAAACCTCTCAATTCCAGGGCAAGCATCTTCACACACGTACAGCTCAGCAGCTTCCCTGTTACTTTTCCCATCTTTATTCTGCTCCTCCTTTCATACCTGTTGTGAGAATTAGCAGGAGTGAAAATAGTTTGGGACTATGAATAAAGCCAGCTTAACCAAAAAGCTTTACTTTCCCGCAACTCACAATGCAAATTTCAGTTGAATGAGTCCATCCTAGTGCAACTAACCAAAGATGGTCCTGTTACCCTAAAGCAAATGCCAGGAAAGACTTGGGGCATGGAGGGAAAAATTGCTTTTCACTGACTAGTATTATAATAAATGTGTTCATAACAGTTCTGTCAGGTAAGTGTAATTGTTATCTCATAAGAGCTAAAAACTTGGGGCTAAATAAAGGCCCTTATTAAGCTTTAAATAGCTAGTGGTTGGTTTAGAGGAGAGTCTCTGTATAAACTCTATTTGTCTTTCATTTGGTTTCCTCATTGTCATGATATCATTCACAGATGCCTTCTTTCACCTTCTCCAAAAACAGCACATTTAAAGCACTGTCTTGAGGCCCAAATGACCATTTCCCACAATGAATATTGCTCTGATAACTTGTGCACAGTGGGTCCCTAAAGCACTAAGAGAGGGTTATCAAAACCAGCCCCCTGTAATCTAAGCACTTGAATAGCAGGGTGAGGAGGAAGGTGAAACAGGTCTGTTCTGTTTTGTTCGCTGATTTGTCGGCTCCCTGCGGTTTAATTTAAGGATGAATTAGGCAACAAATTACTTATTATTTGACAACTTTTTACTTGAAAATCATAGCAAACACCTATTGCATGAACTTGCAGGAAGGATGACTTTTCATGTAACATTAATAAAGGTCTCTTTGGGCAGCACACGCAGCTAATACTAATTTGTTGAGTTTTGAAATGCTCTTGAATGAGTATTATTTTAGGCTCAAGTCTGTATGAATATTAATCAGGTCTGTAAGCTGGCAGCACTTTATAATAATGTCACACTGTTATGCATTAGTAAGGTCTTAGTTCCTTATTAAGAAGTGCTTAATTAATCATTTATATAGCATTGCTTCTCTTTAGTTTGTCATTTATAAATTCAAATATATTTATCCATCGTTTACTGTTATCCCATGTACAGCTATCACTACTGTATCGCTATTATTGCTGCTATATTAATGCTAGTAATAATCATAATCATAGACATAGAAATAGAAATAGTAGTATATCTGTATTTATAAATGGCATACTACGGAGAAGTAATGCTATATAAATGATGAATGAAGCACTTGCTAATACCTTTGCTTCTGCACAGACAAAACATTAGTGAAGTTGGTCACTGATGTTAGGTCATAAAGATGCATTCCAGGCAACTTTAAAATTTTACAATTCCTACCTCCAACTTGGAAAAAGTCTGTTTCCAAAACAATTGCCTAGAAAACAGGATAAACAGGATGCAATAATTTACAAAATATTAGAAAGTATCACCAAGTCAACATATTAAGTGCTGACTTGCAGTATTTAATGCACGTCTCCACGCTTAAATTTCTCAAAGGTGGCGTGCCAGATTTGGTGACACCACTTTTGATGTAGCATTAAAAGACTAACAAAAGTTGTGTATTTCCTGTTTCCTGAAATGTAAGTTTAAAGTGCAAATTGTTTTATGTGGGACTAAGTTTAGATCATAGGCATATGGTGGGGGAAAAAAGGATGGAAAGCATATCCCTGGGGGAAATTAAAATGTGGTGGTCCATTTTTCTAATTGTAATTTTCTAAAGGCCATTTCCTCTTTAGTGATTTGATATGCCATGTTGCATTTGGCACAGCTCAGCTTGTGCAGTTCCTTACAGCTGGCAGTGTTGCCAGCACTGGGAGGACGCAGAGCATCTTGATCTCCTCTTTATTTTATCTCCCCTAATCACTTATCTCAAAACACGAACAGATTTTTTTTTTAGCTGCTCTTTCTGTTTAATGCCTCTCAGTATTAGGCTATATTCCTGCTGAGCTCTGCTCTAT
Organism: Neolamprologus multifasciatus; assembly: GCF_963576455.1. NCBI lineage: Eukaryota > Metazoa > Chordata > Actinopteri > Cichliformes > Cichlidae > Neolamprologus > Neolamprologus multifasciatus. The sequence continues at coordinate 24,146,392 of NC_140444.1, forward strand.
CATGGTTATTTTGCATTTCATCACAACCCATCTCTCCAGTTGTACCATTAGCCTTCCAATATTAGCTGCTAGTTTTTACAGATACTGCTTTAACAGTCACTAGAGTCACACAGTGAATTTCTTTAGTTTTCCACTTTCCTGTAGTGATCGGTGATGCGGGCTCAAAATTATGTCACAATATTTAAAGATAATTTACTGACAATTTAGAAAAAGAAAAGAAAAATAACTGAGTGTTTTGTTGATGCTTGAAAGCAGCATTTATAAATCCTTGTTTTCAAATGCACCACAGTCTTCGATAATGCACTTTCTAATCGGAACTCTAAATCTATTAAAACAAGATGCCAACAGCAGCATTATAGTAGTGGCACAGTATCATATCCAGTCATACAGCATGAGTCAAATATCAACATAAAAGCTTTAAATTTAAAGTAAAATGATAGTATAGCCACTGGTCTAAACCTTGGTTTTCCATCCACTGTTTGCTTTCCCTGTCATATGGAGTGCATCTAGCCAGTGCTCCAGCAACACCCATTTGAGCCATTGGTTTACATTTCGGTCACACATCACCAGCTAGTTGTTCCTCCTCCTTCATAACCTGATTTTACTCAATGATCTGTTTTTTTTGCCTCAAGTGGTGAAACACATGTTGTTTCCACCTTTAGCGGGAACAGTTTACTTGCATATTTTGCAGAGTGCTGTGCTTTGCCAGAGGTTGCTAAAGTAGCTTCCTTTTTAGGCACAAAATGGTCAGCAGAGGCTGACACCTGACTCTTGCTCTTAGACATGCCTGGGCTTGTGTCCTTGTTGTACACACTAGGGAACATAAAGGCACGCTGTTGCGAGCAATAATAGCATGATAAGATATTTTTATATAACATAAAAACATTTATATTGGTGTTATCACAGTCAGTATGATATGACATAGCCCTTCTTGCATCTCAATAACATCTCTGAATTGATGCTAGATCACAGCTGTGTGTTTTTTTTTTCTGAAACAGTTGTTTGGGCAGCGTGGTGGTGTAGTGTCACATTACAACAAGAAGATCCTGGGTTCTAGCTCCCCACAATCATGATAAATGGATGAAGAGATGGATAAATTGATTTTTTTTTTATGGGAAACATTGAGTGTGTGTTAAAAATAGCAGTTTTGGAGGAGACAGTTGACCTAATGTTGTCCTCTTCCCCTCACCCCAAACTGGTCCAGGCAGATGGCCGGGCTCAGAGAGGGCCGTCTGGGGCTCTTGAGGTTTCTTCCTGATAAAAGGGAGTTTTTCCTTCCCACTGTCACAAAAACACTTGCTGATACGGTGTCATGACTATTTTCTCTGTACTAATGTAAGCACTTTGAAGCAGCTGTTGTTGTGAGTTGTTGCTATATAAATAAAACTGAACTAAAAAAAACTTTATGTACTGGAAGTTAAAGAACGAGTTTAAATATTTCCATAAGGTTTATGTTAACCCATGCTTTGAACGGTTCATCATTAGGGACCACTTTCATGGTTTTTGCTGTTCATCGATACAAGGTTTCATACAAACTCCTTTATGTAATAATGTCATCATAACCAGATCAGTATAAAGGGCAATGTAAACATTCAGCATTTAAACCTGTTTAGAGTATCTCTTAGCTTTCTCTATGTTTTTTAAACAAAAATAACATAATAAGACAAAAAATAATAAGACAAATAAACTAACTGACACCAAGGACGATTTCCTGCTGGTGTTGGTACATAGCTGGAAAGCAACTGTGGGCAGGGTATGCTAGAAAATTCGCATTGGGATCATTTTATCTGCCTCATTATGCATCTGTCTGCGGCGCTCCATGTCCGTGCTTGTTAATTGTTGTTAAAGGTCTGTTGGTAAAAAGAGGCAGGATTATTTAGGCTCCATAAACAGAATAAACACATGCAGTGCGCCCTCAGACTTAAGATGCTATACTCAGACGACATCAAAGCATAAATTAGCTAGCGATTACCGGGAAAAAAGCCTTTGAGATCATTTGCAGTGCTCCTCTGTAGAGAGTGACCATTATGGACGTGAACCTCCCCAATAAGCGACGTTGACTCTAATTAAGTTTAATAAAGTTTACCCTCATATTCCTCTATTTCTTTTCGTTTCATCTTGATTTGCTAAAAGGTATTAGAAGTAATGAGAGTCTTTTGCCTCCCGGACCAGGGCTTAGTTGGAGGAGGGACACATTTGTTCACACAAACAGACACACAAACAGAATGTTATATGCATTTTCCTAAATCAGACAACTAAGGTTTTCCCTCATTAATTATTTGGCAAGTCAGTTACTATGCTAAAAAAAAAAAGCCATCTTTACACTTAGCTGGTAATTATGTTGCAGGCTTTAGTGGGTCATCTTATCCCAGCGGTCCTCAACCTCTTTTGCACCACGGACCGGTTTATGCCCGACAATATTTTCATGGACCGGCCTTTAAGGTGTCGCGGATAAATACAACAAAATAAAACTAGTACCGGTACCGAAAAAAAAAGAAGATTTATTCATAACACATGTGAAAAGACCCAGGAAAACCAAGCTAACGTTAAAAACGATAACAAAATAACGCTGAAAAACGATAAAAAACCTGAAAACCATACATTTCACACCTGAGCCTCAACTCTCGCGGCCCGGTACCAAACGACTCACGGACAGGTACCGGTCCGGGGGTTGGGGACCGCTGTCTTATCCGATCTTATCGAGACAACATTACAACACAAAGTATGTTCTCACAAACACTATTCATACTTACAGTAGAAAACAGTATGTGTCTTTTTTTTTTGTCAAATTTAAAAAGATTTTAATGGACAGGCCTTCTCATTCCCATGTTAAAAAAAAATACACCATTATGATATTGTTTGATTTCATTTTAGGATACCTAACGGCATCAACAAGCCTCTTTAACCATGAGTAAAGCGGACATCCTAGGTTGTGGTTGTAACACAAATCCCCATTTACTTCTCACATGATTGGCCTATGGCAGGAGTACCAACCTCTTCGAGATTCACTGCTGCTGCTGCCGCTGCATTGCCCACAGCTAAAAGTAGATCACAGAGGAACGTGAACTCCACCAGTCACCGTTTCTGCTGACAGCAGTGGCTTATCCGCTGAAACTCCCTCCATGAACAAACAGCCTCCTAGTCCGAGTTTAACCATGGGGGAAATCTCCCCACACACCCCAAAAACAAGAATCTTTCCCCAGTGATGAAAATGCCAGTGGTGTTTTCACTTTCTCACCCTGTTCCCCGCTCTGTGCCGAGAGAGAAACCAAGAGGAGGCTGGCATGTGAAATCACAATGGCTGCGAATGATGCGTTGCGTTGTACACAATTGTGGAGGAACACTGGCAGTTTGTGCTCTAAGCTGTTTTCGGCACAGCACATGTAGAGCTGAGATCAAATGACATGGAGTGGATAGCTCGTGGCTGAAGTACCAGCACAGCATGAGCGCGAAAATGTTTTTTAAAACGGGGCCAAAAGAGCGGCGTGAGACATAGACTTACATTGTAGACCACATCATTAGCAAACATAACACCTGTCTGTTGCCTTTAGTTTAGTTTCTGCCAAGAAACTTCTTTTGCTTTTATGCCTGCTGAGTGTTTTTTTTTCTCTTTTACCTTAGGTGAAGCGGCAAGTTGAGAGGGAATTGAAAATTGTCCGGCTAGCTTCATTTGATTTATCAACCTGATTAAAAAAAAAAAGAAAAGGAAAAAAAAAGACTCAAAGAACTCTGTAGGAGGTGCAGCTTTAGAGAACATTTTCTCCTTAGCAATATGTAGCATATGACAGGAAATCATGGCTTCATTTCAAATAAATTTCACGTTACTGGAGGTAGTGCAACATAGGGAAAAGATGGTGAAAGTATTTTGTTTCAGGTGCAGGTTGGTGTAGTTTGATGCACATCTAAAACATAGCTCCTTAAGGTTGGAGTTTGAGCTTGTGCCACAACTATATGATGTTGCCTCAATATTTAATTTAAATGCTTGGTTTTTTTTTTATTACCATATATTCAGTAGAGTGAAAATACTTTGCCTCTATTAATCAGATTACTCACTCAAGGAGTCGGAGTTCATCCTAATTTGAAATCACATTTTTGACATTTTTATTTCACTAAGAAAAGAGAGAGGTTGTAAAAACTGGAAAATATGTAGTTCTACACACAAAGTAAGAAAACTTGTGGGACTAAAGATAATCTAACATTTAACTTTAAAACGGAAACAAATGGAACAAATAGCATAGCAGTCAATTCTAAAATGCAAATTCAGCAGTGAACCAAAGGTGTTTAAATGTTTTGGATGGGTTGCGCGGTTGCCGTACATTTTCTTCTGGAAAATTACCTTACCAAATTTGTATTACTGCTGTCGTACCAACCCTAGCTCTGTTAGTTTCCTATCTCTTACAGATAGAGTCTGCCACAACTGTTACTGAGTGCAAGTTGCAGTAGTCTTCCATCTACAGGATGTTATGCTGTGAAACTGCAGTCCCCTGGCCAATGAACTCCATTTGCAATCCAATCTCTTCTTCATCTAAGAAACTATGCTTATCCTTCAGCAAAACTGAAAGTTTTACATATGAGCTTTGGTTGAGCATCAATACCATCAGCATCCAAACAGGCATAAAAAAGAAACATGAGATGGAGCAGGCTCCTTTCACACACTGCATATTTCAGCTCATTTGTCCCATTAACAGCCTGGACACATAAGGCAGTGCCTCTGCTTCATCGACTGGAGTTCATTTATGGAGGAAAATCTATAGAAGAGCGACACATATCCATCTGCTTCCTCACTCCCTTTGGGAGAGTCATTTGTGTACTTATTTAGGCTGTGGTCAGCCATTAGACCATGCCTCTCTGCTGGACTGTGTGGACTAAAATGCTAATTACTTCCCATCCCTTTGCTATGCCGATAACTTCTCCCATGTAATTTTCTTGCCATATGTCTGGAAGAATCTCTTGGTTGGTGTAGCAAAATTAGATTGGTTGAAACAGGTGCCGAATTTGTGTTAATTGGCATTATGCACATCATAATTCACCCTTACCACAAATGCCCTTTTACTACTCAAATGCTTCATAATGGAACATGCTTGCTCAGCTTACCACAAGCCTTAAGAATCAGCCAGGAGGAAGACCTGCCTTTGTAATGAGGTTAACTGAGGAAAGAATGCCACTATAGTAGGAGCTTGTTTCTAGTGTTTCTCTTTGACTCCGTGGAGCAAAGGGGAGGGAAATTAGGTGTGTGTTTCAGGTGTGGTTGTCTCAGTGGGTTTGTGTGTATCCTCAGTAGACTTCAGTTGGGGTCCTAATAATAACTTGAAAGTGCAAAGTCTAGAGCATGGCTCCACATAATTAGCCTTTAGCAGGAATCAAGCTAATTGCAGAGAGGTAATTGGGCACACTTTACAGTCTGTTTGTCTGCTGTGATACACACAAACACCCACAGTTACACACTGTACTTTCCCACCTTGGCGTTTCATGTTGCTTGTCACTTTGATTTCCAGATGAATTAAAAAGCATTTTAATTAGTTGATTTCTTCGCCGTGTCATCTTTTTTTTTCCTTGGGAACAGAAGCCAGCACATAAGATTCGAGTTAAAAAGTCCATTAAAAGTTTCTACATTAATGGCTTCCACAGTGGAATTGAGAGTAAAAGATTCTCATCAGACAGTTCTTGTGTTGATTGTTTTTTTTGCGTTTCTTTGTTACTCCTTTCATATTTTACTGTTCTACAGCCACAAACCTTTGGAAATGAATGTAGTGAAACTTAACTCATTTTGGGAAACTGAGAATGATGTTCAAAATTGTTGGTTGGTTCTAGTTTTTATGATTATGCTACTAAGTAAAGAAGAAATGCAATTGTCAAATTTCAAATTCTATGATATTATCGCTGTGTGACCTTTTGACATGTGCACTGACCTTGAATTTGACCTTCCTGGTAGCAGGAGATCTGTAATACTGCAAAGTGAACTTAGAATGTTTTAAAGCAAATTGAAATACCCCAGCAGTTTTCATTTTCTTTCACAATATGCTGTTGAAAATAGGAGTGGGCGATATAGGAAAAAAAATTCTGAATAACGTATCGGTGATTCCAGCTGGCAATTTATTAATGCAAACAAAACAAAGGGGCTTCCTGCTTTTCCAGTGAACTACTGTCACTGATGGTAGACCACCTAAATCAAAGTGTAACTTTATTCATACAAGGTGCCAACGCTAGCTTTACAGTACAGTAGTATCAACACAGCATTATACACAATTTAAACTCATCTAAACAATAAACATAGGTGTAATATATATATATATATATATATATATATATATATATATATATATATATATGTAACATAACCAGCTACTGTGTGTGCAAACCTGGTAAAGACCTATAGTAAACGTTTGACCTCTGTTATTGCCAACAAAGGTTATGTTACAAAGTATTGAGTTGTATATATATGTATATATATGTATATATATATATATATGTATATATATATATGTATATGTATATATATATCCATGAATTCACATGGTAGGATTTGTAAAGAATTTATTCGTAAATCAGGGTGGAAAATAAGTATTTGGTCAATAACAAAAATACAACTCAATACTTTGTAACATAACCTTTGTTGGCAATAACAGAGGTCAAACGTTTACTATAGGTCTTTACCAGGTTTGCACACACAGTAGCTGGTAGTTTGGCCCATTCCTCCATGCAGATCTTCTCAAGAGCAGTGATGTTTTGGGGCTGTCGCCGAGCAACACGGACTTTCAACTCCCGCCACAGATTTTCTATGGGGTTGAGGTCTGGAGACTGGCTAGGCCACTCCAGGACTTTCAAATGCTTCTTACGGAGCCACTCCTTTGTTGCCCGGGCGGTGTGTTTTGGATCATTGTCATGTTGGAAGACCCAGCCTCGTTTCATCTTCAAAGTTCTCACTGATGGAAGGAGGTTTTGGCTCAAAATCTCACGATACTTGGCCCCATTCATTCTGTCGTTAACACGGATCAGTCGTCCTGTCCCCTTGGCAGAAAAACAGCCCCATAGCATGATGTTTCCACCCCCATGCTTCACAGTAGGTATGGTGTTCTTGGGATGCAACTCAGTATTCTTCTTCCTCCAAACACGACGAGTTGAGTTTATACCAAAAAGTTCTACTTTGGTTTCATCTGACCACATGACATTCTCCCAATCCTCTGCTGTATCATCCATGTGCTCTCTGGCAAACTTCAGACGGGCCTGGACATGCACTGGCTTCAGCAGCGGAACACGTCTGGCACTGCGGGATTTGATTCCCTGCCGTTGTAGTGTGTTACTGATGGTGACCTTTGTTACTTTGGTCCCAGCTCTCTGCAGGTCATTCACCAGGTCCCCCCGTGTGGTTCTGGGATCTTTGCTCACCGTTCTCATGATCATTTTGACCCCACGGGATGAGATCTTGCGTGGAGCCCCAGATCGAGGGAGATTATCAGTGGTCTTGTATGTCTTCCATTTTCTGATGATTGCTCCCACAGTTGATTTTTTCACACCAAGCTGCTTGCCTATTGTAGATTCACTCTTCCCAGTCTGGTGCAGGTCTACAATTCTTTTCCTGGTGTCCTTCGAAAGCTCTTTGGTCTTGGCCATGGCGGAGTTTGGAGTCTGACTGGTTGAGGCTGTGGACAGGTGTCTTTTATACAGATGATGAGGTCAAACAGGTGCCATTCATACAGGTAACGAGTGGGGGACAGAAAAGCTTCTTACAGAAGACGTTACAGGTCTGTGAGAGCCAGGGATTTTCCTTGTTTGAGGTGACCAAATACTTATTTTCCACCCTGATTTACGAATAAATTCTTTACAAATCCTACCATGTGAATTCATGGATTTTTTTTTCACATTCTGTCTCTCACAGTTGAAGTGTACCTCTGGTGCAAATTACTGACCTCTGTCATCATTTTAAGTGGGGGAACTTGCACAATCGGTGGCTGACTAAATACTTTTTTGCCCCACTGTATATGTATATATATATATATGTTTTGTTTTTTGTTTTGTTTTTTTATATTAAATATCTCACAAACAGTAGCCAATCACTATTTCATACGTTATATCTGGACTCAGTACATCAAAATCTATCAAAAAGAAATAAAACATTTTATCTCTGAAGCACACGTCTGAAAAATGATTAAGCAGTGTTTCGAAAAACATAGATTTGACTTAGCAAACTTTGTTTGAAGGAAATTTGATGTTGTGTTTAATGCAGAGCTGGCTTGGAAGAAGAGCTTGACATGCTGCAAGTCCAGGCTGCTATGGACCGGGCCACAGTAAAGGAACTCCACCTCTGTCTTGCAAACAAACACCAAGGTGAGCATTTTCCTTCACACTAGTTCTTCTTTTTGTCGGGGAGTGCCTTAAAAATTCCAAAATAATGCTTTTCTCTTCGGTCTTTATTAATTGAATGAATGTTTCCATTTGTCTGAAAATAATTAAACTAAACTGAATTCTACGCAGTTATTCTGTTTTTAATTTTAAGCTCATGTTGTTTGCAATGCTACTTCTTCTTCTTTTTTTTTTTTTAATTAAGCACTGGTCTGGTCAGGGCCATGTGCATTACTGCGCGGATTTAATAAGACTACTCCCAGGAGAATTCATAGGACAACTCAATTAAGACTTGATCAACTCCTGGTAAATTGATTAGGACATCAAGTGTGGTGTCCATCTTGTCTGCATGTATTATTCCTGGTGTTAAAAATTACATCCCTTTTAATCCAATCTGCAGCTTTGTCAGATGCTGACCACTGCAACCAGTGACCTTAATTAACTAGTTCAATAACAGATCTGTTCTATATCACTTTAATTTTCTTCACAGCCAATGATGGTGTCTGGTGAAGATGCAAGCATGTGATTTAAAGGATTGCACTAATTAAAATAGTGGCTCGACTTCTTTTGGCAGTCTAGTTAGGAATATGAGAAAGCAGCCTCTGTTGAAAGGACATGCTTGGCTTTACATTTTGTCAGGGAAGAATCCCTTAACTTTGACGGAGTGTGGTCTCAGCAATAGATAGGCATCTGTGTTTTCTGATTTGGTATAGTTTTAATACAGATTATGAACATGTCTGCTGTTTTGCAGTCCAAATAAGGTTACACCATTGTGGCAATATTCAGAATATTTCATATTAAATCTACACTGAACTGAGTATATTTGGAGTCAGTTGGACATAAAGTCAAGACTCTTAAGAGGAAATTATGGATGGCCATAAGATTTACTCCTGAGGAACCGCTTTGACCCGATCAAAAAAGATGCAAGGTTCAGTCGCTCACACCAGGATCACACTAACGAAAGACAGCAGATGAAAGGAACGGAGTCTTTGTGCTGCTTCCTATGAGGAGACACGGGAGGGATGTTAATGTATGCTGCAGTGCCAGAACCTCCTTCAACAGTGGGTGACTAGGGAGCCACCACGTCTTCTTATCAAGGTAGTGCTGAGGTGCCAACTCCCATGCCACCAGTGCTGGAGCTGGATAATTGTCTCCCAACCTGGTTATGTACCCAGCGAACACAGCAGCCCTCCTGTCCTATTTGGTGCTCTGTCTGATTGAATGTGACATGTAGGGAAGACAAAAGGGCAGGCTAATTCAAAGTAACAAACTTCCCTGGGCAAAGCATCAATGCAAAGCAAGGGAGCAGCAGCTCTTTACAACATGACCCTCTCTCTTTTTGCTCTCTGCTTCTGTGGCCGCTTTTTCCCCCTCAACTCGTTCTCCAAAAGATCAAGTGACCTAAAAAGTCAAGGTCCTGAATATTTAATGTTTCCAGCCTCATTGTACAAATTATTTTGGTCATCCCGTCAGGAATGTTTAAACAGGAGAGAAAGAAAAGCGGAATGTTTTGTATTGTTCTCTTTCAAACATTCGTTTCGGTGTCTCACTATGGGGAACACTCTCTCAGCGTTGTCCTCAGAAGCCTCTATATCATTACCCCAGCCAGCATTGGCTGGCAGTCGTGATGCTTGCGTCAGGAAGGGGCCACCCTCCTCCCTATAAAAGGGTGTGACGCAGCGTCACCCATCATTCAATTTCCTCTTCTCGCTTCTTAGAAACCTCATCTCTCCTGACTGTGACCATGAGTGCTAGCTTAACTGTCCACGCGAGCAAGCTAACACCTTGGTCACTGGGCGCTAGCATAGTTCGCGTTTCGAGTCGCCTGCTCTTCACCACAGAGCCAGGTTGGAGAGTGTGTTAGCTGCCACCATGCACCTAGCACAACAGCTAGCTGACCAAGCTAACTGTTTTTTGCTACACACGGTCACCAAGCCAGGTAGCACAAGCGCTAGCCACCACACTAGCTAGGTCATACTAGCTCACCATAGCTACCCGACCGAGAGAAAAAAAACAGCGTTAGCCGTCCAGCCATTCCAAGCTAGCTACACCAAGTTTCCTTAATATGGCAGACTGCAAATCGCTTCCCAGAATTTGCCCCTGCGGTTGCAAAATCTCAGGTTCAGATACATCGCGTGTGTGATGTGCCTCGGGCTGCAACACGCCCAAACGGCTATTTCCACACCTTGTTCATACGAACACTGCACTCGCTTCACCCTAAAAAGCCTTTGCCTGTCAAAGAAGGACCCAATGCTGTCTCCAATCGGCCCACCGATGGAGCACACTGAGTCCGCCACACCAGGCACCAGCTGGGGCGACGAGATGGATATCGTCCTCCCGCTGGCGGATGATGCCGAGGTCAGCTGCGAAGCTATGCTGTCTAATTCCCTCGAGGTTAATGACGAGCTACTCAGCGAATCCTCTGAGGGAGCGTCGGAACATCTCGTCTCGGACGAGGACGATGGGATTTTTTTGCCCCCTCTGGTCAGAATTCTGCGACACAAGGGGCAGATTGTGATAACCCCGGCACACAGTCCCGCGGCATGGAGCTATTTGACGTTGCAAAACGGGCAGCTGAAAAGCTGGCGATCCCATGGCCCGCGGTGACAACGGAGACCTCCACCTCACGATAGGAGGGTAAAAGGCTCCCCAAAGCGAAGTGCACTACTAAGCAGGTACTGCCGCTTTTCCCTGAATGCATGGACGAGGTCACACGCTGCCGGGCAAAGCCATTCTCGTCACCCAACCCCGTGCAGGGAGCGGCGGCGTTTGACTGCGCTGGAATGAAGGGAAGGGGTATCTACCAAATTCCCACAGTGGAGAATCTGGTGGCTTCTCATCTCCACCCAAACCAGAAACGTTCCATGTCATCTGGTCCGTCCCTGCCCTCCAAGGCCAAACGCCTGCAGTCCTCCCTGGCTGACAAGGCGTATAAATCGGTTGCCACCGCCGTGAGGGCATTGAACGCCTCATCGCTCCTGGTAGCCTACTCGGCGGAGCTCCAGGACCAGACTGCTGAGAACCTGGATGCTAGCGACCTGTGGGAAGAGCTGGGCGTTGTTACGGACCAGTGTCTCCACCTCACTAGAGCAGCAGTACAAGCGGCGGGCAGAGCTCTTAGCATCATCGTCCTACAGGAGAGGGCCAGATGGCTGAACTTGTCGGGGCTTTCAGACGGAGAAAAACGTGACATTCTGGATGAAAGCATCGACCCTGCTGTCCTTTTCGGGACCGTCGTTGCCACCATGCAAAGACGGTGCGAGGAGAAAAAGAAAGAGGGAGAGGCCCTGCAGCTGTGTCTCTCTCGGAAGACCCAGGCTACGCCCCCGCCTCCACCCAGTCGCCGCATGTTCGCTCAGGTCACCAGCCGGCGTGCCGACATTTAGAATCCCTCGTTTAGAACCCTAGACCCACTGGCCCAGGAAACATGTCCCGCCTGCTGCCGCTCAGGGTGCCCCACCACCAGCCAAGCAGTCGGACCGCAAGAAGAAGCGGACTGCCTAACATCCCCCACAGGGAGATCGGAGCCAGACCAGCCCGGTCTCCAAGTTCACTCCAGGACCCAGTTCCGGAGCCCATTCGGAGAAGTGTGTTCTGCCTCCACCTTTCAGCGCGTGGGACTCGAGTTGAATCCCACAGAGCTCATGTCAACAAAGAGATGACGAGACACTGTTCAGCTGAATCAAGCATGTCACAGTCTCACAAAAACACACTGTTTATTAAAAATTTGCCCATTGCATCCAGGCATGTTGCCAAGGGCAAGGGAAAAATGTGTGAAAAACACAGAGTATGTTGAAAAACATAATGCCCCCACGCACCCAGACACCACCGGGGTCGATTCCCTCAGTGGTGTCCGGCCCCATGAGCGCTGGTCAAGCGCGGGCTCCCCGCGCATGCGCAGTCGGGTCTGGCCCGCAGGACCAGTTTCCACCACAAGAGGGAGCCAAAGCTCTGTCTACTGTGAAGTGCCTGCCTTTGGGGCCGCTGTCAGCAAGAATAGAGAGATGGCGAGCTCTCGCTGCGCCAGAATGGGTTGTGAGGACATTAGAGCAAGGCTATCGTTTGCAATTCGCAACCACCCCTCCCAGATTTCACAAAGTGATTTTCTCTCTTGCAAAAGGCGAATTAGCCAGGATCCTGCAAGAAGAAATAACTACCTTGCTATCAAAGGGAGCAGTGCAAGAAATACCCCAGGAGCAGAGCCAATGCGGCTTTTACTCAAAGTATTTTCTCGTGCCCAAGAAGGGAGGGGGACTGCGTTCGATACTGGACCTACGGGCTCTGAATCAGCATCTGAGGTCATACAAATTCAGGATGTTGACGACCACCACTCTGCTGCATGTAGTGCGCCCAGGCGATTGGTTTACATCAATAGACCTGAAGGACGCATATTTTCACATCCCTATTTACCCGCCTCACAGAAAATTACTGTGCTTTGCGGGCGGGTTACGGACCCGTCCTTTGCACATGCTGGCTCACAGACTGATCATGTGGAGCAGCATCAATCTGTTGTCACTGAGAGCTACTCACATTCCAGGAGCTCTGAACTTGGGAGCAGACTTAATGTCCAGGGGAAACCCACAGTACGGGGACTGGACCGTGCACCCACATGAGGTGACCCAAATCTGGACCCGCTTTGGCCACCCACAGGTCGATCTGTTTGCCTCGAGGAAGAACACTCAGTGTCCACTGTATTTCTCCCTGAGGGACCAGGAGGCTCCGCTAGGGGTAGACGCATTAGCTCAAAACTGGCCACAAGCTCTGCTTTATGCGTTCCCTCCACTGGCCTTAATTTCTCCCACTCTAACCAGAGTGAGAGAGAGAGGGCTAACAATGATATTGATCGCCCCAAGGTGGACGAGATCCCATTGGTTAGTGGAGATTATGCCCCTCTTGTGGAGCGAACCTTGGCCTCTCCCTCTCCGACGAGACCTAGTCTCCCAAGCCAGGGGGGAGATTTTTCACCCTCACCCCGAGCTCCTCGCCCTGTGGGCTTGGCCCGTGAGAGGTTGAATCTGAGTACAGCAGGACTCCCCAGTGGTGTTATAGCCACTATACAGAGAGCTAGAGCCCCCTCCACAAGATCATTGTATGAGAACAAGTGGAGGGTATTTGAGGAATGGTGTGGAAAGTCTCTCCTTTCTCCAAGAACTGTTAGATAAAGGAAAGGCCTTTTCCACAATTAAAGTATATCTAGCAGCCATTTCAGCCTGCCATGCGGGCTTTGTGGATGGCCCAGTGAGCCATCACCCGCTAGTCTGCCGTTTCATGAAAGGGGCACGACGGCTCCACCCAGTGTCTAAACCTCTCGTTCCCACGTGGGATTTATCCCTGGGGCTGGGGGCAGTTTCACAGCCACCATTTGTACCACTAAACCAGGTGGGAATAAAAACCCTGTCTTTGAAGACTGCATTGCTCCTGGCTCTCGCATCTGCAAAGCGTGTCAGTGATATTCATGCACTGTCAGTACACAAAGAGTGCACCCGATTCACGCGGGATAACTCTAGAGTCACACTCAGGCCAAATCCGGCCTTTGTGCCCAAAAATCCTTATCTCCAATGCATCCCATTGGAGCTTGAATCTTTTTGCCCTCCTCCTTTCTCCTCCCCTGAACAGGAGCGCCTACATGCTCTCTGTCCAGTTAGGGCTTTATGTACCTATATAGAGAGAACGAAGGCTTTCAGGAGGTCGGATCAGCTGTTTGTTTCCTGGGCTAAACCACATCTTGGCAAGCCCGTTAGCAAACAACGCATTTCCCACTGGATTGTTGAGGCGATCCAATTGGCTTATTCCAGCTTATCCCCCCCCCCCCCCCCCCCCCCCCCTCCCTTGGGCCCTTTTTAGGGGCGTCTTTATAGAACAGATATGTGCAGCGGCGAGCTGGGCTTCACCTTTGACCTTTGCAAGGTTTTACAAGTTGGATGTCACTGCACCAACTCTAGCCCACACTGTGTTAAGTGTGGGGCCCCACGAGACCTCCTAAGTGGGCAGTCAGTCATTCAGATGGGCTTATCTGGCAATACGGGAGTCTGCATATGACCATAGTGAGACACCAAAACGAATGTTTGAAAGAGAACTTGAGGTTACTCTATTCCGTAACCCCCGTTCTCTGATAACATGAGTGAGGTGTCTCACCAGATCACCAGTAATGATATAGAGGCTTCTGAGGACAACGCTGAGAGAGCGTTCCCCATAGTGAGACACCTCACTCATGTTATCAGAGAACGGGGGTTACGGAATAGAGTAACCTCAAGTTTTGTGTTGCCCTTCGCATATACGTAGGCAGGGAAGTTGTTTGTACTACAGCAGGTAGATACTGGGTAGGTAGCAGTGACAGAGGTCTGTTAGATTGTGTTAGATGTGTTCATGAATACACATGCATCAAATGCCTGAACACTTGCACTCTTGCATGCTTTCTGTTGTTATCATAAAGTCTAAATCATATGTTTGCCAGGGCCACTATTGAAGTTCCCAGAATAAAGCTGCATGTTTGTCTGTGGAGATTAGAAGTCCTTTGGGGAAACACAGTGGACTACAAAGCAGTGCAGCCTGGGGCTGTGTATTCACAAGGGATTCAAGCACTTCTCTTCGTTTGTTTTAGGTCCCCAGAGAGGGGTTGCATATAGTATACACCCGCCTGCACTTCTGAGCCCTGTTTTCCTATTTCCCGGTGGGCTATTAAATAAAACACCTTTCTATTAATCTGAAGTTAAAGGGCTGTGTAAGATTTTTGAAACCAAAGGTGTTTTTTGCAGAGAAAATTCCAAGTCCACATGAAAACAGCATTAGGGATTTTTCAGATTTGATTGACAAAAAGGAAAAAAGACACTGAACCTCAGGAAGGAAATTAGACCTTACTAATGCTAATTGATTTAAATGTACCCTTTTTATAATTATTCTATTGATTGAGCAGCTTGAATTTGACACAAAGTGTCACAATAACAAGCTTTGTTCTTCTTTGCAGAATTACTTCACAAAATGGTTGAGGAGCACCAGGTCAAAAGCAGCACTCCGAAAAAGCCTTCTCTTCTTTCAGGTCAAATGGAGCAGTCATTGAAAAAGGTACAGCACTATGCTGTCACGGGGTGTTCTTTGTCACTGCCTATAAAGGAAATCCAACACAGCCATAAGTACAGCATGGCAGCTCTCAGAAATGTTTAGTTTTGCTCTTTCAAGAATAGTTTAACGGTGTTCGTTGGAGAAGAAGGGTCATGTAGTAATTTCCAAGCACAGTATCAACTAGACAGTCTGTAAATTGCCAAATATAATTTGTGTATCCCAGAAAATACTAGTTGATTTAACGTAGATTTCATAGGTTTGGAGGCATGTTTTACGCTCACACTCACACACACATTTAAAACCCTGCTTGCATGAGCTTATATGTTCCCCCACCCCTTCAGCCTTCATGGCAGTAAATCATCAGGAGTGGGGATAGCCGTCTAATTTTGTTTGAAGGGTACCAGGCTTCACCAGCAGGCAGAGAGAGAACCAAATAAAAGGGAAAAATTGCCTGGAGGCACAAACCCAGCAGGCATCCACTGTTCTCTTAAACAGTCTCCACCAAAGATCTAACAAATAGACTAAGTGCTCATGGTTGCAGCGTAGTTAAAGGTGATCAGGGTAACGGGGTGCAAGTCAGATGTCCATAACCGTGTTTGACTGGGGACCACGGTATTGCTCCCCTCTCCGCCCCCCACCCACACAGCAAACTGTAATTACGCACTTGGGAAAATATCAGTGGAGAGGAAAACTAGTAAATCACGATATGGTCTTTCTCATTGAATCTTACTAATATTAATACTATAGAGCAGGTTGTTATTTTGTCGCTAGCAGTCCAAGAATAAGTATTTCTGTTTTTTTTAAAAACTAAAAAAAAAACTAAAAACTACAGATATATAAGCCAAAATTGATTATTTTGTAGCACAGAAGCCCCATATATGTTTTTTTTTTCTTTTCAGATTGATCAACTGGAGCAAAGAATGATAAGCATGGAGGAGCAGACAGAAAGGCTGAAAGATGAAAAAGAGCAGCTACTCGAAGTCAACGAAGACTTGGCCCACAACTGCCGCAAACTCCAAGCCTCTTTGGATCATCAAAGAACTCAAGAAGCTGCTCGTGAAAAGGCAGCCCATGCGCAGGCCGTGGCTCAGGAGGAGCAGCACTGTAGTGAGGTCAAGGCTCTAGAAGTACAGCTGGCCTCATCTCAGAAAGAGGCTACAAAGCTTCATCAGCAGTTGCTGAAGCTGAGACAGGAGCTGGGGATTCTCAGAGCAGCTAAGGACTTCTATAGGAATCGTGCTGCAGGACCGATGCGGGCAGGTGGGATCGCTAACAGCATTAGCAGCAAGGTCAAATTCAAAACAACCAGGCACAGAGGTCTGCTACGGCAGCGCAGCCACCAAAGAGTCGGCGCCAATCAAGCCATCAGCTGGCAAGGCCCAAGCTCCAGTGCCGCTAAAGACGAGTGGGAGGACATGAGCGTAGAAAGGTAATGATACACATGCACGCGCACTGACGCACATATTCTCACACACCCCCTCTCATTATTTTTAGGTGTTTGGGCAGAGAGGATAGGCTGGCTGAATAGTTGGGGGGGGGTACCAGTAGCAGCAGCAGCAGCATCGAGGGGACAACGTGCATTTGCAAAGCGTAAGCAAATGGGTGATTGAATTTCATTGTCTGTCTAGTTGGTATTCAGGAGCCAAAAGAAGAATGTGAGCAAGAATGATAGAGAGAAGGAGAGCGGAGGGGGGGGAAACTACTGTCAGATCCTTTGAAATATCCTGGGACGCCTCGCTTGGAGCTTATTGACTGAAATTTGCATGCAAAATTAGCCACCTCTCTACACAAAGTTGAACCGATGCCAGAAAAGCCCAGGGATAAGGGGCCGCCAAAGCCTTGATACCTTCCAGTGATGCCATTTTCATGCACTAGTCACGCTACCCCGAAATTGACAGTTTGGCAGTTTGATTTAATTTACTCGTTCTTTGCATATTTACTACCCCCCATCGACAGCACTAAGGATCCCCCTGCAAGGACCCAGTCCACCCCCACCTCCCAAACACACACACACAGACACACTCCTATATGAAGCCCACCTTGCGTCTAGTTATGTTAGTTATCTTGTGGCATGTCGGTTCACAAATGTATGTGTGTGTGTGTGCTGCTCTTTTTTTCCTCCAGCCACCCCATAGCCCCCTCCCAACACACACACATAGACATACACACATACACTTCCTTTCCATCCCACACTCCTCTCCTTAGCTCCTCGCCTTAATTTGGTTAGATGAATTTTGAATGACCCTACTCGGATCAGTACCAGATGTCTACAAGCTGTTTAACACCCTCTAAATTAAGAACCATCGACAGTAATTATTTCATGTATGTTTTATGCAAAAAAGCCACTGAGCCAACATCTATTGAGTGATGGCTGAAATGATTTGATTTCAAACACTCGCTGATATTTATTTCCCTTCTCTTTCTCTCCCGGTATGCCTTGCTCTACACGCTCTCTAGCTCAGCCCTCCTAACTCACTACCTCTTCACCGACTAATTCATCAGACTCTAATCCACCCCAGCTCTATCCGCATGAGGCCGTTTAACGGGGACTGGGTGCAGCTATGCCCTGCTTTCCTAATACCACTCCATGTGGCTAATAAGCAGCAGTCTAATAAACGCTTTACCTGAGAGGAGGATCTAAGTGGATTTTTGAAGAAGGGGCCTAAACTGAGATGTTGTCTTATTTAAGGCACCTGTCAACTGATTTGCTACTGTAAAGCCTTCTGTGCCTCGTACCTTCTAGGGGTCCTCTTCACAAATGCTGTCTATGTCTGGTTGACATTCCTGGAAGGTACAGTATTTCTTCCAAAGGAGCTTCAGCCTAAATAGCACCAAATAAAGATGTCAGACTCGTTAAGGCTACTGACAAGTCTTTGTTTTTTTTCCCCACCTTATTTTTCTCGCTGCCTCTGGCTCTCAAGTTTTGAACTGCTAGAGGCAGCTGACCAATTTAAGCAGATCAGCAGTTTTGCTGCTAACCAGGAAAGAAAAAGAGCAAGCAGGTATCATCAGACTCCATCATTCAGTTATGCTAGAAGGAATAAAGGATATGTATTTTCGTGGTATATAAACTGTTGATCAGTGCTGCAGGACAGTACATTTCGGATGATTGCGCCACAAATTATGGATAAGGATAATATCAAAGATGGCAAACATTAATTTTCTCTCAAGGTACCAGAGTTTAAAAACGCTACTGGAGGGATTGGCTGTGATTGAGAACATAAGAGAACATTCCTTTAAATAAAACAGTAGCATAAGAGTAGATCAAGGATGTCAAACATAAGGCTCGGAGGCCAGAATTGGTCCGGCATATAATGTGGCCCACTGGACGGCTTTGAAGAATGTGAAGAGGAGGATCAATTTTGCCTTTTTTTTTTAACTGTATTTTCAGAAGTTTTACAGCTTTTCATCCTGATAAAGAAATTACCCATAGCCATTCACACAACACCAAAATAATTAATAGTCCCTGTTCTTTCCCTACCTGCTAAATAATCATTTTAAAGACAATTTTAAAGAACAATAGTAATTAACAAATAATTTAAAGAGCATTTTCTGTAAATTAACAAAAACCTTGTTTTATAATAACAGGATATTCTGGGCATGGGCTACATATTTATTTAAGCCCAAAGAGTAGTGCTTACAGATTTATTTTAATACTGTTGAGATTGCACTTCTTTTTCTTATATTAAAATATTACCTGGATTAAATGTGTAGTTGAATTTGCTTACTGTGACAGAAAGGGGAATTTCACTAGTTTGGCCTACTTAAGATCAAAGCCTGTATGTGGCTCACAATGTAAAATTTGACATCCTTGGAGTAGACAAAGCTAATCTTGGGTCTTAAAAATGTACAAGTGCCTTAGAAAATACATTATTCCTAAAGGCCAGCAGGAGGCGACTGCTCTGATTGCAAAAAGAAGTCCAATTGTCTCTCTGGATTCATGAGCACAGTAAATTTTTTATGGTTCACATCCAAAATTAACATGATGGTCATTTTGTAAAATACAGCCCCATGTAGAGTAAGACAGACCAGCAGAGTATGCTTTAGGCTGTGCCTACCTGCCTGTGATTGACAGGTTACTACTGTAGGGGCATGCATACTGTATCTGCTCAGTTCTCGGTGAGGTCCACCCCTTACACCCCTTGGAAGCTCTCATTTCCTCAGTGTAAGCATCTGCTGTCATTATGTTTCTACATAACAGGTTATCTGTATTTGCTCCACACAGGTTTGGACTCAGCATGTAAAAGCTTAGACATGTCCTCACATATAGAGTGGAAGCACCATGTACTGTAAATATATATATATGTTGTGTCTTAAAGAGGAACTAGGGAACAACTAGTTAGACTGCAGGCACAATTAAGAACTCCATTAATAATACTAAATTTAAGTTGGATCTATTTCCTGTCATCACCAAGTCGATGCGCGCAACCCTGGTGTTAGTGTTGGTGATTCGTAATCCTTAGCAAAGTCCCTGTGCCCCTTCCAAGCTGGTTTTAACCCTAACTAGCCCCCAGGCTTGTCATGTTCCAGTTAGATCCTCTCTCTGTGGTCTTTACCTCCGCTGCTTCTCCCAGACCCCACCTTAATAAACCCGCCAGCGTAAATGTCACTGGCTTCCACCTTCACGTCAAAGGTCACTGTCAATAAACCTGTGTGCATGTGTGTGTGTGTGTCTCTCAGGAAGCCCTTACCGTGCGTCCATCAGATGCAACTTTGCTTGGCTCCGCTCAGCCGTGCCTCTCACACATGTCTGTCACACACAGAGGGCTAATGAAGGCCACAGCCGCTCTCATACATGTTGATGCATTCACAAACAGCACCAGACACTGCAGCTTTTCACTTAATTTACACACACATTTACACTTCCAGCTCAGAAATTGGACGGGACATTGATTTTCTGTTTGAAGGAGGGGGCCGAAATGCACATATTTTTGCTTGATGTCAACTAAATCAACCATAAAAGGTAAATTGGATTTTTGTCCAAGGGTGGTACTTTCAGAACCAGGGTTGTCGGTTCAACTTCTAGTCTGTAATAGACTTCACCTTTCTCTACAGTGACAGTGCAGAGGAGTACTTGGACAGTCTCAACAGCCTGCCCTCGGGGACGGTGCCTCACAGACAGCACACTAATAGACAGGTTGGTCTACCCTTGTCTTTTAATTGTTTTTGGACTTAAAAAAGGAATAAAGATACAGTCAGAAGTAAGCGTCAGCTGTTTCCTGCTCACTGCTTTTTTGTACAGATTAACATTTTACTTGGGTTTGTGTGAATATTCAGCCTTTAAATGAAACTGCCTACAAGTGAATAAAATTAATGAAGGCCTTAGTATACAATGTCTCCTTGGTCCTAAATACGAGTGTAAATTTCAGCATAATTTTTAATTCTCTCAGACAAGCTTATCATTTCTTTAAGTAGTCTTCAGGAATAGTTCTCCAGGCCTCTTGAAGAACATTCAAAGCTCTTTTTTTGGACATTTGCTGTTGGTTTGAGGATGACAAACAATGAAAGAGCCTATACCATGTTTTGCACATGTCTGTGGACACCCACTGTAGTACCTCTCTCCTGAGCTCCTCTGTAAATACTGATTAGCGTTTGAACCAATATTTTCAAATTTGTATGTTTTTCGATGGAAAAAAGTAATACTTATCAAATAATATCTAGAAGGTGTAGGTAACACTATAGGTAATTCAGAAGTGATCGAAAACTGCAATTCTTCAAATGCCCACTCAAGGGATGTTTTGCAAGTCTTATAGCCTGATACAAAAATAGAGTTTTAGTCTATTTTCTCTGTCCGTGACAACAAAGATAGGTATCACCAACATTAGTTTTACTAAAAAAACAACAACAACAAAAAAAACCCAACAACTGTGTATCAGCTAGCTGTTTTTTGTTCTTTTGTTTTGTTTTTGCTAGCCAAAGTTATCATCGCTCTTTATTAAATTATTGTTGCATCCTACTTACAAAACTAGCCCTGCAGTTCTAACATTATGTAATAACTTTGTAACTCCATCCTGAAATAGTAGCCTGCAAAGCAGTGGAGTGACGCCTCAATGGCTATCCATCCATCTTTTATATACAGTTTATTGTCTGCATATATAATTCTTAGGGCCTCTGTAACTACTTTTTGTGTTGTTTGAGCTGTGCTGTACTATTCATTTTTAACTGGCTATCGCTTTATGTCTACATTCACAAAGACTTTCCTAGTCTTGTGACTGAGGAAGCCTTTGTGAATGCACACCACGAAATCATTAGGCCTGGACCCTTGCACTTGTCCACATCAAACCTCTTCACAGTGGTACATGGCAGATCCAAACCCTTGAGAGAAAAGTCCGTCAAGAGGAGAGACGGAGAGAGAAAGAGAGGGGCCTTAAAGATGTGCTGCCTCCTCTCTTCTCCTCTTTTTCTCGTTTCAGCAGCACCGAAGCAAAGTAGAAAGTAGAGAAGAGATGGTTGTTGTGAATATAACCTGGGAGCTGTCAGGGCCCTTATCTCAGATCCCCTTTAGTTTCCCCAGTCCTGATCCTCTAAATGTGCCCATCAGCTCCTTCTGGGTTCATCGCTTTGACAGCCCAAGCCCCTCGCAACGTAGTATGTCACAAACCAAAGGGTTCATCTACCCTTTCCTCTCTGCATGCATGATCAAAACTGGCACTGATGAAATCCTACCTGTCCCCCATACAAAGAATGTAGGCAGAGAGCAAGGAGTGAGGTAGGGGGGCCCTTTCTTTGATGTCACTACAAATGATGGTGCAGTTGGGAGTTGTCACAAACACACATGCGTACACACTTTTGCGTACAAACGACTACACTCTCACACACACCCGTCACACCGCAGGAGTGAATCAGGGCTTTCAGTTGGTGATTGAACAAAGGCGGCATTTGCAAGCATCTGTCAGAAGTAATATCTGTGCTGAGAGGTGTTCAAGTTGGAGTCGGTTGAACATGCTCAGGTGAATTATTAAAGCACTGGGTGATTTGTCTCGTTGCGTTAAGCTGCGCACACTCTGTGATCATGGTGTCGTTATGAGCTGCATCTTAGGAAGAGCAGCATGTCAACTGTTGTGTTACATTAAACGGCTGCTTTTCTTCATTGTCACTGGGTTTTCTGTTCTTTCAGTCCTACAGGTGGTCGCCGATCTCAAACACAGAAGCACCAGCGGCAGAATCTCACAGAAAACAACCCCACGTTCTGGCCCGAGGTAGCACAAGTTTTCCTTTTGTGAACCCATGCTGGATTACAGAAATCTAATCAACTTTTAATTGAAGCAGATAGAACACTCAGTGTATTTACATGCTGTCGATAAGAAACAAGTATCCGAGAAGTTAACAAGCTTCGTTTTTTTCCCCCATAACTCGGCACATCTGAATTGGTTAAAAATAGAAAATGTTAATTATTCAGGTTGTTAAATCCATCACAGCTTCCACTTTTGCATACACAAAGATGCACGCCTGTTAAATCTCAGCAGTAGCTTCTAAATTGGGATTTTGAGGTTTTCTGTGCACTTGTCAACTCTGAGGCGGCTGCGTGTACTTCCTCCTGTTAGACGATAAACAGCGTGAGCCGTGGGAACGCGGGACAAGAGGAGAGAAAAGTCGGCAGAGGAGGAAGAGGATGCTTGTGAAAACCCAGCGCTGCTCCTCCTCTTCTCTGCAGCTGCGCATCGAGTCTCTACAGCGTCACGTTGACATACTGCGAAGTGCCAGGAAAGATGCTATGCTTTCAGCCAGAGATCTGCAAAGGGCCAATGAGATGATCACAGCACAGCTCAACTCCCTCACTGAGAAGCTGTGCAGCAGCAAGCAGCTCACGCAGGTAACTTGGGAAAAACTGGGAGACGAGTTAAGGGAGGCGAGCCGGTTGTAAGTGTTAGGAAGTTTCTCTTTTTTCCCCCCCATCTTTGTCTTTCTTTTGTATTTTCTTGGGGCTGAGAGTGAAGCAGTAGCATGCCCTTATCATGCTTAATAAGTGTGGCTGACAGGCCTATCCTTGTCTGTGGAGGTCAGAACCACAGGGCAGTAGAGAGGAGGAGAATCTCACACGCTCTTTCTCTCTCTGACTCTGCCATTGTCTCCTCCTGCTGAATGTTTCAGCGAGCCAGTTCTCCACAACAATCTTTGTCACCAGCAGTTACTTTTCTCCAAATATGAGCAGTCGTGTTCGCAGACGCACACACACATACACTCAAGGTGACTACATCCAGTGCCACACACCTTTTAGTTATTTAGTACGTGCCTCCAGGTAAAAAACTCTTAGACTTGGTAAAGAGTGTAAATAAAACACCAAGAGCTTTGGCCCCTAAACAGTATCTTTCCTGCCAGGTGCTCCTTGTACACATCAACTTATGTACATACACAGACACACACACACACACACAGCAACACCTTGACAGACAGAGTCGTTAATCTGGCAGGCAGAAACTTCTTTTGGTGAATTCAGACACAGCAGCAGCCAGCAAAGGCCCACTGGACTCTTGATTAGGTGTATGTGTTCTTGTCTGTATGTCCGTATATTTACTTTTCACTTACTGTGGAATAGTACCGATGGAGTACATTGCACTTGCACACACGGGCCAGAGTGCAGCCCTCATAGTGTTGCTACCTGGGAAGTGGCCCTTCTGCACCCACTGAGGCATCTGATTGCTGAAGTCCAACGAGACCTTAGACTCAGGCACAGCAGTAAAGGCACACATGTACACACACTGTTGTGTGAATGAGTGGACAGAGAGGGAATTGTTGTCTTCCTGTTTGTTTCCTCTTTCCTCCTGCAGTATTAATGCCACTCCACCTGAGAAAGTTGGAGCCGACTGACTGGCCAAAGCTAGGTCTTGTTGCCCTCTCTGCAAAGGCCAAGAGGTGATGGACTTTGGGCTTGTTCCAACCGGTCCTGGCCAACTCTCTAACTAAAACTCTTTGCTTGTAATTGGCTTAGGACAGCCTCCACAGGGGCCATCATGTGAGAAGTAGCATGGCAGTTTCACAGAAACTTGTTTGTGTTGCTCTGTCTCCTGATCCTTCGCCATTCTGTCCTTCTCTTGTTGCTCCTTTCCTTCCCTCCTTCCATTATTAAGTCATATCTTCTCATTTTTTTCCATTCTTGCTTCCCCTCTCCACTTCTATGTGTTTGGTTGCACGTGAACTCTGGGATGTAAATGTATTCTTAACTGTATTTGTATTTCCTTTCAACGACTATTCAGATTCATGCAATGTATATGATATTTCAGCCTAACTGGAACACGTGGTTTGGTTAAAACTTTTCTTTTTTAGGTTTTCAGTATGATTTCCAGCTGTGAAAATAACATTACATTCAATTGCTGATAATGCATCTGGCTATAATGCAATAATGTGCCCAGAGAAACAGGCAGTCAGCTAGATTATTTGACGCAGTGTGTAAAAACCTTAAAGTCGCCCTTCAAAGTGGCATAACGTAACTTAAAAACTCACAGTGCATCCTACTACAGGCAAGTCTAACTTTTATTGAAATCCTTGAGTAATGCATAGCATCCAACTACAGAATCATTTTGTTGCTTGGATAAGCCTTCCTTGGTCTGTCATCAATTCCACAGATGCTTTACTTTGTGGCACACTGTGACATCCCCACTCAAAGTGTGGAGTTGCCTTCCCTCCTTTAATGTTTTTGGGGCAGGGATTATCACAGGATTATCTCTACAAATTTAATGACCTAAGAAAGCAAAGCTCCAAACTTTATTTAAATTAATAATTAACAATAGTATAAAACCTATTGCACAAGAAGTCTGGCCAGAAGAATGATTGCGTAATTAAGAAATTGATGCAGTAAGACAATCTTAGTGTTTCAGTGGTTTATTCATGTTTAAAAATTCCTTTTAGCTACTAAAACCGGTGTCCTCTCTCCTGGCCTAATGGAGCTACCAGTATATCACGCCTGCCTCAGTGTCATCTCTCACCAGGGCTGAAAATGGCCTGTGAAATCAAAGCTTGTCTTACTGGAAGCCTCATCAATGCCTCTCTTAATTCCTGCACTATTGCCACTGGGGCCACAGCCCCGCTTTTATTTTGTGCTCCTCCTGCTCTCCTCCCACCCTCCCTGTGGATGTGGCATGTGCATCTTCAACAGAGAGAAGGAAACCTAAAACAGGAGGGATTCTATTAAAAGGTGTCAGCCAGCAACCAGATATCAATAACCTCCGTGTATGCGGAGCAGAGAGCAAACCCATGGGATTCTGTGGTTTCACTTGGGTGTGTGCGCACGCCTCGGTGTGTGCTCCAACATTTACCCTATGTGTGCTCCAACATTTACCCTATGTGTGCAGCGCATATCTTCATGTATCATGTCTCCTGTTTGTACCATTAACCATTCATGTTTGATATGATACCAAATCAGCTAATTGTGGCAGCACTGATTCAAACTCACAGCAATAGGTTTGTGGTCCATACTTTCTTATAAGAAACAACCTGATTTTTGCTTTTCTCCAGCACATGCATGTGGTTTAAAGTGTTTAATCTCACATAGCATTCTGAATCACAGAGTCACTGTAAATTGTATGCATTCAGTTAGTTGCGTTATCCTTCATCAATCCAGACTCAACTACTGACTAAATACTTGATCTACCTCTTTTCCAAAGTGTGCTGCATGATGGCTATATTATGCATGCCAATTACAGTGAGAATTAGGCTCTATTGACCGGGCAACAGCATCATTTGTCTCCTAATTAGCATAAAAAAGACATTTTATCGCAGACAAGATATTAAAGGAGAGCTTGCAGCTCACCCGTGGATAACACATACAGTATTTTAAACAAATTGTGTTTATTCTGTCTTTGCATTTATTATATTTGTGAGGAGTGGATTTAATATAAAGATCTATGTTAGTCAGTGGAACTCTGCCTTCTTACAGCAGTAAATTAGGTTTGCATTATAAGGGAGAAAAAATGGCTTTTGGTTTGATATAAAGCTTATCAGCTCATGCAGCAGTATATCAGTCGCCTGTTACTTTTTCGCCCTCACCATCCAATAACACAAATCTGTGTTTCTTTGTTTTTTTTAATAGCAGTGCACCAAACTTTTGCTTCCAGTCTTTTGTTTTTTGCTTCCAAACTTTTGCTTTCATCATCACCAGCCTAGCTAACCAATTCTGTCTGTCGGTCAAACCCGCAGAAGCTGACCTCTGACCTGGCTGGTGTGCAGCAGCAGAAAAAGGTTTTGGAGATGGAGTTGAAGCAGTGGAAGCAGATCAAATTCCCCCCGCAAACTACAATACCACCAACAGCACCAGCGAACGTAGAGTGCTCCTGCCAGTGCAGAACCATACCTGCCCCGGCTAACCCTGCCCTCCAAGCCCTGGAGGCTGAGGTCAAACAACTTCAAGCCAAACTTAAGGTTAGCAGTTCTAGAGTTAATGAATTGCCCTCACGGTTGTGTTTTTTCATTGTGCATGCCTTATGAGGTAAATCTGCTAATAGGATGATGGTATTAAAGATGTTGTTCTCTTCCAATTTTGTGCACTAAGAAGCTTGAGTGCTCGAGAATACCACGAATAACAAGGAAAACTTTGGGAGTATCAGTGGTAAAGGACTGAAAAAATGTATCTAGAGACAGACTACTTCCACTTTCTGCTGTGCTGTGGTAAATCAGGCAATATGAAAATTTCTTAATTCTTTTGCACTTTTTAGTTGGATTCTGTCTTTCATTCTGTTACTTACCATGTTAACAGTACTGAATTTCACATATATTTACATCACTATTTCTGAGTCACTTTAACATTTCACTGGTTTGAAGTACTTACCCTCCTCGAGGAGTTTAAAAACTTTCAACAGAAACTCTGTCAAGGTTTTACTTTCAAGTTGTGCTTGATTCTGAAAAAAAACAACAAATTCTGGTGCCTTTCAGTTTACACTTAACATCACTTGATATTACGTTTGATTTCAGCATGAATTAGCATTTCCTGTCATTTGAACGTATTTCGGAGTGCCTGTCAGAAAGATGAGAAATGGGGAATAACAGCAGAGACATGCCCTACATCAGAGGGAATGAGGTGTGAGTGGTACCACAGTATTATCACCCTCTCAGCAGCCTGCTCGTCAGTGTCACCACGCAGATTGCCGCTGTCGTTACACACGCCTGAGAAAGTCATGTCAGGTGACAGCGAAAGGGAGAGGCGAGGGATGCTCCGTGGGGGTGCGTGCGCTGAGCGAGTACGTTGTCAAGTGCTTCTACTGGGAGCAGTTCCCACAAGAGACAAGGGCCCTTTAAACCAAAGTGAACTTGCAGGTTCAGATATCCATCATGCTTATAATCAGAAGCCGACCTGTCACCGTGAGCCTTACATCTTTGTTACTCATAAAGAAAAGAGTAAAACACAAAAGGTTATTATTTACAGTTTAATATTCTAGGTTACAGGATGTTTGATCATTAGCCGGTCAATTTATTTATTTTTATTGTTAGTATTCGGGGTTTTTTTCTTGTTGTACTTGTCTGTTGGTCTTTTTCTTTATTCACATTCCTGACTAAAATAAATTCACCCCTCCAGGTCTATAAATTGTTATTTTTACTAATTACTCCCCTTATCCACTTTAAATAATACAGTTTTCCTCTTAACCTCTTTTAGCACCTTCCACCCTCCCACTGTAACTATAATGAGGAGGCATGCTGTGTTTGACCTGTCATCAGCTGTGTCGTGAAAACCTTCCCTACCCCCCAGTCACATGCACATTCAGACACATTAACAAACACACACACACACTGTGTGCCCTTCCCCCAGAGTGCAAGTGCGGAGGTCACGAGGCAGGTGGCGGCTAACAAAGCCCTGCGAGGCCAGCTCCAGGAGAAGGAGGACAAACTCTGCCAGCTGCAGGATAAGTTAGTTTCCCACCTTTTGTCTTCATTAGTGCTACTTCCTCCTTTTTGTGTTTCTTACTGTTGTCTGCAGTCCAGCTCGTATTTTTCCTACTCCTGCAGACCTCTCTCTCTGTCTGTCTCTCAATCTCTCCTTGTCTGCATGTTTGCACATCCTCTGCAGCTCTCATCTGTAGTGTTTGATTCCACCATGTGGCAGCTCTGTTGTCTGCCTCGCTTCCCTTATACTGTACATGCTCCTGTGTCTGTGAATCATTTGTGAAATTATGCATGTTATATTGAGCGTGTGTGTGTGTGTTGTTTTTGCGTGTCCATGTGAGTGTTTTTTGTGTCATGTGGTGTGGTGTTGCTTACGTGGGTAGCCGATGTGGAATGCTGATCAAAGCTGCGTATTGATTGTTTGCGTGCCGCAGGAGGGACCATTTTGGCCCATGACACTAAAACCCACACAGCATCACTCTGGCCTGTGGGCCACAAGCCCCAGTGAGTTGCATGGTTCACCTACTGTAGCGCCCCGCATGCATTACATAGTCATAATGCATATGGCTATAAACAATTCACTTAGGGAAACAGTCATGGTTTGAACTTACAAGGCACATATCATCACTCTGCATTACGGATCCCATATTTGAACTGAGAAAAACGTACAAAGAACAACTTGGCTTTCCTCCCTCTTGTTCTCTTTGTCTGGTATGCCGTGTCCTCTGCCTGCCATTCTCAATAATGCATCCAGGGCATGTGTACAATCACAGCGGATATGTGTTTGTGTGTGTGACCAAAGCAGCGAGGATCACAGCCAGGCAGAGCGAGCATCCCTCAGCTGCATTTCTGCGACAGCCTCCTCCAGCTCTTGTCACACACTCACTCACGCATACGCACACATAACTTGCCGTATCTTCTAGCCTACCACTCCATTTGCCTCCATGGAGGGACCCCTTCTCAGAATGAAAGACATGTCTAGACGTCTCTGAAATATACATTTCAGCACACACACAGGGAGCAAGGCTGCTTCGCCTAAAAGAAGAGAAGGGGGGGTAAAAAAAAGAAAAAAAGAAATGAATTTCAAAGTACACCGGCATGTCCTCAGTCAATATCCGGCACTATGGCCCTGCCTTATTTATGAAGCTGCTTCTTTCATCTTTAGCCCTGTTGTCTATCAGCCACATGAAACGTCCACCCGCACTTCATTCTTAACAACATACACAGAAATGTGCGCTCGCGCTCACTCTTACGAACACGTACTTCAGACCACTGACTGTTATCATTACAATACACGCATGTTTGATGAACAATATTGCCAACAAGCACAGAACAAAGGGAACAAACGTGTGAGTGATCGGGATATAGTTTGAGGCTCTCTTTCTCTCTTTCCACTAACACTCATAAATAGAGATCACACGCTCCAGCAGAAGCACTATATATCCTTCATTCTTTTTTATCCTCTATTCTTTTTGGGGTGTAGAAGAAGAACATCTAAAATAAATGTTGTCGATCTAATTGCCATTAGCATTGGGGCAGAGGGAGCTGGTGGGGCTCTTATTGCTGCTCTCACTCTTTAAGTCAACACCAGACAGTCATCTGAAAGGTTCAATATGGGTTTTCTCATTAATGGCCAAATCCATGGGGTAACCAGCTAGCGCTACTCCCCCCCACCCCACCCCACCCCCCACCCCCCAACGAAGTCCCCAGGCTAGACTCCTCTCTCATTTAATTTAATGTCACTCCAATAGGACAAGCTCACATTTATTTAACCAGTCTGCCCTCAGGCACTCATCCACCTAGGGAGGCAGGGACATTTACTTACACGAAAGCATTTGCTCTTGCATTGCGTCATCTGTTTATTTAAAACACACAAGCCATGATGCATGTGGGAGCTAAGAGATCTACTACATCTTTGATATAGAAAAATACAGCAAAAACCATTTAATTAACTGCATCCTTATGATCTTTATTCTATTTGTTCCAATTCCCCAAGGTGCAGACAACCATGAAAATAGCTTTTATTTGCCTCTTATGAAAACAGAATAAAACATGCTAACGTACTGAGACCATTTAAACCGGGGTGTCGCTGCAGAATGTGGGAATATTAATCATGTCAGTATTGCAGGTTATTGAAATAGGAAGTGACAAGTCACGTGTGTTTTGTTACAGTTAAGACGCTAACTGCTTACAGTACATACACGCTGCTTCTCTTTAGGGAAGTATCGCCGGCACAGCACAGCACACGAACAAACAACATTTCTTAGAGCGTATTCCCTTCATAATACGTCTTTCCCAAGCCAAGTTCCCCCCGGCAAATGTGTTTTTATATGATTGGTGCAACACTGAGCTGAAAATAATAAACATTTAAGTGCTTGATTAGGCTTTCAAGTAGTGTCGCTGCTGATTCAAAATGCCGTTTGTCAAAGAGGACTCCCCTGTCACGCTTAGTGCGGCATTCCCTGCCAGAGCACTTGTTCTAATATATGCCAGTTAGAATTATATATGCATCCCTATGTCACCCCCCTCTCCACTTACCCAAGCAGCATGCCAGTGTATTTAGTTGTCATAATGAGCTGTCATGCCTGATGTACTGCACGGGGACACTGTGCCTGCCAGCTTTGCGTGTGTGTTCTTTGTATCTGTCTCCGTGCGTATGTGTGTCTGTGTTTGTCTGCGATGCAGAGGCTGTGCCTGTTTAGCTATCTGTGAAGAGTCATTTAGGCGTTATGCCATATGTTGGTATTTGCCTTCATATGTGTATGTTTTTAGGCTGAGCCACACAGAGCGAGATGTGAACATGAAAAGGCAGCTGGTGGAGGACCTGAAGACACGACTCAAGTTTCTGCAGGAAATGGAGAAAAGTTACCGGGGACAGGTGGAGGAGCTAGAAAAGAAGGTGCTCATCGCGGCTCATCATTGCATCTAATTATTTTGAGGTTCTTCAGCAGAGTGACAGGGGAAAAATGGGCATTGTCATACTCAGCATATCCCATAGTCCAAAGATTTGTCTCCTCAAAGACTAACGGGAAAATATTTCAGTGCCGTTAAGTGTAGTTACAGAAAACATGGTTGCTAAGGTGATTTGAATGGAACTTTAGGTGAATATATGATGTGATTATCTCCTTTAAAAGAGAAATGCAGTTGCATTACGTCCTTGTTCAGCTTCTTTTCTTTTTTTTAAACAGGTGAAGACTTTATCAGAGGAGGCCAGCAACAGAAAGGCCCTAATCGAATCCCTGAAGAGAAGGCTGAATGTGGCAACAACAGAGAAAAGCCAGTACGAGGCCTCCTGTGCAAAACTGAAAGAGGACTTGGAAAAAAAGGTTGGAAACTGACACGCACTCAGTTTTCACAAAAATTGTGTTTTATGTAACATTTGCAAAGTTGGATTACAGTACAGTTCGGATAATCTTTTTTTTTTCTAAGCAGCCCTGTAAACAATCACAGATGAATTCTCTTCAAAGGCAGGGTATAGAATATGATATTGGATCATGTTTTTAAGTTATGCAATTGTTAGTCAAAAGAAACGTTTTAGAATTTGTGAAAATGCCACTTCTATCCATGTACATCATAACCAGCTATAAAGTTTAAGCCCTTTTCTTACATAACATCAAAAAAGGTTAATATTTTATGTTTTTACTCTAACAACCTATTATCACTGGATTTCTGACAGTGAACGACATCACATTAAACATTAAAATTCAAAAGTGAAAAAACAGAGTTGGAGTTTATTGTCTAGATGGCATTTATAGTTCTGGTAATATTAGATAGTTGTATTATATATTTAGTTGTGGTAATACCAACTTGAAAATCAGTAAGTCACAAGGAGACACCAAAGTCATAAATGTCAAAATCCTACAGACAGGGGCTTGAATGCAATTTCCACAAATGTCTCATAGACCAATGTGGACTTTCTGCTTTTTTTCCCCTAAAACAAAAAAAGATTGTTTGCTTTCAGCTGACCACTTCTGCATGCTCTTTTTCTTCACAGGAACAGCGCATGCATGCCCTACAGGCTCGTGTGGGAGCTGGTGAACAGGCTTTGGCTGCACTGGAACAGGCAGCCACTGAGCAAATGGAGGGGTTGACCCAGCAGAGCTCCCATGCCTTGGAAAGGGTTCAGAGGCAGCTAGGCCAGGCCTACTCCCAACTGGAGCAGCTACATTCTTTTATCAAGGTACTGTGTAAAAGAATAAGGGATTAAAACCCAAAAGTCCAGAGTTTGTATACTCAAAACATCTTTCTCATCTTAAATCAGTAGCCTATGCTTTGGTGTGTTTGCAAGTTCTCTTTCTATAACGTGAATTGGAAAACTAGTGTTGCATTTTTATTTTTCAAAAGTTTAATTTTGAGGATATGGTACACCGATCCATGTAAATTTTAAAAAGAACTGCATCAGTGTCGGCTCTTTGTTGAAACATAGACCCGCTGGAAGCAGATGACATGAGTGTGAGCCGAATGTTGATTGGTTGACCATTGTTGCCAGTATAGAGCAGGGAGCGGTGGCGGACATCAACGGGAGCAGAATAACTGTTTTAAAAACACAGCATGGAAAGCACAGAAAGTGGCTGCAGTGGACACTTTTCATTGTTTTTAACACCTGACTTCACTTCAGCTCTTCTATGTTATGATTTTGATATCTCTGTGGCTGGCTGGCGGACCAGTGACAGCACAAACAAGAGTGGCCCACAGACCTGTTGTACCACATGTTTTGTACACAGCTTCCATCTGGAAACAGATGGTTTCTGCAGGCAGACAGGCCTTCCCCGGGCTGCCAGCTGACAGTGATTGCACTACTGCTGGGCCATAAATTCCAATTCAAGGATCATCACCTGTATGCACAGCACCTGCAAAGGGGTCTCAACTGTGTGGCAATACTTACAGTTTCTCAAAAATAAGGACTTAGACAACAACATGAACCAAGGGGGCGATGTCTATGTCAAAAGGACTGACTGAACAATTTCCCTGCATTAGTTAGGCAGAATCTCTATACAGGACAGGCCATCCACTTACTGAGCTTGGCTATTCATGTCACAAGATAACTATTTCGCATGTCTACCCTGGGATCCTATTTGATATTTAACACACTTTTCTAGTCTCTAGCACCTGCAGACTAACAAATGTTTTATGCTAGGCCAGTCATTAGCACTTCTGAGAAACAACAGAGAACAATATATCAACATAAACTGTTGATAACGTACAAATGAGTGTGCTGGATGCACACAAGGAGGAAAATATGATGGAGACCTTTTGCTTAAATATGACTAGCAAATGCATCATAATTACAAGAAAAGATTTGGTTATTAAAATCTCTTGATTATAAGAAAAGAATGAAGATAAATCTGAAGCCTTCCAGTTTTTTGCCCTTGTACATGCGTACAGTGAATAACACTGTATGCGAGTGGATTGAGTCACACTTTTATTTCTTCTGCACTGGCAACGGCCATAGCTGGGGGCATTGTGTTTTCTCAGTGTCTGTCCATCCCGCCCGTTCTCGTGAGCTCGATATATCTCTTCACTTTCACTTGGAATCGAGGATGAACCGATTACCTTGACCTTGGACCTTGGACGTCCAAGGTCAAGGTGTATGCAGCTAGAAAAATGTCTGCAATTATTACAGTAAACGGGATGACGTTTCACACAGATGTTCGAAAGGATGAAAACATGACTTGATGACATTTATTATTCAAAAGGTCAACGGTCACCTGCTTTTTGGAGAAACAGTTTTCTGGCCATTATTCAATTCATTATTAACTCAGGAACAGAGGAGGAGATTGCATCAGTACACAAGTCTTGGTCAGATGCTAAATTGGTGACAATCTATGTATTTAGTTGGATTTTGAAACCTTCAACACGCCAACTGAGCTGTTAATAGAATAGAATAGAATAAACCTTTAATTGTCCCACAAGGGGAAATTTGGGTGTAACAGCAGCAAGAAAGACACATATACAAACAAACAGTACACAAGACACAGAACAGATACATACACAATTTTTACATATTTACATCAAGGACAATGGTTACCAAAAACAGAGTACTGTACCGTTATTAAATTAAATAAAATTAAATTCAGATAAGAGGATGACATGTTAACATTAACAATAGATTAATGGTGTCGGAAGAAAATCCTTCAGCACTTATTTATATAGTAATATTTATTGATCCCAGATTCAAAGATTTCAGGGCAAAGTCTGGGATCTCCATGGACTACCCCTGGTGTAATGCTTTGCTTGTGGGGAAAGATGCTTATTGTTTGTATTCAGAAAAACACCTGTCAAGGATTCAACCCAAGAACTAACTAAAACTGGTGAGCTGATTAGCAGAGCATCGTGGTAAAAAACTCATACTTGTTGAAAATAAAACAAGCCACTCGAGATAGTTGAGGTTTCTACTGGACTCCTCTCTGTTCAGTTATTCTGGGCATTTTCAGTTGGAAGAATACCCACAATACCCTGCTGGAATTGGAGACCCCACTTGGCCCAGAAAGGCCTCGGAAAGTTCCAAGACCAGAAAGACCGTTAACACTACCTTACTTGGCCTGACATCACCACACCCAGCTCCCCATAAGTGTCAGAAGATGGATGAATAAAACTGGAACATTGCATCAGTGCAGGCCACCACTCCAAGAATACTGCATGCCCACTGGGAACAGGCACCATTGTCTTTGTCTAGACCTAATCCATCACCTTGAGGTGTGTTTCAGTGTTTGTGTCAGTCTATGTGTGTGTCTGCCAGAGACTGATAAAGACTACCCATCAGTTCTGTTCAGCTGACGCCTGTCTGTCAAAGGAAGAAAGGGCTTGCCAGAGATTGATAGCGGTGCAGTATTTTTGCACACACATAAATCTCGTGCAAGATTATTGCCACAGTTCAGTTGCAATTTTGTATCGTTTTTGTCCTTACTAGTAAGAAAAACAGAATTTTTAACTTTTTCTTCCCATTTTTGCAAACTATGATTTCTTTTACGCAGCTAAGCCTTCATCCTTTCCTCTTGTGTAAATTTACTGCCTATACACACATACACATTCGTGTAGTGCAGAAGACCTGCCTGCATGCAAAGAGAAATTGCATCACATGTAAAAGCTTGCACATATAGATGTGCATAAAAATACAGTTCATGCTTGTGTTACTCGTCTCCTCCATTCCCATAACCCCGAGCTGTTGGGGCCATTGTGGTGTTGTTGAGGATTCACATCATTGTTTGTCTCCCCCTGGCTCTTGTGATCCCCTATAAGAACACCAAGCCCTTTGATTGGACTGCCTGACGTCCGGAGGAGATTTACTCTTGTCATGTATTGATCAGGACCGGAGGGCTGCACATGTGTGTGAGAGTGTGTGTGAGTATAGATGTGTCTGTTTGTGCCTTTATGAGCTTGGTTTTTTTTTTTTGTTCTTTGTACCTGTGCGATTTGTGTGTGTCTGCGTGTGCCTGAGTGTGTGTGTGTATATTTCTTTATTGTGTGCCAGCAAACCCTTTTGGCCCCTGTGCACGCCCCAGGCTGTTAGCACTGCTCTTGAACTGCTAAACAGTGGCCCTGCATGTAGTGACTGCTCCACAATACACAAACACAGAGGAGTTTTTTCTCTTGCAGAGTACAAAAAGTACAATTTTTGGCCAGTCATCCCTACATCCCCTATTTTTTTTAATATAGATGTGTTTTTTTTAAATTACTTTAAAATGCTGTCAGGCTCAGATATGCAGGAAATCAAAACAATTCATAAAAAGAGATGTGAGAGCCACATATGACTTTCATATTCTGTGAAACAGACTTCCGCAACCTCATTCAGGCTCATGGGGTATGTAATAAACTGCTAAACAGCAGTTGCTATTATCAGTGGGTAGATGATCCAACAAAATTAGAGCATTTCTCCTCTTGCTCTGTTCTTTTTATTTATAAAGGGCCCATTGTGTGCTCATGTGTGTAAATGCTAATTCAGTGGTAGTTTATTATCAAAGAGGATATCTTTTAGCTGCTCATTTGATCCACATCTCCATGCCCTGATCCTCGTCCTGTCTAAATTGGCCCTCTGGCCATACTGTTTGTGGTACTCGCCAGGCTAAGACCTCTTAATAAACACACACACATTTTTCCATCTGTGTATTTCAAAAGCTTGTATGTGTGAACGCTTGCATTCGCCAGTCCCAGCCATCTCTCCCAGAGTCAAAATGAGTGATAAAGTCACCCCTTAATCTCCTTCTGGATGATTCCACACACAATATTTACGGCAATTGAATTTAACCCTTGACTAATGAGTGAATGTCTGTTGGGCTGTAAATATAAGAATAGGATGTCCAACTGTTAGTTAATGAGCTGCATATTCCCTAAGGCTGAATAGAGCTAAGATGACCTAAATGAACTGAAGCTGGCTTCCTTAATAAGTAGTGTTTATGTCTTCTGTTCATCATCTTGAATATTTATATCCATATGAAAGTAGAAGCAATTGTGACGGCACAGAGGTACAGGGGTTAACACGGTGTTGAGACCTGCGATATACTGGCAGCCTATCCAGTATATCACAGAGCTACTCCGCCTCTCTCCGTGTGACAGCTGGGATAGGCTCCAGCCTCCAAGCGACCCTAAATTGGTTAAGCAATTAAGAGGATGGATGGATGAATGGATGGATGCTTGTGAAAATAATTCACTAATGCTGCATGTTGAAGTTTAATCAAGACTTTGTCACACTGTTTTCTAGAAGTGCAACTGGTGAATCTGTACTGACACCTCACACTTTCACTTTTTAACTTTTCCCCGAAACATTTAAACTTAATTTTTTTGCACTTGAATTAATTTACTACATTATGATCTTCCTTAAAGACATTCCCTTTATATTTCTGAATGTTCAGTGTTTTGCTAATAGACCAGAAGCACTATGTCAACTGCAAGGCTTTAACTACTCTCTCAGCAGTCTCCAGCAGGGACCACTTCTGGTTTTGTAAACTGCACCTGGTGCACCTGTGTAAAATTAAGACGGAGAAGTGGAGATTTTTTGCGCAATTCAGCGCTGCTCATGTGTGATTACCAGTGTTACTTTAAAGCCCTTGAGTGCTTTCTGTGTTTGTACTTAGGTTTGTGTCGGTGTACGTGCCCCGCGCTTCTTGTTTGCCTGCTTGTGTTTTCTGCCGTCCAAGAGGAAGTTGTACTTTGTGTTTCTTTTTTATTTTGTTTTGTGTACTGCAAGTTCTCCTGTCTCTAGCTTTCCCTCATCTGACCATCTATTCCAAGGTCAGCTTTTCAGCGGGCTTACAAGGGAATGATACAGAAGATTATTGCCTCGATCAATAAGCTCAAAATGAAGCAAAGGGGAGTTTACTTTATTGACTTTCTCGTGTACAGTGGCAGTTTTAACATTTAATTGTCTCTCTGTATTTAGAGCAAACTCTCATTTAGTGCCCGACAACTGTGCCATCGCAGGCCTTCCTCGTCTCGCTTGTCTTTCACTTGGGCACCATTTGAAACAGCCCTTCATAGCTTAATTATTAACAGTGTTATGCTGCCCTGTTGTACTGTGAGACATTCAGAAAGCAAATAAATAAATGAATGGCTGTATTTTCAGTAGCTCCCTGTCTTTCTCTCTCTGATGCATGATTCTCTGCCTGTGGAGAATTTAGCAAAACTTGGGGTGCGTTTGATATCAAAGCTCTGTTCCCTCAGCTTTCAATCGACAGGGCAACAAACCCTCAGGTCCACATTCCTACAGGGGAGCGTGAGGCGAAACCGAAGAGAATCTGAGTGTGTCAAACTCAATATTCCTCCATAATGTACTAGGCCTCTCTGGCGCATGCTTGATCAATTTCATTTATTCATCTGCCAGGCAGAGCTATCCCTCTTGTTTTTCTACATCCATTTCATCATCCTCTTCTTTTTTTATTCCTTTTTCTCCTCCCCCTTCAGGCCCTGGCCAGTGAAATACTTTTAGACGTTCAAGAGGTCAAGCAGCAGTTGATGAAGAGGAGGAGGTTGAGGCAGGCCAACTCTGTGGCAGCAAAGGGCGGCCTCTCAGCCAAGTCTATGATCAAAGCCAAGTCCATTGCTGCCTCCATCCTCAATATGTCAGAGAATGATCTCGCAGACATAATGGAAACTGATCAGGTAAGCCCAGGAGACTGTGTTCACGATTATATACAAATTCTAAGTTAAAGAATTATATCAAGTTTAGGATTGATTAAGCCCAGGGCATTCAGCATACCTGTGATAGATTTTTTAATGCTGTAAAATTTTGAAACATCCTCAAAGTTTTTTTGTTTCTGTGCATGTGCACCATGGATTGGCAAGGACAGTATGGCATTAATATTGACTTTGGCTTTGGGTATCTTCTTTGTCAAGTAAAGCAAAATTAGTGTCAAAGAGCTACTTTGCTCTGTCCGCTGGGAACAGAAACTATAGATTGGCATCAGTGTGAAGAGAAGGAAAGAGGAGAGAAGTAGGTGCCATCTCGTTTCATTTCATTGTCCAACAGTGTTTAACCTTCCTGGAAATGTCTGCTTGTGTCTGACCTCCTCTCATTGATGCGTAGATAGAGCAAGTAAGCAATCCTGGACAACTTTTTTTTTAAAAATGCACAGAGGCATGTCACTAATAAGTTGGGAAGTAACAGTGCCAAAGCGAAGACTCCATGTTTAAAGTGAGTGTTCAATCCAGGCAAGATCAAAAACCTGTCAACTCCTGCAACACATATCAACTTGATATAAGATTTAATAATGGCACAAGCTGAGTGCGTACAACTTTTTACCCCTCCTTTCAGGTAAAGGCAGTCATTGAATAGAAAATTCCTTGTTATTGAGTGTTGTCGGGTTTCAGAAGTCTTCCAGACTCTTTTACAACTTGGTGGGCCATCGCTCCACCATAGATCACACCCAGCCATGTCATCAATTAGCAGCCCTATGTTACAATCAGCCTCACATCCCTGGGGACTTCCTCCCATCTATCACAAGATGAGAGAGGGTGCAGCAGACACTTACTCACACTTGAAACCAATTTTAGCCCTTTGCTGCACAGCTCCACCCAAGAGATGAAAGGGAACAGTTTCTCACTTGACAAACAGTCCCTTTCACCAAAGCTTTAACCTCTGTTGGTAAAATCACTCTTTTTCTCTTCACCACCTGTTTTCTTCCACTGCATTTTATTAGTGATGGTTTATTAGAATCTACTTGGTGCCTTAACACTGGTTTGTTTACCCCTTGTGTCTGTGTTTATTAAATGATGTGAAAGGTTAAAACTTTTTTACTGTTAAAATTCAAAAGAAAGACTACAGTATAATGTAGTCTGTTGTTCACTTGGGATAACAGGTACAGTTGCTGGAAAAAAGTTTGTGAACTCTTTCTGTTAAAATATGGCCCAAATAACCATCCAGTCTCATTCCCTTTTAACTCATAAAACTAGACAAAGACAGCCCCATTAAAGAGATGAAAAGAAACTATTAGACTCAGGAAAAAGTTAACCAATATTATGTTTGTACAAGGGAAAAATTACACAGATCTCAGGAATTTGTAGGCTGTAATGATAATCAGGTGTTTCTATTTAAAGAACAGGGAGTCGTTGTTTATGTTTATTGTGCTACAAAATGATCTTTAAATAGGGATATAAGCAATCCATAACCGGGCTGCCTTTGTGCAAATGAATTCAACACCACCAGGAGTGGTTGACCAACAAATCATTCCAAGAGGAAGCCTTGTAACAGTCTAGGAGGTCACAAAGGATCCCAGGGTAACTTCTAAGCAACTAAATGCCTCATTAGTTCAACATTGGTTCATAAAAGAGTTCATGAGTGTACCGCCAAGAGAACGCTAAACAGTAATGATGTGCATGACAAGGCGTCAAGGAAAAGGTAACTGCTCTGAGTCTAAATATTTTGTTCGCCTGCCAGAAAGCTGGTTTCCCAATGTTTTCTAGAAAGATGAGGCCAAAATAGAAGTTATTTAAATGCGAATGATGTTCAGAGAGAAGAAAATGCAGAATTCCAGTGTAATCTCTGAAATGTGGCGATTGTGGTTTGGACCTGCTTCACTGCATCTGGGCCAGGATGGCAGAACATCATTGATGGAGCGATGAGTTTTGAACTAAATCAACAAATTTTAAAGGAAAATGTCAGGACATCTAAATCTCAAGAGAAAGTGGGTCATGCAGGAAGACAGCAGCCGCTCAGCGCACAAGTCATCCCAGCAAAGAATAGCCAAAAAGAATAAATATGATTTTTGGATTGAACATGTCAAAGTTCTGTCTTTTATTGAACAGAACCTCATGTAGAAAGTTCATTTGGGCAAACATGAGTGAGGCAATGAGCAAAAGTTCCTCCAAGCTATTGTTCAAGAATGATCAGGATTTTTTATTTTCATTGCGTTCTGTTTTTCCACTTCTTGGAAAATTGGACAAAGTACTGACTCATGATTTATTTCTTTAGCATTTTGTACAAGCAAATGTTTCATGTTATTTGTTTCTGAAATATGCTCCTCATTCAGTAAACTCTGAGCAGCGTCTCGACAATCTTTTTCGATTGTGAGTTACTCATTGAGCTTGAGGACTGACACGATGTTACTGTATCAGGATGTCCCAGCAGTGTTCAACAAGTCCAACACATAGCAAGTGTATTAATTTATTCATTTAGTTTTGCGATACCAGTGAGCTGAATGAGAGTTCAGGCTCTGTGGGATTGCTTTTACTTCTCTTTTTTTACTTTTAAATGAGAACGCTGCATTGCCAACAGTTACTTTCTTTTAGTTTGATATCTCTTG
The DNA here is from genome assembly GCF_963576455.1 of Neolamprologus multifasciatus. Taxonomy (NCBI): domain Eukaryota; kingdom Metazoa; phylum Chordata; class Actinopteri; order Cichliformes; family Cichlidae; genus Neolamprologus; species Neolamprologus multifasciatus. Next base: position 24,187,335 of record NC_140444.1, read on the forward strand.
TCAACAATATTTCCAGAAGTTTTCAGCTTTGGAGGGCACTAGTACTTGGTTTTGAAATCGATACATTTTTGAATTTCAAGTGTTTCAAATTGTTTAAGTGAATTATTCCTGGTTCTATTTACAATTTCAGGGGATTTGGGGAATAGATGGCCTTCTTGTAATGACCATCATCTTTTCCTGCTCTTACGCATTTTCTGTTCTCTAGAGAAATAATCTTTGTTCACTAGTTTCTGTCGCATTCGTCGCTGTATACACAAATGCGAGTTTTAACTCGGCTGTGCAAAGAAGACACATAAATAACGAAGATGGAGAAATGCTCAGTTCAGATGGACTGAGGTGAGCTGAAAAAAACTCTCAAAATCTGAGCTAAAAACCGTCTGGCTTGTTATCACTACAAAAGCCAGCACCTTTGATTGTATGGGAGCACATTAGTGCAAATGGAATGGGGGGACTTGCACATCTGCAAAGAACCCATTATTACTAAACATTATCTACAAGTTTTGGAGTGCATATAACTGCTCTTGAATGAAGACTTTGCATGTTTTCAATGAGAAAATGCCAATCTAGTCAGTGATAAACCTGTCACCCATACAAAGCATTTAGCTCATTATGTATCAAGGAATTCCCTGAGCTTTAAACATCAATTTTAAAATCAGCATATCAGCAAAATGTCTAGGTGTTATTGTACTGATTCTGTTATATAATATGTAGGGCTTGAGTAACGTGTAAATCATACAGTTTATACAGCATCCCATCTTTAGCAATGTTGTTTTTCATTTATTAATTAATATCAATATTCACTTCTTTGCTTCTTCGCTACACATAATTAAATGAAACACACTTATTCCACGCATATTTACACACTGCTGTCATCCTCAACACTCTTACTGTCCACTATCCAGTTCGCTGTGTGCAACAGAGCCTCAGAAAGGCCCGAGCAGCTCCACGCTCCCTTGGCAACTTGTTGTGGAGTTAATGATCCAGATGTAATAAAGCTATAATTGCCAGGCCAGTTTGTTTTGCACCTGATATTGGATGGAGGGTCAGTGCTTTGTTATGTATTTATCAAGGGCCAGCAAGCGCCCACACATTTACATGCAAACACTTTCACACAGTGCATACATGCGTTTTACACACAATGTTCACTTATGTTGTGAGATGTTTTAAGACAGCACTCACAGAAGGCTTTTTTTTTCTCAGTAATATAAACACACAAACACACACACTTGTTATGACCTTGCTTTCGATGTAGGTCTCTGTTTCCCAAGCATCATTCACTAATTAGGCAAAACAAGCACTATCACCAGAGACCTTATATAGGGTACCAAACAGCTGGGGATCAACAGGAAGAGATACAGACTGTTGTCATACATCCTGTGGTACGTGAATGCTCCCTGCCATCATGTCAAGGTTAGTGGGATAAAGTGTGCAGTGAAATGAAACATGTCCAGTACTAAAATATATCCTTCCAGTGCTTCCAGTAAGAAAAAATCAAGGCAAGCTGCTTTGTTAAAGGAAAGCCTTGATTATCGTGAATACATAATTAAACAAAGGGCAAGCAAATACAACGGTGAAAACATCCTTTAATATACAGATAGATTTTCTGTTATCTTCCATGGTTCAGGATTCTTGTATTTATTTGTCTAAATTTAGAGGATATTTGTAATTTAATTGTCTAGCAATGATGTCAAATGTAAGACCCAGTGGCCTTGATTGGCCCAGCAAAGACTTCAATCCAGCCTCCTTGATGGCTTTGGAAAATATAAAGGAGGACATACATTTTTGGACTTAACTGTATTTTTACAAGTTTTTTAGATTTTCCTGTTGATAAAGACCTTTCCCATAGCCCTTCATACTACACCAAAGTAGTTAAGTAATAAATAAAAAAATACATGATTAAAAAAGTATAAATACAGAAAAGCCTGGGCAGTCAGCTAGCAGAACCTCTGTAATTTGACACATTTATCAAGTAGAAAAACTGAAAAACAATTGAAATTGCATAGATTCCCTTTAGTCTTTGTATAATGTAATGTCCTTTATCAGTACACTGTACATAAAGCTGAATTTATGAAAGCTTTATTTAATTAATACTGTAATTACATTGAAAGAAGAAGTAAAAAGTGGACACATAGAATTAAGATAACTCCAACTCACATGAAACCGTTTTGTACCTGTTAGAGCCATTGTGTAACTGCAGGTTTTCAAACCCACACACACACGTACTCAGACTTTTCTCCTCCTGCTCTTCCTCTTGTATCCCTGCGAGCCAGCACAAGTCTCGTCACATCTTGTCCAGTGCCACTTTGGATTTAAAGTGAAGAGGAAGCATAGGAAGCTCAGGAGTACATGCTCATGGCCATGTAGTTCCTTTTCACCATGTTCATTAGCACTGCCACTCTCTTAGGTCTTTACACATGAGTAGTATGCAGAGGCATGCTGGGATACCTTGCAATAGTCTCCACACTGCTTCTTAAAGGTCCTAACTGGTGCAACTGGTGCTACATTTCTGTCCTTTGGCAACAAACGTGTTTCTTTGTAGAAACATTATACCTCAATAATGTCTGACGTGAGATTTTATACAAAATGTAAATATTCCTACAATTTAATGAAGGTTGCCGCTCAACACTTTTGATTCCTTGTCCTTTGATCTCTAAAAGAAAACATTGCTGAGAATCTCCTTTTGTGTTTATAGGGGACGGCAGATTGCTCAGAGTATCCCAGAGATCAGCAGTGGCTGGCCCATGTAAACCACATTCTCCAGCAGAAGGTCAGTCTCACCTACTTGCAGTAATGATCACATATCTTGTTGTTCCTGCACAGGCAGTGCAATAGTCACAAAATAATATATTTTTGTTTTAATGTGCAAAAACACAAACGCTTGCTTTAGTCCCACTAAGATTTTAATTACCAGTCACACTTTAATCTCTTTACTTTATATAAGTAATTCGTGGATACTGCACAGTTACTACTGTGTTCGAATAAGTCATTACCTGCAGTCCAGGCAGGCCTATTTTCAGTATTGGTTGCACAGGGAATTAAAAAGACATTGCAGAAATGTACTTGCTAATATGGTCTAACATAACAAACAAGTGCATGATTTATTTCAACAGTAAGCCAATTATGTATTTTCCCAACCAAAGCAAGTTTGTTTTCCAGCCAGCTATCAATCCATTTCCTTAACCCCTTATCTAATTCATGATCACTAAGGGGCTGTATCCCAGCTGACACTGGGCAAGAGGTAGGGTAGTACTAGTAGTAATTATTTAGTTATTATTTGCAAGAGCTTGTTTTGTCAGTGGGGTTAGGTTAACTGGTGATTCAAAATTGCGCATAGGTGTGAATGTGAGTGAATGGGTGTGTGTGTGCGTTGGCAGTGTGATAAATTGGTGGCCTGTCCAGATGTACCCTGCCCCTCGTCCTATGGCGGTTCCAGCCCCCCGCCACCCTGAATAGGATGGCTGGATGGATGGACTGTGTCTCCATGTTCATGAGTTTCATGGATGGATCGGATGAGATAACAGAGAAGCTAAAAAAAACATGCATTCATGCTGTAGGTTGCTGTTGACCTACAGTAAGTTGAGCTTTCTTTGCCATACTGAAGCAGGAAATTCTATCAAATATATGTAATATCTGGTCCTAGCTTACTTTGTTACTATATAGTTGTTTGGGATAAATCAGCAGCAGCAGCAGTGAGAGGAAAAGGAAACAACAAATGCTCGTTTAAAGACACCCAAAGAGTGAGCAGGATGATTTCGCTGTAAAAATTCCTCTCTTCCAAACATCACAGAGTGTCATTTCAGTGCATTTGTGCATCATAGTTTTTGCTTCATTTTTGTTTGTTTTTAATAAAAGCTATGTCAGATAATTAGAGATATCCAGGCCCTCAGGTGTGTCCAAACCTTTGGCTGGCACTGTATATGTTTTTGAACAATGAAGAAATCTATTTATTTATTTATTTATTGACTAAGGCATTTTATTTATTTATCTATGATTAAGTGGATGTTTTGGTGTCTACGTTACAGTTTGGTTTAGCCAAATGTGGCGTTGTTACTTGTCAGTCTTCAATGCTTGAAAAACAAAAATTGGCCACCAAATACAGTAAGTGGAGGATTTTGTTCCCACCCCAACGATCCTGCTCAGCCTCTGAAAAAAAAAAGACAATAATGCAAAAGATAAACAAAGAAAAGCAACTAGATTGTGGCTGTGTTGGAGTCTTTGTGTGCACACAGCCACTCATCTGTGAGTGCTCTGCTGGAGCTTTGCTCGAGTGCTGTCAACGTCTGCTCTCTGTGATATGTGTATGATTGAGAGTGTCGAGTATGTGTGTGTGTCTTGTCTGTGTTCTTGTCAGCGGCTGCCGCAGGCACTCATGCGTCGCCTCCGCACCACGACACACACCAGACACTGTTCTCTTGTTCCCCAGATCTTCTTCTGACCTTTCCACCTTCCTCTCCCCCTCCCACACTTACACACACACAACACTCTACTGAATCCATGTTTTTCCCTTCTAGCTGGACAGCTCTCAGTCCCTGTTCTCTCTCTCTGCCATCCTCCACTGTCCCGCATTCTTCACTCACTCTCTCTCTCTCTCTCTCTCTCTCTCGCTCTCTCTCTCTCTCTCTGGCTCAGACCCCGAGGCAGCTTGTTAGTGGGGAACTAAATATTGATTTGGCGGGCCTGTCGATGCCGGGAGAATGAGCTAGTGTCCACCAGAGACCTCGGCACCGGCAGCCTGCTATCGACGTTTTCCGTGGGCAGAACAGGGATGGTGGGGGGGGGGCTGGAGTTGGTGTGCAGAGTGGAGGAGGAGAAAAGCGGAGTATGACAAGGCTGAGACTCGCCCCCAGGTCCCTGTGGGGACCACTGGGACCACCGCAGTCATCCCCCTTCACTGAAACAGACTTTTTCTATCCCCTTTCAAGTCCATCTTGTTCTGTTTTTTTTTTCTTTTGGTTTTTTTGCTGTTTGTTTATTTATTTTTTCTTCTCGGCTCGATCATGCAGTTTCTTCTCGCTGTCTGGTTTTTAAAAGCATATTGTCATATTAAGTGGACACCAGGCTCTGTCTTTGCCTTTCTCTTTCATATTTCTATATATTTGGGGCCGCCTGGTGGGACATCTTGCATGTCAAAAGATCAGTGTTTTTTCATAAGCAGATCTCTTAATTTATGTGTTTAAGACCGCTGTGATATCAAGCCTACACTAAGTGAAGGCTGCTGCAGAGAAGCCAACATTTTCTAGTGAGTGCATACACTTCAAGAACTCCAGTAAAGTACCCGCTTGGTTTTTCGACTCTCTGTCATAGCTTATGAAAGGCTCACCAAGCAGAACATCTGTGAAGTGGAATGGCCTGGGCTGTCACCCTGTCTGTGACACTAATAACACACTCCCCTAATAGCGATATGATCTTACCCGGAGCAGTACTCATACACACTTCCTCGAATAAAAAGACACAGAGACAGAAATAGACCCAGTGAAAGGAAAGATGAGAGAGATCCATGTCCTTAACTGGCTGGCTGTCACCAGAAGAGGATGAGGATATGTCCATCTGTGTGTGTATGTGTGTGTGTGTGTATATTCGTGTGTGCACCACACTCACGACAGCCTCATCTTGTCACTGTCGGTGCTTAATGGAGCTGCCAGTGGGACAGCACTTTATTATCTCAGTGGCCCTGTCAATGGCAAACCCATCACTCATTCTGTGTGTGTGTGTGTGTGTGTGTGTGTGTGTGTGTGTGTGTGTGTGTGTGTGTGTGTGTGTGTGGATACGAAGATAGGTATCTATGTGTGCGTCTTTGTCTGTGTGTGGGCCATTGTTTACAATCACTGTCATGCACTGCCACATGTCAACGTAACAAGAAAGAGAGGCGTTGGCAGTACGCTAACAAACTCTGTGTTGCAGACCTGATGATATGTGATGGTGTATGTGTTGAGGTTACTGCTCCCTTCATGCCATAGAAGTGCCATAGATTTCCGGAGCCCCCTCACCCCTGCCCCACATGTCCACTCAAAACAAAATGAAACATTGCATTCATTTTCTCATCTCTCACCTCCACTGGTGAGTTAATGAAATCAAACCCTGCGCCTCTCAGTAGAGAGCCACCGTAAGCGGCGCTCCATAGCCAGAATCAAGGGACGATGCTGTCTAATAATCATGAGCAGGCCAGGGGGTGTGCTATATGGCTCCACCTCAGCCTACCATGAATAAGGCCAGCGGTGAAGATGGAGTGTCCATGTGGGCCATGGGGTCCAGGTACCGGCCCGGGGAAGCATTGATTTAATTGCCTTTGGTTTATTTGTGGAGTCCTAATTATTGACTGGAGGTAGAATTTAATGGACCAAGTCTTTATGAAGACAGGGAAATGACTGCCTTCTGCTGCTGGCCAATAATGAACAGGAGCAGCATGTGCATGCAAGCGTGTGCACATGCACGCAAGCACACATGTTCCCTCCAGATCATTTTTCAGACTCATTTTGTATACACACACACCTATCTGAAGCCTCATGACAGCATAATAACATTTAAAAAGTCATTGACTCTGTTGATTTCTTTATGAGAGGACAGTGGTTTGGTTTACTGGTATGGGGTGGCGCTGAGGGCCTGCTAATATTTACCTCACAATCACACCCAAGGGAGACGTACAAGCATCACTTCTTATCAGCCTCCGAGCTATAACAAGCAGGTGAACATTACATTAAGACAGTGGTAGAGACAAGCCAGACCAATCAGGACTGGACTTGTTATAAAACATCAAAGGCGTTTATGGATGGTCTCTAAGGCTGAAATAATTCCTGTAATTTCAAACCTGTATCAAACTTTCGGGAGGGTTTCCTGTAGCCTATTTCTACAGTGGTAAATAGCATTAAATAGCACTTTTTTCATGTCACTTCTTATAAAGGCTTCACACTATATTGGTATTTCTATGAGGTGTTACATCATTAACCCTTGGTTTTAAAAATATCTATGGCTCTGTTTCCATGCACTCTGAAACTTTTCTGTTGTTGTTGGTGCTGTGAGAGTGAGGAGCAGTGTGTTGTGTTGTGTGGCTCATTATGCCTCTGTAATGACAAGGAACAGCCCTGAGTCCCACACTTCTCTCTGAAGGAAAGTGGCTCTAATTAAGCTCCAATTAATGACTGAGCTAATTAAATCAGACACTCTTTTTGGTCCCTGTAAGTATGTTTGTATGTGTGTGGAGGGGACTTGAGTTGAGACTTTGTACTGTAAATGTGTCACTGAAACAGTGAAGGGGTTCCCAGGAGGAGACTAATATTATTGTTGTTAGTATCAGAGCGCTCTGTGAGTTTACTGGCCTATTCAGCCTGCGTTTCAGATAAAAAGAAACTGCAGATGCAGCTTCTTGCTGATGTTCCTTAGCCATTAATGGGTTGGGTGATTAAAGCTGTTGAATTTGCACTACATGAACAACAAGTATTGGGCCACATCTCTTAATCTTTGAGTTCACGTGTTACCGAGCAAGTAGCCATACAGTCACGAAACATTTGTGAAAGAATGGGTCATTTTCAATAACATCTCAATCTCATTCAGTAACTGCACAGTTCCACAATTCTTCCGGCATTAACATCAGCACAAAACTGCGTGCCAGGAATTTTGTGGCATGGGATTCCATCATCATCATCATCATCATCATCATCATCATTTATTTATTTATTTATATAGCACTTTAAAAACACACCTGGTAGACCAAAGTGCTGTACAATACTAATATGCACATAGTGATAAAACCAGACATAGCAATAAAATTTAAAAAATAAAAAATATCAGTTACCCACAGAGTTAAAAGCCAGGGAATAAAAATAGGTTTTTAATAAAAACTTTGCACTGATGTAGCATGTCTAATATGAAGAGGAAGGTTATTCCAAAGCATCGGCGCAGCAACAGAGAACGCTCGGTCTCCTCTAAGTTTCAGCTGTGACGTTGGGACCGAAAGCAGCAACTGCTCAGCTGACCAAAGGGAACGAGTGGGGACGTGGGGCTTCAACAAGTCAGACAAATAAAGAGGTGCCAGACTATTTAGAGATTTAAAAACCAATAAAAGGGCTTTAAAACGGATCCTGAATTCAATTGGAAGCCAGTGTAAAGAGGGCGTCCTCTAGGTCTAATTTGCAGATGGCTACTGCTTTTGTCCAGATAACAGAGCAGGGGTGTTGAACAGAAGGCCAGAACCTGCCTGGTTAAAGACTACCATCTTGCCCCATGATGACTCAACAAAGAGTACATAGATGTAGAACTTTTAAATGCATTTTCATAACTTTTACAGTGGGTTTGTGGAAAAAATGAACTTTTCTTTGAATTAATAAAAATGTTTTATAATTGTGGGACAGTCTGGGCAATGAAATGCCAGAAAGTTTGCATGTTTGTCATGTAGTTTCACTGGTCCAGCCCACTTAAGTACTCAATTTTAGTTAAAGTTGAGGGGCAAGGTGAAAAAAGATTTCTTGAAGCCTTTTTGGTGATTTAAATGTTACTGATTGTATCCAAGGGCGATTTAGTCTGCTGATGGGCACAGTAGACTAACGGGGCAGTTGTTCTGCTCATTTCTAACTGTACCCCAGTAGCTTGCATTATTTACAGTTTATCCTCTGTCTGAAAGGAGGTATTTTAGTTCTTCTCCTATTAGGACAATTCTCCTTTAAGTTTGACTGCTGCTGGTAATCTCAGGTACACACCAGAGCTGTGTACCTGAAATGACCCTATTAAAGATATACACTCTCATTGACATCACACAAAGCCAATAGTAGAAATAATCTCTTTAGATAAGGATTCACAGCGATTATTCTATCTCATTATTGAATAATAATGAGTCCACCATCGGTAATGGTTTATGTATGAAAGAAAATAAGTAAAAGCGTAATCAGGAACTTTTAAGTTAATATAGAAAAATTATCTACACTGAACTGATGGCTAGATGCGTTGCCTTCCCTCTGAACCCACACTAGAAGCTGGTAAGTCTTAGCAGCTTTTTATTTTGTGACAGCTTGCTGCCAGCACAGCCACTTTTCCTGACTGCAACCCCTTCCCAGTGCATTACCTTGACCGATGAGCCATAACTGTTACATAGCCATGTTCTGGGTTCCTGAATTCCACCCAAAGGTTGCATCTGTTTTGTATGGATATCACCTTTCTATATTTATACCCCAATCATGCCTGAATCACCTCATTTTCACACCTAATGAGTATGAACCTGAAACAAAGACCGGGTGCTTTCCTATGTTTAATCTAGGGTGTATTTAGGTCAGATCCCTAACAAATGCATGTTGCGCTCTGAAATGATGTTTGCAAACAACGTATCAAGAAAAGGAGAGATTTTTAATTACAGTATTTGTGGCCCCAAGTGTCCAATTCCCTTTCATATCAGTCTCCAGTGGCCTAAAGGGGAGAAAAGCGAGGGATCTGCTATGCTGCTGGGGTAGGTAATTACGAAGGAGAGCAAGAGAATAGGCTCGTCGGTGCTTTAGTGATTTTCTTACCTGAGCCCCTCTTTGCAAATGTGACATATTCATTATTGGAGATAATCAAATGCAAGTACGGTGCCTTTGTGCTTTTTTAAATCTATTTATCATGTTGTTGTTGTTGTTATTCCCCCGTCTGATAAATTTGATTTTCAAACAAAAGTGAGAAGATCAGAGATCAAAGAGCTGTTTCCACCCCCCTCTGTTATAAAACTACTGTAACTACTTCTCCCTTACCTTGACTAGTGGCCTAGATTGGAGATGACTCACTAGCCAGAGACAAAGATGTCCAGCAGGTTTCCCTTCATACCCCAAGAAAGCCTATCATAGCACTCACTTCTTCATTTATTTATTTATTTATTTAACAGTTGGCTCATATCAGTAGTGCACACTGGCTTTATTATGTATAAACGTACAAACTGTATGAAAGTTTTGGTTTTTACAGCTGCCGATATGCACACTCCTTGAAGATTTTTCAAGGACCTAAATGTTGTTTGCATAGCAGAGTACTGGAGTTCAGTGGCAACATCTACATTATTAAATATACATGACTATTGCAGTTACATTGACAATAGCTCGTGAATAACTAAGAATCCTCCTTGCTAAGGTCCTCTTGTATTTCCTTTTAGGCTCTGCAAGCCTCTCCTTCCTCCACATTTCTATTCATTCAGATATCCAGCCATCTGACACAATCTCTGAAACCAAATTGGGCCCTTGGAAATAATTGTGTTAACCCATTCCGAGGGAGAAGACAAAAGAGGTGGAATGATTGATCTTTTATTTTTTAAAAAAAAGTTTTTGTGTAATGCCACTACCAGACCAGCGTCGCTGGAGTGCGGAAACTTTGAGCTGCTTGTTGCCTTGAGGTGTGCCCCAGGCTATAGCATAGCAGTGTCATTTAATTGGCTTATAAAAACACCTTTTGCTTGCAGCCCCTGTCCTTGTCCACACACACTCACACACGTATACCCCCACAAACTTGTCAGTGTCAGTGGCTTTGCACGTCAGTTCACTCCTGAAACATGTTCATGAAATCATACATAGACAAAAGGTCGGCTCTGCAGGGCCTGTTGAATAGTAATGGATGCGAGTTAGCATGGCTTAATGCTACAGTAGCTATTTTAGTGTTGCCAAAGGGGACAGGGCCTCTTGCAAAACAGCCGTTGTGTTGCTGGTGCTTGCTAGCTCCGCCAAAGGGGACAGGGGCCCAGCTAAATCAACTGTAGCATAACATTAGTGCCAGTTCTTAACACCGCCTTAAGCAGCCCAGGGGATCCAGCCAGAGCAGCTGCATCACAGCTTACCTCCAACCATCCTGCAGGGTATCAGTCCCGAGCTAATGTGGCAGTCAGATGAAAGAGAATGATAGTGCTGCTTGTCCCATTTGTGAGCACTTGTGTTTTCTTGTGTCAGAATCTGCTAGTGTAAGAAACAATCAAAATTAAGGCATTTTCATTGAAATTGAATATCAGCCAAGAGACAAATTTGCACAATACACACACACACACACACACACACACACACACACTTCATTACATCAACACTCAAAAAGCTTTATAATCTTGTTGATGGTTTTTGTGTACCTACTCGTGTTTATACAGAATCTGTTCCTTGAATTTCTCATGAGTTCAAATGGGTAATGCCTTGTTTTAAGCGATGATACCTGTGATGAGTGGCAGAAAGGTTCACGGTGTCCTTTGTTTTTTCTTTTTGTTCCTGTCTGAGAAAAAGACTGCCAAAAATAAGTTTTTAAAATGAAGGAATTGAAAGGACATTGACTTTGTTGCATACATTCAGCATCTTTTTAGGCCTAAATCTCACTTAATGTTAGGTTTATCTAGATCATGTTTACCTGTTAGTGTTGTTTACTCGTATTCCCACATCGGGACTTTTAATGATCCAGTCTCCCACTTTGCTATCCCACAGAGCCCCGTGTTGTGGCTGTGTCTCTATTTTAGTGCGTTTGTTTGCATAGTTAGTGGCGCTAAGTGCAATTAGCTTATTAAGAAATGTGAGTGTGTGTGAAACAGAGAGAGTGAGCTCTCTCTGGAGGACAGAGGCAGAGGGAGATGTCTCAGCAGTTACTTCAGTGTAGTGGTTCTCTGAGGAGTTATGCTGTGTGTTTGAAGCATCCAGTGCTGCTGGAACTGACTCCCCAGTGCACGCGTGCACAAGTGCACACTCACACACACTTTCTCACATACTTCCTGGCACATACGGCCTTGTGTTCCCTGATTCTTTTACCTTTAATTAAGAAGAGAAGGTGTCAAGGGGCAGGAGAACTGCGTGTGTGTGTATATTTGAGTTTCTAATGCGCACTCTCCAGCTGTATTTGAAACTGAGTACTAAAAGTTTTAAACTAGGTTTTTGTACCATTTTGGATCCCAGCGTCATCTGCAAACTGTCACCATCTTGTTGACCACATATGGATCAGTGGGTGGGAGCTATCAGCTAATACTGACAGGCTTGGCTAGCAAATTTTATCTTTATACTGTATACTTGCAACACAGACACCTGAACATTAGCGCAAAGTAACATACAAATAAAGTACTAGACTTTAACTCAAAACTGAAGCACAGATATTGCTATTAAATTTGTATAATTACTTTAAAATGCTCCAAAAAGCACAACACTGCAAGCACAGTGGCATGGCACAACATAGAGCCACCTTGACAGGACAAGACAGAGAAGACAGAGTTTGAAAGCAAAAGAGGCCATCGATGTCGTTGATGTAATGATGTAATCAATGTATGAACATCATTCAACAGAGGTGGTGACTTACTACACCAGCTGTCAGCCACCTACAATGCAGTCTTGACATCCCTAACCAAGTATCTTAACCCCCACTCGCCTGTGTCAGGTGACCTCAATTTAAAAAAAAAAAAAAAAAAACGGTGTCAAAGTTGTTTCACCCAAAACCTCTGGTGGTAATGACCCATGTCTTTCTTCACACTCATGATTAATAGTGGGTCAACAACCACCTCCTAAGGGACAACCCCCACTACGGATTAAATAGTTAAATGCTCTCCACCTTTAGGTTTTAGAACTGAAAAAGCTTCATGGATAACAGGTGAAAGGTCTTCTGCAAACTTCAAGAAGTCCAGTCACTTTACTTTTTAGCTCTTAAGACAGTAAAGAAGCCCAGTTTTTGAATGAATTAGTAGACGTGACCTATCAGACAGCTAGCAACTACAACTACCTATGTCAGCACTCACACACATTATAAGGAGTCTGAGTGCTGACATACCATCCATAGAGTTGTAACCAAGAGAAAAAAATAAACAAATAAGGGTTTAACATGGGAATCAATGGAGCTGCACTTTGGCACCAGCCTCAAGTGGTGCTCAGAACAACCTCAACTTCATTTTTCAAACCTGGAGGTTTCTCTGTTACTGTTTGCTTAATCAAGATCATATTTTACAGTTTTTTTTCTTCTTTCTGCTTCTGTGTGTAGTTCGAGGGCTCTTGTTTTCACATTCTCTTTTATGAAATAATCACATCTGTCCTGTCCCCTTCTCACTTCATGCTATGGGACTTGGTAAATTGGTCAGGGAAATATCATGCTTCCCTTGCTTACAAAATGTGCCTATAAAAAGCATTGCATAACTTAAGGGGAATATGTATGGGTGAGCCGGTGCACATTCAAATCAAATCCTCCTGTCGATGAGGAAGAAAAACAAAATTACCCAGTACTCTGAGGAGGAACCTGCCAATTCTTTGTTTTCACATATATGAATTAATCAGCATCAGTTCTCATCCTTTCCTCTTCCTGGTATAGATTCAATCCAGTGACGCACACAAAAAGCAATACTTTAAATTTTTACCATTGGTGCTAATTATGCCTAGAGGCAAAATAAGGAAAAAATGGATAAAGCTTCTGGGAAAATGTATTGTCTCTTTAGACTCATGAAAACAAGATTGTGGGTGGTGTTTTTTGTTGTTTTTTTTTGTTTTTTTACAGTTACAGGATAAAATTACTCTTTTAGAGCACTACTCACAAGAAACATTAATTCGGTTCATTTTTTTATGTAGCACCAAATCACAACAACAGTCACCTCCAGGGGCTTTATATTGTTAGGTAACGATCCTACTGTAATACAGAGAGAACCTCAACAATCATACAATCAGACCCCCTTTGAGCAAGCGATTGGCAACAGTGGGTTGGAAAAACTCTTTTAACAGAAAGAAACCTCCGGCAGAACCAGGCTCAGGGAGGGGCGGCCATCTGCCCTGACTGTTCGAGGAAAAATGACATTTCAAAATTTAAACCAATACCGGTTCGTCTCACAATTAGGCACTTTCTGTCACTCAAACGTGTAGATATACAGATTTTTAACGTGTGGTTTTATTGTTTGTTTATTGTTTATTGTAGTATTATGTTAAAAAAAATATATATTTACATAGAGTTTTTCCTGTCCACAGTGGACCGTCATGTATTGGGGAAAATGTTCAGGATCAATGTTGGGATACCATACCTCTGCTGGTGTGGACGGGAAAAAACAGCAGACCTGTTTAAGTTAACATGTGAATGTTTTTTACAGCTGGCTTGAAAAAAAAACATGAACTTTTTCCTAATACTCCAGTATTGTGCATTCTCACTGGTCAAAAATGGAAGTTTAATAAAAGTGAGCTGTGGAGTTGGGCTACTGCTGTGTAGGCTGCTTTGTGATTTACTTTATCTCAAAGTGGCTGTTCCCTGAGAAATTTCACAAATCCTGAGGCCCCGTTTTGGCCCCTTCTCTTATTTCATAAAACAGCAAACAGGCTGCCAGGTGTAAAAAAAAATACATATATATATATATATATATATATATATAGCTGGATAGATATATAAAAAAATCAGATTTTATTTTTTAATACTTGTGCTTTTGTGCGTGTTTTCCTCATTTTCTCTTCCCCTTCTACCGCCACCCCCACACCCTTTTTTCTGTGCTTCCCCTCCCCTGCAGATCCCCTCTGCCGGCCAGCTAATGGAGGCTGTGCGCTTGAAGATGAAGGAGAGGAAAGTGCTGACAGAAGAGCTGGCCACGCTCACAACACCAGTCAGCGAAAAAGCCTGACTCCCTGGGCTGAGGCTGGGAAAACTGTCATCCTCTTCTTTTCCTCCCTCCCTTCTTCTCTCCCTCCCCAGCTCCTACTCGGTGGGAGCCGGGCTGAGCCAAGCTGGGCCGGGGCAGCAGAACCAATATTTGTGAGAAAAGCGCTGTCGACTCACTCTGGGCCACTGGCTCAACGCAGCACCCCAGCTTTTGTAAATGAGCCCTCGACATCTGTGTTAGCACTCACTGCACTATGTCTATCAGACAGGGCCCTTTAGTGCCAAGCTAATTTACAGTGCAGCCACTCTCCTCCGCTCTCAACGCAGACCTGGGGTGATAAGGCAAATGCTTACTCTAATGCTTAAATTACACTTTTTTAAACTTTCTTTTACCCCTTTCCCTCTAATTTATTTGGCACCTCAAGAACTTTTAGGTTGCAGGGACTTGACCTATGCATGCCTAGTCGACACTTTAGGAAAGTCCAAAGCAAGAGAGAGCAGAATATTCACTGCAAGGAGCTCCAGAATGCATTACCCTCAGATCCAGTTCAGTGGTTGAAGCCTCATCTGTTTATGAAATGCACTGCAAGTATTTATTTCTGAAGGAGATTGTTAAAGCTTCTAATCTTTTATTTTGTTATGTAATTATATTAAGTATTGCTTGATTTTTTTTTTTTTACCATTTTGTTTAATAAACATTTACTTGATTTCCGAAATAAAAGCCCTTTTAACTTCTAAAGACTGCCTTTTTGTGATGGTCGCTGTCGTTTGCTTTGCTGTGCTCTCGTACTTTGCTTGTTCTGGCAGTTCAAAGGAGTGTCAGTCAGAGTGTGATGGTGACTGAGGATGCTCTGCTGGACTGCGGGGTTCTCGCACCTCTCTTATGATTGACAGCTGCCTGTTGGCATGGTTCCTGTCTGTAACAAGTGGCCCCTGCTGCTGACATCATTAGTAAGGGTCAGGATGAGCACACACACGCACACACACAGAGCCGTGGTGCACAAGAGGAGTGGTTCCATCCTTGACACAGCTACCTCCACTTCCTTTTATCTGTTTCCCTTGTCCTCCCTCTCTTATTATTCATTTTGAATATTAAACCACGATCCAGGTCTCTGTCCTTGAGTTTGCATCCCACTCAGGAGACCCACACACCTCCTTTGAAATTGCTTCTTCTTTTCCCTTTTTTTTTGAATAACCACTTTCCTCCTTTCTTTTTATTATGTGTAATAAACAGTGGCACGAAGGATCCTCCGTTCAGGAATTAAAAAGAAATAATTCCACTTTTTAATCCCCCCCACCAACCCCCCACCTCCTTCTCAAATATATGCTAATGATGTCGTTTTCCTTTATCTTTTTATAATAAAGGATTAGGCCAGGACTGTCTCTAGCTGCAACTCAGGGACCAATTTAGCTGGGATCCAGGAGAGACGAACCCTAGTGGTTAATTACCATTCATTAACATAGTTTGCATCTTTTCTTCTTCTCCAATACCCATGGGCAGGCTATTGTCAATATTTGTCCCATATAAATTTCTTCACTCTCTTTTCCTGTCACTGTCCTCCAGCGTAATGGAGCTAATGACAAACATTAATAACTCAGAGAAATCCGGTGGCACCGTGGGTAAAGAAAAGCAAAACATCACAGAGACCCCCTCCTGCATGGCCCTGCCCTACCCCTCCGCTGTCTGTCTCTATTTCTCCCTCTTCCTCGTAGCGTGTAATGCACAGTCAACATATTTGCTCACCGAAACCTGCTATCCGGCCTCGGCTGACGCGCTCGCACTATTTCTGTGACATATTCAAATGCGGGGCCCCTCAGCTGGTACTCCCTTGGGTTTAATTAACCTGGCCTTGCCTCTGACGCTCCCTCAGTGAAGATGTTAAAATGATCTTGAAAACACCCTTCAAATAACCACCACCCCCATCCAATGCGCACACACACGCTCATTTCTTCCACTAGGCGCTGTGTATGATTCATCTCCCCTTTTCTTTCTCCCTCCTCTGTGTAGGAATGGCGTGCCATACTCTTCTTCTCTTTCACTCTCTCCTTGTCTTCCACCCTTCTTTTCTTGTACAGCTCTCATTAAGAGAGGTTTCCTGTGGGAATTACTTTGATCAGTAGTTCCAAATGCAAAGTTTCTCTCCCTTCCCCTTTTATTCATTCCAACACAATCGCGGTGTCATTTTCACTCTATCTTTATCTCTTTCCCTCCCTGCTCTTTTTAAATCCAACTTTCATGTATATTTTCTTTCCACTGATTTCCTACAGGAGATCGTTCCTGGAGGGATAGAAGAGGGTTAGGGTTACAGGTTGGCTTTGGGGTTCATCGAGGATTTCTGTGCATGTGTGTTGTTTGTCCCAGGGCTGTCTTTCTGGTACTTTTAAGTTCCCTTTGTCTGGTGAGTCTGTGCCACTTGGGTGGGAAGGCGGGTAGACCTAAGTACAAAGAAAAGTAACGCGCAAACTGAGAATTTCTTCTGCCTCCATCTGATACACAATTAGTCCTTGCCGATCTCGTCAGCCGGCTGTGGAGCGAACAGAAAATAGCCTCTGGTGATTTCCTTTACTTCGCTGACACAGTTTCACACCCCAGCTATTGCTGCCAATACATCAGACTGCTTTGATTTTTGCCGGCACAGGCGTTTGGCACAGTCTAAAATAACAAGGTGCTTGTGACATACAGCCAAATGTGTTTTCAACAAATGTATAATGCAGCATGTTTACAGTTGTTCATTGTGTTAGTCCTCCGTGTTTGATCCACAGAGAGATGGTTCAGTAATAAAAAGGTAGATGGGGTTTACAGGGCGTATGACACAAATCGTGCCACATCTCAGCCTAATAGTAATTTCTGTTAAAACTCTCAGACTCGTCTTATCAGTGTATCCATATATAATGTTCTTTTAATGTTGCATCATATGGCACTTTACAAAGAAGAAAAAGGAAAACATTCTCAGTGTGTCCTGATGCACGTGTGCTGTGTGTACAGCCTCATTGATCTTCACTTGAACAAGTCCCTTATCCTTCTCTTCTGTGCTCCAGACATGAAACAGCAGCAGATTATGGGTGGATGCGGCCCGCCGTGGGAAGCTAGGGAGCAGATAAAAAGGCAAGCCACTCCTGGGAATAAAGCTATGTTTTGATGCTGTGTGATGAAGCAGAGCCACAGGGTGAGAGGAAGGGGAAAGTTACAGAATCCATCTATCTAATATGTAGTGTATATACTGTATATCCTGTATTTTTTTTGTGGTTTTTCTCCCTCCCCGTCGTTTGGCTGCTCCACCGTAGCCAAGCTCTTCCAGCACTTTTATTGTTCTTTGACACTCGTACTTTCTCTGTCCCCAGTGGACTGTCCTGAGCTTTGTTCATGGCAGCTGTCTCTCTAAAGCCATGGCCAAAGCTTCTGCCGTGAAAAAAGAGAGAGGAAAAAGGGGGGGAATGAGACAGGGCTTGATCCCATCTCTAATCCACCTACTCTTACAGCACAGGACCGAAGCCGCTGTCCTCGACAATACCTCAGAGAGAAGTGGCTCTTCAGTGAGATTCCCTGAACCCTCTGGTGTCCTTTTGATTAGTGTGGGATGTTGCCTCAAATGACGTTGAAAATATTCGTGATAGTTCACATCAAAGTGTACTATATGTCTAATTTGTCAGACATTTCGACCTTTAAACGTGCCAGTTTTTTGTCCTGAGGTTTCAACCTCATCAGTCGGCCCACTGTTTGTTACACCATTTTTTCCACGTGTATCAAAACATTACCAGTCTTCATTTATCCTCTGTTACAAAATAGGCATCCATCCTTTGTTTTCTGCTCCGGCATATATAATAACACCTTAGTCTAAGGTGCACAGCCCCTCAAAGCACCTCTCCACCTTGACTAACTTTTCCAAGCGCTCATTAGCGGACTGGCTGAAGTTTGGAGGGTATGAAGCAGGCAGGCAGATTACCCCCTGTAAAGTAGCACACCTCAGGTAATCACACTAATGAATTCTAGCACCACCACCACCCCTACTCATACACCCCTTGTTCCTTTCTCTATTTCCCTTTACTTACTTTCTCCCTTTCTTCCACAGTGGCGGGTCGGTGCACGAAGTGCCAAACAACAAAGTGTTTGTTTGCATAATATTAGCTCTGCGCACTCGCATGCAGTGGCGGGGGCCTGACTGCAGGACTGACTGGAGGCTTCCCATGAACACAGGTGGAGCAGGGCGAGCATCACTGGGACCAATTAGAGCAGAGCACAGGTACATTAGCATGTTTGAGTGGAGCGAGATGACGTGGGGATTGGTGGACCTTATGAGACCCCCAAACACATGACTACAGCCTGGCTTATGTTAGCTGTTTGTCTCTGGTGGCATGACTGGCATATGTGTGACAAATGACCCCTGGTCTGCTGTAGAAGTCAGTCCATTTTTTGTTTTTCTTATTAACACCTGCACACACACACAAACACATACAGGTTCATAAAGGATACATTGAATCTTTCTTAAGGGCTTTATGTATGATGAAATATAAACACAACCATTTGCTAATGTTTTAACGATTAATATAAAAAAAAGGTTTCTTGTGGTTCATTGCCTCAGAGGTAAAAAGAAACAATCTGGGGAATGTGATTCACAGTCTGCTTAGTTTTACAGATGCAGACAATGAATATAAAGCAGCACATTCCTGAGCACTAAAATCCATTTTTCTTAGTAAAAGACCGTGGTAAGTAAATACTAAGTAAATTTTAAAGATCCCAAGGAAATCAGTTCAGATGGTCTTGGATATTACCACAAAAAAAAAACTGCCACAGAAAGGTTACCTGATCAGATGGTAGAGGCACCTTCTCTTGATCAAAGCAAAGGAACAAATCTTCCTCTCCAAGATTTTGATGATCTTCATCGACTTCATAGACTATCTGGTCTGTGAGCACAGGCGCTGAGCAAAAGCCCCTTGTGCCTGTGATTTCACTTTTCAGTCACCACACAGAGGCGATAGGTGGTGATAAGTGAGGCCTGCTATTTGACTTTAAAGAGGTTCTGACAAACCCTCTGGTGAGGGAAGTAGGACTTTGCTCAGAGGAGAACTGATAGTCTCAGCCAGGTATGTTATGATGATGGAATACTATCCACACGGAGTCTTTTAAAACTAGAACTAAAACTTATTTTTACACATTGGCACCTGAGTCTGTCTGGTTTGCTTACTCCTGTGCCTTTTGATGATTGTATATGTTTAGCACCTACTAGTATGTGTCTATTTATTTTGTACCTATATATGTGTGTTTTTCCTATTCTGCCTTTAAATATGCTTCGAGAACTCTTCTGTGGAGTTTAAAGACTTTTATTAACCCATTCCCATTTCTAACCCAGAACTCACAAAGATCATTACATGTTATGGCAGATAGGATTAGCCCTATTTTTAAAACGCTGGTGCTACGTTGGATCAACTCTACTACATTAACTAAACTACCCTAAACACCAATCACGACATAGCTCTGTCAGGTCTCCCTCTGATTGATCCAACATAGCGTCAGCCCTCCTGAAAAGTCAAACTGCGGTGCTTGTTCTGCTTGGTTTATTGCTCAAGCATTTCAAGGCGTGTTATAGCACAGTGCGCTGGACGATAGCCAACTATATGCAAATTCTTTCCAAGTCATGGAAAGGTGAATCAGTTCTTCAGCTCATGCAAAGTGACGCTCGTGGAAGTTTAATCATCCAGGGTGCAGGCTGTATGTTTTATGAGCATATACCTGGTTTATGAGCTACAGCGATCATTGTAAAAAACACATTCTTCTTGGTTTTCCCTAAACTATTTGGTTTTATTAATAAAGTCATTAATAAGGAAACTAGAATCTCCTCGAAATGCTGTATTTACATTCATAAGCTTGTCATATATGCTAAAGAATACACGTCGTATTTTAAGCAGAGCAGCTGATTTTCAACGCAATGAAGCAAAGTTGTTTCCTTTTACAGACTCTTATCACAAATGACTTTTCATTTAAATCAAATCTGTCTTTGACTCGCACGAGGAATGAAGAGTATCCAGTTGGTGAGCTTGGGATTGCATCTCTGCCTGTGATGAAAGACATGGCCTGTTGATTTCATTATACTTTGACCTTTAGGTTTAAGTTTTAGGCTGTTTTAGAGTGGAAGGTTTTCACTTTAATTTCATAAGTTAGCATCATAACTGAAAGAACTGTGTTGCACATTTAACACATAATGTGCTGATCGCAAAGTTATCAAGAGTCTGACACTACTGTATATTTTTGGGCAGCTGTTAATTTCTTTATAAGGAAGCTTTCTCAGCATTTCTTCAAAACATCCAAAAAGAAGCCCACAGACTTCTGGTACACAGTTCTAAGGACAGATGAAACAAAAGTCAAAGCAGGTAGCTCCATGCCCTCCTGGGTTTTAAAGGCACCTTAGAACACACATGCATCAACACTACATATGAGCGGGCGGAGGGAGGTTTGGAGTCTTCTCACACCCCCGTTCTCTGCTGGAGCGGGGGGGCTAGGAGGAGAAGTTGGCCGTCCGACTGGGGTCTGGAATGTGGGGCCTCCCTGCTGCTGCGGAGTCGGGGCGGTCTGCTTCTCCACACCCCAGGGAAAAGGGTAACACCACCTGGGTCTGGGTGCAGTTTCCCCCTCCAGGGGCAAGGGTACCTAGACCCGGGGCTTAGAGTACACTTGGGGAGTGTGCTTGTGTGTATAGTGTTTCTTTATGTCTGTCTCCACGTTGGGTGAGTGTTGAGTAATTGCATATGAGAGCATGAGGGTGGGAATGGATGTTTGTATCTGTGTGTGCCCATATGTCTGTGTCTATATGTCAGGTCGGGTATCAGACGCCACCTCTCTGGGGACATCTCAGGTCCTCCAAGGTTTGGAGGCCTATCTCCCCCCACCACTTCCCCTGCCAGTGGCAGACGCCCTCAGACATCGGTGCATTGGTGGTTCTTTGTGTCCGGGGATGGGCGTCCAGGTACACACCAGCTCACTCCTCGGTGGCTGCTTATCGGGGCCTGGAGCCTGGGCCTTGCTCGGGCCACTTCGGGGGTGGGGTGCCCTCGGCCTCTCGGCCTCTCGGCCTGGGGCTCGGTCACTCTGGCACAGCTGGCTGCCGGCGGAGCTCACGTTGGTCCTCCTTGGTCTCTTGTGTTCTGAGGGCCTCTGGATGTCTGGAGTTTTGATCTCCTCCATACCTGCTTCATGCCCTGGAGGACGGGGCACTGGCTCCCCACACCCTCTAGCAGATCATTACCTCAAGGAACCTTTTAAAAACAAGCGCGCTCATGCTCACAGGTGTACACACGGGTGCTCACACACACAAACGACACCCTTTTTGGCTCCTACCTCAAAGCACACTGTGCGCTGTCGATCTTACGTGCTGCACAATAATGTTTAATATTTAGTATTTACTGTTATATTCCCATATATCATCGTGATGTTGTTTATTCTATTACTCTCGTTTTCTTCTGCTTGTTTTCTTTTTTCTTTCTCAACAGGTGATCCAGGTGATTGATAGATGTATTTTTGTCTGCTTGTTTAGTTGGTTTTTGTTTTTTGCCCTTTATCCCCGTCCCTCTTCCCCGCTGTTTTTCTTTCCCTCTTTCTTTCTCCCCTTTCTTTTCCCCAGTCAAGTCTGTCCCGTATCTAGCAAGTGAAAATAAACAATAAAATAAACAATAAAAGGTGAATCAAATAGACCATTACGGCAAGGCTGGGATGGTCCATTTGGTAAAGTAAATCCGTTGGGCATCTTTCTTCGCCTTTAGACAATAATTCTGATGGCAAAAGAACCAAACGGGACAGGCAAAAAAAAAAAAGAAAAGAAAAGAAACAAAAGTCAAACTCTACAAATTGATGGAGAAATGTGGAGAGAAAAAGCTCATGGCCCAGAGCACCACCCCATCTATCAAACAGGTTGCTTCAGTTATGGCTGCCAGTGAAACTGGCACGCTGGCATTTATTGATGATTTCACTGTGGATGGAAGCAACAGGCTTTATGCAGTACTGTAGAGGAGCTTACTGTGTGCTCAGATTCAGCCAAATGTGTCAAAACTCACTGGATGACAATTCATTATTTAGGAGGACAACAATCCCAAACAGAACCTTAAAAAAGAATTTTTAAGGGTAAAGAGGTAGAATATCCTTGACTGCCCGAGTCAAACGCCGGCACAGTCAACGTAGTTAAAACTGAGCTGCATCCCATTTGTTGTAGAACAAACGAAAAGCTGCGAGACTCTACAAGCAACGATTGAAGCCAGCTGCAGAGGTGGCCTGAGTGAGCACTGCTTATGGTGTAAAAAAGCCTAGAGCAAACCAAATATATGATTTGTATTATATTTTCTACAGAACATGTGCCATTTTATTCTTTTTACAGTATCACTCATTGTTACACTACGCGTGACGGGTTAAAGTTGGGGTAGTATCAGCATGTGGAGCTGTTTTGCAGCTTCTGGGCATATCCTGCTCACCATCAGTGACAAGGTAATAACTGGGTTAGTGTTCGCTAGCTGAATAGATAGATAAATAGATAGATAAATAAGTGCACGCTTATTGCTTCAATAGGAATTGAAATGGTGCAGCCAGCTACTGTTAACCATCTGCATCTGACTAACTGATCATAAGCAAGTGTGAGCACCTCTATAGGATGTGCTGAAAGGTGTTTGGTCTGGAGCAATCTGATGTGTGTTAACACAAAGTCCCAATCTTCCCAGGATGTGGACGTCTCAGAAAATTCACTTCTAGATCAGACAGTGCTCAGAGAAACTGCAAAAAAATCCAAGAGTGACATCTCAGGCGCTTCAGGCCCCAGTAAGCATGTTAAATATTAAAGTTCATGACAGTGCAATCAGGAGAAGACCAAACAAGTATGGCACAAGCACATACTTGCCCCTGAACAAATCGCAACACTTGTGGAACGATGTCCTTTGGACAGATGAGACCAAAGTGGAGATGCCATTAAGTACGGCGCCACATTTAATGAAAAGCAAACACAGCTTATTTAAACCAAAAGAAATGCGGTGACGGGACCTTAAGACAGATGTGCATAAACAAATGCCCGCAAACCTCAATTGACTGTGTGCACGTTAGCATATGCTACTTCCGGTGCGGAAACTCCTGTGGGGAGCTTTGTTTCCGGTGTCCTATTCGCGCCCTGTTTACGGTCCAAAACAAGTTAAGCAAATGAATAAATCAAGCGGCGATTTACATTTCTATAGATGTCTCGGGCATTTACCCAATATATCTGTAAATGATGTTCATCGACTTGTCGATATTTATCCCCGCCTCAGGGCAAAAGAGAAAAGGGATTCAAATGTTATATTTCTCAGCTGTCCCTCGTTTATCGCGGGTATTATGTTCTAAAAATAACCAGTGATAGGTGAAATCAAGTAGCCAATTTTATTTTTTGACGGTGCAAAACGTTTCGTGGACATACAGCACTGCACTTCAGAGTCACACTGCTAGCGATTGATGCAGCGATTCTGTACTGTACAGGAGAGATGTCACGGAGGAGATCGTCTGCAGCGATCAGGACGCAGGACACAATGTGACATAAAAAAAAAATAAGCATGCAAACTTGCACTAAAAAATCCGCGAAACAGCGAGGTGAAATGTGAACCGCATTATAGCGAGGGACCGCTGTAATTTTAAAGGTAAGTCACAACATACCCTTCTTAAATACTAATGTATAGAAACCGTTACCAGCAATTGTTTATTTTTTGTGTGGCTTTTTTCACGGTTCGTTAACATGCTGTGTACTGTGTACTTGACTAGCTGATATCGACATAACGGGGAAACATCTGGTTTGACTATTGTTCACCTGTAGTTTGAATGCTGAACATTTGCCTGTTTAAATCATAAGACCAGTCACTATACAGAGATGTGCTTCTGAATGTGGACGATGTGTCTTCTGCTGCAGTGATGCAGTTCTGCTTGTGTTGAGTGATGTAAACAACTGATCGATTTAAACTCTTTAAACGTCAAAATTGATCATTAGATTTTTTTATGACACAACAGTGGTGAGTGTTCCCACCTTCTGCTTTTTGTAACTTAACGCGATCTTTCCGTTTTCGAGTTTTGGACATCAATTTTGGAGTATATCTTCGCAGTAGCGATTGACCGCAAAGTAAAGCTACCGGAAATGTACAACCCCACATCCGGTCTCAAACCAGGAAGTTAGCATTTTCTCGTGCACAGGGTCAATCGATGCAACGCTGTAAAGAAAAGGGAAAACAGTTACTCCAAGTTAATGCTACTAAAGGTG
The DNA here is from genome assembly GCF_963576455.1 of Neolamprologus multifasciatus. NCBI lineage: Eukaryota > Metazoa > Chordata > Actinopteri > Cichliformes > Cichlidae > Neolamprologus > Neolamprologus multifasciatus. The sequence continues at coordinate 24,212,093 of NC_140444.1, forward strand.
ATTCTGCAAGCTCTGCAATCTCTGAATAATGTGGTGTACTTAGTTTTGGTTAAATAACTATAGATACAGTGTAATAGGCCATGTGTAGTTGTTCGTGTGAGGTATTTATATAATTCCAGAGGCTGTTTTATTATATTTTCATTTGTAAAATCTTAGAATTGAAAGAGTGTGTGGTTTATTTTTTATGATGGCTGTAGATGAGACAAACATCTGAGTTCAGCTCAGCGTCTGTGTGAAAAGTACAGCTGAGACTTAATGTCTCATGAGGTAAGACAGAGGGTCACCTGAAGCAGCTGAGGAACCAAGCAGTTTATAAGAGCTGCCTGCAGAAGGCCAGCGAGCAGGAAAACTGAGGATAGCACAACATTCACATCATTTAATCTGCTGCAGCAGACAGACAGACAGCACAAATCTCTGAGGCCACTATCATTTATTGTAATAATATGTGGCCTATTGCAAGGTCTGTGTTTCTCATGCGGTTCAGCGGTGCTGCATCATCTTTTACCACTAGGTGGAAGCAGAGCAGTTTTTTTTTTTTTATCTGGACTGTGGGCAAACAAAACCGACTTTTTACCTCGCCAGCCACAAAAAAAAGTTAGTATCAACTTTTAAATTATAACATTCAAGAAATTCTCGTGACAGGCCCATTGTCACTGTTTTTTGTGAGCTTGGCCTTGGCCTTCCACTTCAGTGGCTGTTCACAGTGACACCCAAGATTAAGTTATGTAACTAAATTAAAATCACTACTTTTTTGGACCTTTTGTTTCTTTGTTATTTCAGTAACAGAAACAGAAATAATAAACATACATGAATAAACCCGTGTTCGGGGATTCACCACATGATGGCGCCACTAACACAGCAAACGCTGCTCATTTTCACCAGTTCTGATGTTCTGTGGTGTAATGCCTTGTTATTACTAGAGTAATAACAAGGCTTGATAAAGACAAAAATAATAATAAAGAAACTGTGTTGAAGATTACAGTTTGTAATTTAGCCAGAATACTTAAAAGTCCTCTCCGTTTACTACATTCACATTAAAGCGCGAATGCGTCCACCGTGTGAGGTGTTCATATTTTACATAAGAAAATAGAAATATTGCTCTATATTTGCACTCTAAAATGTAAAGCGGCCTATGAACGTATTGCGTGGTCTCCCTGCACATACTGTGGTCTGATCGTAGAGACCTTCGGTTGTTACTTTGGTGCTGCCAGCGCTTCTGCACTTCTTACACCCACTATGCGCCCTGCTGCTGAGAAGCACTCCTCCCACCACAGACAAATGGACACAGTATAACTTTTACCACCTGTCGTCTGCGCGCTTAGGATTCGTTTCATTTAAGTACGTCACGGCCGCAGATATGGCCACATTTACGATTTCATGGCCAATTTTGTGATCATGCTCCGAGCCTAATTCAAATACTCTAACCTCGGCCATATGGGATGCGTCTCTGACTGTCTGCCCAAGTGGCCAGCAGACAGTAGACTAGCCATCTGGCGCCGTAGGGGGTGCCGCTGAGCTGACAAATGTGTGCAGGTGACTTGTTTGTTTGAATTCAGACCCGCTGCTCGCATTGGTCCTGCATTTTTGAGCAGGCTTTTCATTGTTTTAATGGATGCAATGATTAATGGACTGAGTCTGGATCTGAGAGGTGATGGACTCACGCGTAAGCGTGCGTGTGTGTGTGTGTGTGTGTGTGTGTGTGTGTGTGTGTGTGTGAAAACTTCAGATATTTTTTTACACCATAACACTGAGTGTGCGCAAGTTACTAGCTAAGTCTTATAGGTGTGATGGAACGTGACAGTGAATTTCTGCACTCCATGTAATTTTCTGTGTGAGTCGACGCCAAAACAGTTTTTGCACCATGACGCACGAGTAGGCTGCATTTAATACACTGAGCAAGAAGTACAGAAGTGATATGATTTGGATAGTTAGGAACGGACTTTTTTTCTGAGTTCTGGGTTTTTTCTGAGAATTTATGTTAAAAAAATACCTTAAAAATAAAAACAAGACAAATATAAACACACAAAATGACTTTAAAAGTCTAACATTGTCTGTTCTACGAGTGGTTAATAAAATAAGAGTTATGCTAAATGTTGTATAGGTAAGATGGTTAATGTTGCTTTTTTAATTTCTTTCTCATGTTTGCCTCACTGCTTTAGTCTCCTCTGCGCTCTGAAAGCTTGTGTAGGTACACGCATATTAGTATGGTACATTACTTTTTCTCAATTAATAGTCAGTATTGCAGCCGAACCTGCAGTGTAACCATTCATTATGGCTCTGAGACACTTAGAGACTTTCGTAAGGGAGATAATAGTAATTATTGGTTTGCTGTAGTCTGGTTGTTCGGGGTGGGACGGCTCTCTCCCTTGAGAGATGGGCGCTGTCCAGGGTGCTGGAGATGCTGAAACGCAGAGGTGTAAAGGTCATACTTCTTTCTTTCTTCCCTGTCTCCCACGGAAACCGTTCACACATCACATTTGGGCACAGTGCCCCTCACCAACCCATGTAGCTCTACCACCTAGATCCTCCTAAATCATTGAGACATAAAGAGTAATGTCATCCTTTTTCTTGGTATCGCATCACGTTAGTCTCGCGTCTTTTCTGCTAAACGAGCTTAGATTAGAAATACCTCAGCCCCCTTTTTAGAGTTCGGCTGTAGTGAGGAGGCGGCCGCTTTAAACTGAGCAGGCTTCGACGTCAGAGCCGTTTAAGACATGTGGTTTTGACATCCAATAGCCTGATAAGGGCTTTAGTACACCCCCCCCCCCCCCCCCCCCCCCCCCTTCTCGCAGGAGATCCCTCTGGTGAAGACCAGTGTAGACGGGAGTTAGCCACGGCTGCAAGATCACCAGATTCAATTAGGAGCGAGATTCCCTGCTCACACCTGCAGCAGCACTTCGTATTCCCAGCTAGAACCGCGATTTAGCGAACATGTCTGTAGCGGGGCTGAAAAAGCAATTCCACAAAGCCACTCAGGTACGTACGGTGCTCCGGCTCTCACTAGATCTTCCACTTACAGTGTCACGTTGTCTGGGGGGAGGAGGAGTGGCGTGAGGTTTGGAAAAGCAGAGATTCATCCCCAACACAGTGATGATTAATTCACGCTAAATGTCGCTGCATTAACACGCAGTGTTGTTGCTAGTCGTGCTCCATTTATCACCTACAACCTCTGGTGTTTTTGTGGTTCTGGGGTGCACTCCGCTGAAAACACTGGCGTGCTGCAGCACTGCACCAACGGGAGAATGCATCAGTCGTGTTTGACTCCGGTGGTTATTCAGTGCGTGATGGGAAAACACGATAATTATTCAGTGCCACGCTTTTTGCGTGTCCATCTGGGAGCCAGATGGCACAACACTGTGATGACAGTGATGTCGGGAACGTCGGTTCTTCTCCGTACCCTTCAGATGACATTCCGCGCTGACAAGCATCGGAGCTGCAGCTCGTGCTTGTCGCTCACTCTTGCAATGCGCAAGTTGTGGCCCTGAAATGAAGGACGAGTTAAGTACAGGAGAAACTCCGAGGCGCACCTCGTTATGCAATCGTTAAGTGCGCCTTGGCGGAAATCCGCTCCTACCAGCATCGGCACGCCATGACCTCTGCGCCCTCTAAATGCACTTATCGCCTTTTGCGGGACACCAGGTGATAAATTGAATTAAGCATTCCCCATCCATCACTGAATCATCGGTTATTATTATTATTATTATTATTATTATTATTATTATTATTACTGTAAGGCGCAAGCCCAGCGCAAATGTATTCTGTTCAAGGTTACCCAAAGCGCTTTCTCAACCCTCTCATTTTAGGCTAGTCATGTATTATTATGTTATTTCAGGTCAAAGTGCACAACCTGAAGGTTTAATCACCTTTAACTCGGGAGCCAATCAGAGTGCTCTTAAGTGGGACCTTGAATGTATCAGTGGCTCAAAGGCCTTGAGTGAGTTTTATTTCCTCTAGCTTGGAAACTTCGGGAGGTTTTCCATTTATAGGGCTGAGTCACAATGACACTGTCCATTAGCTTCAGGGCCCTCACTGCAAGACACACAGAGCCTGTGTAAGTCACACACACACATGTGTGCCCTCCCCCTCATTGTTCAGCAGTTTATGCAATCTCAGAATGGCTTTAGTGACCAGTCTCACTTTGCATTGTTCTTCAACTTTATGAGCAGCTGTCTCTGAGATGGAGGGGAATAGTGCCTTGAATGTGACAGTAATAATCACATGTCTATTCAAGGTCTCTGCCTGGAGATAGTGAACACTCTTAATTGCAGGTTGAAACTGACTAACTGAGAATTAAGTAGCAGCTCGTGAGGAGAGGAGTTTACTGAAACAATTGGCAGCTCGAGATCCAACATCGACATGCAGTATACTCTGTTATTGTTTTTTCATTTGTTTTTCACATCTCCCAACATGAGTCATTTATATTAGTGCTAATGTCACACTGACATTTGTAAGGCCTGTGTTGATAATGAATCATGCATTCTGACTGCATGTTCCTAAAGAGCAGTGCTTGCAGATTACCGCTAGGTGCATTATGTTTGGGAGACTGGATCGGGTTCGAGTGTTAAATAAAAGACAAAGTGAAGTAATTGGGAACAATCTCAAATTGCTGTTAACACATTTCTCAGTTTTAATCAAGAGCTCATTTTATCTGATTTGAAATAGACAGCAGCCCACACAGGGCATTGGATGGCTGCACTGATTGTGTTAATTCTGTGTGATGAGTCTATTGTCACCCATTAGCACGCCCTCCCTCTCCTTGCAGGTGTTCCTTTCTCGTCATCAGATGAATCTGTGTGTGTGTGTGTGTGTGTGTGTGCACACGCAAGAGAGTAAAAGAGAGGTGGGGATACACATAAGCATTTATATTTGTAAATATGCATAGATTTATGTGGATCTGTGCATGCATAAAGAGGTGTTGTTGACTGTCTAAATATGCAGTAACTGTATCTGAACTTTAAGATTTTTACTTGGTGCTGTCTTCATTAATCTGTTTTATTCCCATTGTGATTTAATCAGCTTTAGGCTCACAGTGTGTTGTCTCTGTGGTCTCCTGCTGTCTGTTCCTCAACATTACACACACACACACACACACACACACACACACACACACACACACACACACACACACACACACACACACACACACACACACACACACACACAGCCCTCTTCCCCAGAATCCCAGTGGCAGAAGGTTCCCATCAACCCCTCTGTTCCTGTGCCACAGCCTTGTAATCCAAGCCCAGATTTATGTGGGAAGCTGGCTAGTTGTACACAGATGACAAATGTTGCTCAACCATACTTTAAGAAGACAGTCACACAACACGAGAAGACGTCGTCAATGCATGAAGTGTTAGAATCAGAGATTCATAATGGTCAGAAAGCAGTAATAAATAATCTATATCCATATCTGCTTTTGTTTTTTTACTTCAGTTGTTTTATCATTGTCACGTCTCAGTGCAGGCTAGAGGCAATAAGCCACAGTATTAAAATCATATGCCTGATATTGTATAAGTCCCCGTAGTGCCACTAAAACACCTCTGACCTATCAGGACACGGATGCAGAACCTGTAGTGTTGTCCTGTGGCGTCTGGCACGGGGCTGCAGGAGGAGATGATTTGAGTCCTGTGAGTTGCAGGTCAGTGCTTGGTCCGTGATGCATGTTAAAGTGAAGTCAGGAAGCCTGAACTGATTACCTGTGTTATTCACAATTGATTGATTTTCCATACTCTGGCTAATCAGTGAATAAAAATTCCCAGATAAACTTTAGACCATTTTTAAGCAAATATGCCCCCAAAAATTCTCTGGTTGGAGTGTCCCAGTAACATTTACTGGTTCTTGTGGTGTTATATGCCTGGAAAATAAATTTGGGGATTTGATGGATGTTCCCTCCACTGTGGTCAAGTGCTCGTTTACAGGGGGTCGTTTGATTGTTGGGATTTTCTCTCTATGATTTGAGGGTTTTTAACTAACAACGTAAAGCACCTTGAGGCCTCGAGCACCTTATTATTCAGTTTATTGAAAAAATAAGATCAAACTGACAGATTAACGATTCATATCAAATAGTTGAGTTTTTTTTCAGCAATGATATACTATAACAGATGTTACTGCATATTAAGTTATATAAAAATTAAGTTCAGGAACATCAAATAGATGATACACCCACACAAGCAGGCCTGTATACATCACTTATGGAGTGATTGTTTGAAAATCCAAAACCACACTAACATCAAAATTAGATGTGAACTGAAATTTTTTTTATCCTAAAATGCTGTATCGACCTTTTAGCCCAATGTGTCTCTAATTGCTAATTATCTGTGCAGCTTCAGTCTGGAGTTGAGGACTATGGCGTCTGCTGTATGAGCAACAGCAAATCCTCGTTTTAGTGGAGGAGGAAGATGCATTTCTTTATTGTAGACACTGCTGAGAAAAACGGCTCATAAAAGGCAGAATACCCTGAAGTTAACTGCGACTTCAGTGCGAAATACACAAACGCAAACTCAGTTTCACCTTTTCACATGCGTCGCAGAGTAATTTATTTCACACAAACATAATCACACTTTTCTCCGACAGAATACATCTCTCTCCCTCGCTCAAGGACATCGATGCCCTGTGTGCTGCATTAATAATGGGGGCCATTTTAAAAAGAAGTGAAGCATGGGGGCATGAAGGGTAAAACCCAGCAGGGTCCCTAGGAATAGCTTTTTTTAAAAAAAACTTTCTTCATTTAATCTGCAATCCATTAGTCATTCTCACTATGTGATGTAACTCAGCACATGCTATAATAGGTTACAATACCTCGAAAGTGTTTGTATTTCATTTAAACCTGCTATAACGACAGCACAGTGTATTCTTCCTCTTTTGTTTTTAAGCTCACAAGCAGCGTTTTCAACCATCTTATTTTTAAAGGTGATGATCTCTGGCTTAATACGTCACAAGTCAACTCCACCTCGGAGTCAAATGAGTCACGCTTAGAGCAGATTCTACTGTCACGATGCCACCGTCGCTTTCAGGTTCATTTGCAGCCAATGGTGTGTGTGTGGACGTGCAGCTTTTTATATTGTACTGTCTGCTAACTGTTTAGAAAACAAAAGCTTCTTGTGATGGGACTATTTTCAATACCGGTTTTGGGGGATGGGGGGGTTTAGGGCTGCGGCGAGCGCATTTTTATCTCGGTCCTGCAAGCAGGAAGATGAAAATCTGTTCATCAAATAGAAGCTGCAGGAGAGAGGAGGGAGGGAGGATGAGCAGGAAAGCTTGAGAACGTGTGGCAGAACCAGTGAGAGATGAAAAAATAAAGAGAGTCTTTGGGGAGTTTCACTCTTGCAGGCTTTTCAGATAAAATGGTTTCTTTGCTTCTCGTCAGTGTCAGAAAGAAGCTGACGAGTTTCCAAGTTTGGCTCCCTCCGTATGAGTCACGCTAGTGATAGTGAGTCTAAAGAGGTTTAATCCAGTTTGTTTCATGCCGTGTTGGAATATTTAGCTTCTTGTTGCATAAAATGTATTCTGAAAATGACTGAAATTACGCATGTGTGTAGAGCTCGCTCCTGTCTGCATTACATGTGCATCTCAACCGTACCTCACACACTGCAGAGGCTGTTATCTCGATCCAGACTCGTGGCTGTTCTGCATATGCACTACCCACGTTTTTAGCCTGTTCTTGGGTAATGATCAACACAATGTTGCAATATGCCATACAGGTTATTAACTATAGTATAGCACACATTAATATAAGTAAAAATGTGCGCATTGACATGATAACAGTATAATCTGGAATCAACCTGCACTATTTTTTAAATCTATGCACTGGTATATTTGGGTAATAACGCCACCTTTTATGTTTCAGTGGATGCCAAAAGATGGAAATCAGTGGTGAGGATGCAGTTGAGGAACAGAAATACAAGCAGCCTTGATCTGTTTGCAAATGAAATTATCTGTGAAGATAGTTTAGCTACATGTCGATGAGTGATTGTTGGATTCTGGGGCTGTCTGCGAGCCGTTACGAGTTGTAAAATCAAGAGGCAGTTATTAGATTTGAACGTCATATATTTCTTGCAGTGGGTAATGGGAGTAGTGATCCTTTATTTAGCAGTCAGGCCTGGTTCTACTGGAGATTTCCCAGCGTGTGTGCTGAATGCTAATATAGCAGCTACACACGTGCCACTCTGATTTATGCTTCTTCAAAAACTGGGCGGTTCATTTTAGTTTGTGAGTGAAAGGCAAATTCTTTAGCATGTAACACTGTGTGTGTATATCTTTCCAGTATCATCTCTTGGTTCTGGAAAAGTATGCAGTGACAAAATGTTAACGCCCGTGGACGGACACCCATGCGAGCCTAGGGATAGCAGCAGGGTCCTTGGATGTGATTGACGCCTGCAGGGCTTTAGGGCAGCAGATTGCAAGTGGGTGACTCATTCAGCCTGGATCCTCGCTATAGGCCTACTGCAGTGCAGCGTAAAACAGATCCAGCTGGGAGATAACAGATGGGGCGGGAGGAACAACAAGAGTGAAGCAAGGATAAGAGATAAGAAAAGCAATGAAGAGGAGGATAGCAAGCATCCTTGTGCTGATAGGGAGTGGCACAGAGGCAGAGGGAGAATTCAGCCAAGAGATGCTGAAGGCTGCAGCAGAAGGACAAACTCTCCGAAGTCAGGAGAGAGTGTGGGGGACAGAAAAGCTCTGCAGGGATTTACTCACATGCAGGCTGTAGGGAAAAATGCAGCTCAATGCTGAATTTTGACAGGATCCTTTTTTTACTTCTAAATTCTGGGTAAGGCTGCAGCTTACATTTGCTTTCTTTCTCAGTTATTTGATGGATTATTTCTATTAATTGGCCAAAATATTTTTTTCTAAATTTCAGAAATTTCACACAGTGTAAAACAAAGATGTTATGGGAAACAGCCTGTTCTTGCTTTTGAAAAGGTTAGAAAAACAGCACCACTTTGATGGCAGAGCTTAAATTGTAGTCAAATGGTGCCTATCATGCTGTAATCACATATAAGTCACATGCAGCACACTTCTAAAGTGGGCCGGACCAGTAAAACTTCCCTTACTTTCAGTGAAAAGACGTTTAACCACACATTTAATCCACGAGAAGATATCTTAATATAAGAACTGCAAATTCAACATTGCTGTTTGTCTCAGTTTTTCCACACGATAAAGAGACACTGCTCTAGTTAATGAAAGAAATCTTTAACCTAAGGAATAAAGGTGTCGTTCATTGCCTAGACTGGACTGTAATTATACAATTAAAAGTTTCTGTAAAATTCACAGAAAATGTATTTTTCTTTTTTGACCCTTTGTTTAAAAACATCCTATAGTCAGGAGTGAAAAACAGGAACTCTGACACTGCTTTAGGCTCTGTATGATGTCATTGAGAGCATAAATCCTCAACATGATGCTCTCATACAGCTCTGGCTGTGAGCCCAGAAGTCCCTCTCACTTGACAGGTTCAACCTGAAAACCATCTGTTTGCGAAGAGCAGCCAATCATAAGACACTGTGAGGAGGAGGGAGGGGAGGGGCTTAACATGAGATGATGAGATCAATAAGAGCTGTAATTGAACTGAGTCATTCGAGGCTAATAGAGTCCAAAATAGCAATACTGAGCTGCAGTACCATGTTGCATAAAATATCCCATTTAAGGTTATAGAACAAACCCAAGGTGGCACTTATGGGAATCTTTACTGTTAATAAATACTTGATTTCTGGTCTGTGACAGAAAAGACATGCAGGAGACTACAAACAGGTGCTGTACTCTTCCCACCGTTCTGCTTCACGTCATATGTGGCACCCTTCTTCCTGCACGTACATCATGAGGTGAAGTGTCCTCCGAAGGCCTGGAAGCTCTCTCTTTAAGTCAACACAGTGAATCCAGTGCAGCACTGCAGTAAAAGCAGTGCTGCACTGGATCCAGTCCAGCAGCAGTACCTGCATTAATATCCCTCTCATCTTTTTATCTCCTTTATTTCTCCCCTTCTTTGGTGCTTCTAATTATCTGCATTTGCTTGTCATTTTCCTCCCAGCTAAATATCAAACTTTTCTGTAGTACCCTTCTACCTTTTGTGTAAAGTTCCAAGATATATAATGTTTGATTTTTGTCTTCAAACTAGAAGATTTCTCGCTGGTTCTAACACAGTTTTGCCGTATATTGAACAGCACACGTGCAAACTCTTGTTTTCTTATTAGGCGTGCTTCAGAAAGAAATTTAGACCTTCACATAGATATATCAAAGTAACTGTGACAGGTTTTCGTCCAGTGTGAAAGTCAAACGCCACCTCCATCACCACACCTCAAACAAATCATTAATTTCCCTGACACTGCATTAATCCTAAAGATAGTATTACGACAAGTTTTTATTGACCTTTGAGCGTGTGACTAGCTTTCTCCAGAGCTGCTGCCACACATTTCAGGGAAAGGGTGTCTCCAAAAACAACACAGTAACAGATCTGACACGCTGTACATCTAACTAAATCCTGTATGTTTACTTAAATTATTTAATCGGGTTTAAGCAGCTGAAAACCAGCAGCAGCCCACGGAGAGCTTGTGGACTGAACACTGGCCTTTGGAGTTGCCATTTTTCTGACATCAGGTTTTTGTTCTGTGGGTTAAAGACAGTCACGACCTGCAGCGTTCCCCATATTCCCTATTATTAGCTCGTCCAGTGACTGGGCGCTGTCGGCACATTGGACCCTTTAAATATGCAGAGCAAACGTGAATGAACATTGTTTAGCCAGCTAGATATCTGTCAGAGAAGAAGGTGTGCGGAGTGAAAACATTGCTGCTATTTCAGTCATTCTTATTTTGACAGCAGCAGTCGCTAGAGGTTCTTTTTTCTTTCTTCTTTCTTCCTGCAGTTTCTTTACCGTCCGTGGTTTCTCCTTTCACTCCTTCCTCATCCTCTTTCTCTCGCTCAGCATCAGTATTCAGGCCATGGTGGATGTTTTATTCATATTATGTATTCCTGGCATCAGCCACTGCAAGAGACACTAGCTTAGACTTGGGGTCGGTAAAAAGGAACTCTCAGTACCTGTTACTAAGAATTAGCAGAAGGTTATCCTCACCACACTTAATTAATAAGAAGCAAAGTGTTTTATTCTTGCAGACAGAGATAGGACTGACGTCTACTTCAGGAGCATTCAGGTCACATCATTATTACCTGCATTTATAACCCTGAAGAATGCAGATTTCCCTGTAAACCTGCTTATCCCACTGATTGCTGAGCTGCCTACATGCTTGGACATGTCGAAGAGGCACTGCAACATAATTTAGGGACACGTATGCTTTTATTGTGCATTCACTTGGAATTCGAGGTCATGTTTAAGTCACATAAAAGCACCATGTTTTAGATTTAAGCAGAAAAAAAGGTGTTAATTATACTTTTACAGCGTTACTGAGAACACATCTGACAGGCAGTGATAGTTCGTAGCCAAGTACTCCACTTATATTAAATTATTAGATCCATTTCCAGTTTTTATTCCTACTTTTTCATTTATTTATTTTCATTTTATTTGTCTTTATTTTATATTTTCCGATAGGCTGAACAGCGTTACAGATTAAAGCAGTTACCCCCGATCACTGTGACCACTTCCTCTGGGGCATCAACTAAGCAGCGAGCAGTTAGTCTAAACAGATTTTTCTCTATTCAGATGTTTCATTCCCTGACTGCAGATGGTGTGTGTGTGTGTGTGTGTGCGTGTGTGTGTGTGTGTGTGTGTGTGTGTGTGTGTGAAAGCAATTGAAAAAAAAAAATCTAGGAAAAGTGGGTTATTTTGTGAAGAGAGAGCAGGAAGAGATGAGAGGAGGAAGTAATGGAGTTAAATGGAGAGAAGTGGAGGATGCTGGGAACAGAGCTGACGAGGAGGCAGCGCTTTGTGTCCCCAGTTTAATGCCTAATTTGGCTCATGAAGGGGCAGTAATGAGGATCGGGAACAGAACGCGCTTTATTGTACTTACATGTCCGATAAAGCAGCTCTCCGGGTGTTTTGAGAGGGGGGTATGTCAGGATGTGACAAGGTGGTGGGGGGGGGGGGGGGGGGGGGGGTCCTTCTGTTTTTTATTTGTTTGTTCCTTTGAAACAACACCAACAACCTCAGCATCCCCCACCCCCTCCCGCCAAACAGAAAATGCATGTTTCCATCCTAGACGTGGACACACAAAAAACACTCACTCGCCTCGTGCCCAGACAACAGCCTCGCACCAGCTGTGGGGGTAAGACCGAATGGCTTGTCAGGGATTATGCTCAGATTAATCGGAGCACAGTGACTTTGCATCATATTTGAGCTGTGTGCGAGCCAAAATCAGGGCGCTGCACGGTAATCTGTGAAACGTGCAGCATGTGCCGGACAAGGCCGCAAAATAGACCATGTGACAGAGATTCACGACTCTGCCATCAGGCTGTTTTTGGGGTTTATTTTTTGTGGATTCATTTAGCAATTTAAGTGCTGATGCCCTACATGATTAACAACCTTTTTTTTAAATTTATCAAGCTATATGTTAAGATTATTACAAATGATGTGAGAACAGAGATAAAACATCTGTTTTACTATAATCCTATTATAAATATGGCCTCAAAATGTTCATTTTATTAGTAATAAATCATTCTAATTAAACATTTACTATAATGTCCTATAATTGCCTTCATGTTATTCTTTGCTGTGCGGTGGGGTAATTATTTATTTGGCTCAATGCTCTGTATAAACAATCCTCTTCATCACCTTCTAGATTTATAAAAATGTGCCGCAGACTCAATATGGCAAACACCACCCACAGACAAAGCTGTAGATGAGGCACCTTGAATTAAAAGCCAATATAAGATGGCTTTTTAATCAGAAAGCGGCTGTAGACTTTGTGTAGGTGTGTGTCTCTGCAGTCATGAAACAAGGTGTTTGCCAAAGACATTTAAATAAATTATTACAGGATGACGATCATGTGCATTTTGCAGGAAGCGAGTCAAGAAGGTGGGGCAGTTCTAGAAGAATTGTAATGTGGGTAACACTTCAGTTTTAATCAATCCTAAGTGCATTTAATAGTTTACAACACAATATGATGTAGTACTGAACATTCAGCCTCCCACCAGGTGACCAGTGCAATCGCCTTGTGACCTGATGTCGTCACCCAGAACTTGAGGGTGCACTGCAAGTACTTTCAGTCAGTCACCAAATGCAAAAAAAGTAGCAAAATTAAGTTTTTAGGTATCTTTTGCTGCAGTGGAACACAAATAGAAAAATTAGCCTCAACCCTCAAAACCTCAAAGGATGTGCAGTTCTGAGCATAACCTCATAAATTATTGATTTAACCTGCTGAGTTTGCATGAGCACAAACAGGAACTGCAGACCACCTCCTGCCTTTTAAGCTTGAACAAAAACTAAACCTTGAAAATGTGAAATTGTTCTGAAGGGCTGCAGTTTTACTGAAGCGAGCTTAATAAACTGGCGACTGAGTGTGTAATGACCTTCATAGAGGAGTTTTTAACATGTCATTGCATGCTGTTTATGTCAGTATCCATTTTTAAATCTTTGAATTTCCAGATTTCTTTATAAATATATTTTACGCGCCTGCAGCATCCTTCCTGTTTATTTTCTCAATGCTCATTTTAATCAGCTGTCACTAACAAAACAGTCTCAAATTCCCACTCGGCAGAAATCTGAAATAAAAATAACTAATTATGTTAAAATAGGACGACGACCAGAAAATTATTCTATACTTATCATTTCATCTTGAGATGTTTTTATATGTTTTGCTATATTTTATGGTCGTCAGAATTCAGTTGCTTTTACATAAATGTGAAGGCGAAGCAGAAGTCCTCGCTGTTCTGGGTTTCATTGCATTTCTGTTTTTCTCTTCTCTCCTGTCATGACCTCCTTTTTGGGCAGGAAATCTAATCAAACCAGACCGGCCTTGAATAGCAGACAGTCAATATCAAATATACAAAACGTCGGACTGGCGAGGCTTTTCAATTTCCTCGGCTTTTATTAGGTACGGATTGATGACATCGTGTAATTTGTGAGTTATTTCTGCAGTGAGATTGAAAATTTGTGTCTCGGAGAAGGAATCGGGTTTGTTTGTTTTTTTATTTATTTGTTTATTTTGAGGGGTTTTTTTGGATATTGGCATAAAGGCATCACTGCTTGTTTTTACCCAACGCTGCTCCTAAATCATGGTTTAGCTTGATGGTAGCATCATCAGCAATGTTAATCAACCGGATTTCATGACTCCAGTATGATGTTTTTTGGGTTTTTTTTGTTTTTTTTAAAAAAAAGAAGAAGAAGCAGAAGTAGAAAAAACATGGTGTTTTTCAGCGGACACTCTGTCACAGCACACACACTCAGACACACTTGTTTCCACCTATTTGTTCTCCTGCTTTTCTTATCATCGTCATCACCTCTGTAACATGTCCTCACCTGTCACACTGTCACACACAGAGCTCTGCTTGATTCTGTTGCAGCTTTCTGTTATGCTGCATTACAACGAAATGCATTCAGATGGTAATTATAGTAGATTTTTAACAGAACTCAAACATGCCTTCACTCTGCGTATAGTTCATCTATAGTCCTTCCAGGAAGTATTTTCTTTTATATTAATCAGAAAATACAGAAGTCCCAAACACCATGTAGCTACAGCAATCTATGGCATCACTTGCTTTTGTCTTATGTAAACAGATAAGACCTGGAGTCATATCATCGAGCTAATTAATTATACTGACACACTATTAAAATTGAAGAGTAATGATAATACACTCTGTGACAGATTAATAAAGCCAATATTTCTGCTTTTTTCTTTTTCCTGCAATATTTCATCTTTACTTAAAAAGAGATGTTTTTGTATTGCAGATGATTTTCTTATAATGTCTCCGGTGTTGTGTGATACCATCGTTTATTCATAATCATTAATCACTCTGTGATTCAGACTTGATGATCTTTTAATCACTTGTTTATTCCAACCAGCAGCCAAAACCCTGAACATGCTTTATTCTCTTTATCATCACATACATGAATCCTTATATTTGAGAGGCTGTGATAAAATAAATAAATAAATATCTGGCTTTTATCAAAGCTGTTCTCTCGAGATTGTCTGATTAATTGATTAATCCTTACAGAAACAGTACTGTTGTTTTGCACTTAGGCTCATTGTTAATGGTCATGTTTTCTGTGGGAGGACTGCTCTCTGTCAGTGACTGATAGCGTGGAGGGCAGTGAGGAGTTTGCTGATTTTTTAAATGAAGAATAAAGATCCAGGCCATTGAGTGCATGACTGCGTATATATGTGTGAGGCTGATTTTTGGCACAAGGTCAAACATTTTCTTAGCAGACGAGCCAGATTCATCGTTCCTGACGCGGAACTGTTTCCTCTGAGACGAACGATAACACACACACAACACAAAGAAATCAGAACACACACAAAATGGCTGCTGTGTCTCTTTCACTGGTTTTAACAACTCCGACCGCCAAAATCTGCAAGTCAGCTGTCAGGGAATGATGGGTTCTTAATATACCTGGATGACACTACTCACCAGCCACTTTATTAGGCACACCTTCCTTGTACCACTTTGAACCCCTTTTGCCTCAACTGCCTTAATAATTAATGACACAGATTCAAGAAAGTGCTGGAAACACTCCTCAGTTCCTTGGTTTCCTGCTCTTAGCTCTGACAGGAGTGCCACCTAGTGTGGTCTTCTGCTTGCTTGACATTTTGTTCCTTCAGAGATATTCTAAATAACGTGGTTATTTGAGTTAGTGTTGCTGGATATTTTCTTTTTGTCAGACCATTCTCTGCAAACACTGGAGATGGTTGTTCAGGGAAGTGTCAGTATAGATGAGCAGTTTCTGAAATACTCAGACCAGCCCGTCTGACACCAACAACCACGGCAGATTCAGAGTCACTTGCTGCAGTGTGATTGGTGAGTAGATATTTGCATTAACAAGCAGGTGTACCTAACAAAGTGGCCTGTGAGTGTATAATATTCCATCTGTTTCGTATTCCGACACTTGCTATCTTCTCGGATCAGATGTTATTCAAACTGACGTCACAACTTGAGCAGCAGTCGTAGTTACTATAGTTCATACATGGCACTGATAAGTCTGGTTGTTGAGACGACTTCTTCTTTGTGTTAGTAAACTGACAGTCAAGCGGAACTTTATACTCACAAGCAGGCTTAATCTTAAGGATAATTGATGTGGTCATGGAAGTGTGGATTACAGATGCATGCCCACGCACACGGCACACAGCACACTGCACACAGCAGGTTGCAACTGAGCGCTTTAATAACGATCATTAATACGGATATTCAGCGTCCACTTCCTAGACAGCACCATCATTACACCCACACAGATATAACTCGCAGCACTGCTGTGTAAACAGAAAAATTATATCACTGTGAATCTACTGCACACACAGAAGGTGCCTTTCTGTTTGCTTATGTTTTAGAAAAAGTCAAGTCCTCTGCAGGCCTCAAAGCTCTGTCATTATCTCTACCGACAGACGAGCAAACGTGAAATGGAAATTGCGGTCTGGCAATCAAGTACAGCAAAACAGAACACCGACATGCTGCGATGTGCCATTAAATTCGTATTTGCATATTATGCAGGGCGTGTGTTTAAATAAAGGGTGAGTCACTCTATCTGAAGATGTAAATTATTTTTTTAGGGTCATGTTCCTCAGTGTCTGTTGGTGATAAATAAAAAGGAATGCCTCTACAATCTTACCTGTTTGCTGATTAAGGCCCCAGTTACACAGGCTTAGTGACACCCCCACCCCACTGGCAACCGCTGGTTGCTAGGGAACGGTGTGTAATCCCTGACTATTTGGCAAGTGGTTGCTGGGGGTTGCTAGAGGTATATAGTGTCACATCAAAAACCTTCTTGGAATTGCTTTGGTCACTAGCAGATTGCCACAGTCTTGTCTGCAAACACTCGCCAACTACTCGCTGAGCAGTAGTGACAGAGACCGCCTGCCCTCAAAATAAAGCTAGCTCCTTTCGAAATGTGTTTGCTGCAGCAAATAGGTACGACCTTTACTTTGAAGGAGGACATTCTTAGTTTACTGTTTGTGTTGCACGTTTTACTCGCATTCAGCTAGCAGTTTGCAGATAGTATGACGTCTCCCATGCAATCTGTTAGCGACCAAAGCAATCACAAGGAGGTTTTTTTGTGCCACAGCCTCTGTGAGATCAGTTTTATCCTAGCGACTGCAAGCAATCTTGAGGAACCATTCATAGATTAAGCATGCTAATGGTTTGTTTTCTAAATAACAAGCTAATGACATATTAAAACAGACCTTTAAGGATGCTCCAAAAGCCATAAACCACAACCCCAGTGAAGAGCCCCCTCAGTAATCTTCTCCTATACGTCTTTGCTAAACCGATTGCTCTTTGCTTTTTTGTTGTTGTTGTGAAACCAACTTGGCCATCTCAGTCGCCACAGAAGCCTTTGTGTCGACTATATTACCTTAATACTGAATGATAAGGACAGAAAAAGGGTCAGTTTACGCTCATTCAGAATTATTCTGTAAGACATGCTGTTCAGCTATATAGTAAATCAAAAGGTGTTTATTGTTGTTCAGTAAAAACTGCCCATCAAACACAATGAGTGATTTAAAAACAGGATAATTGTAAATGTTTTCTTACAAAGAAGCTAATCGACCATCTGACAAGCACTTTAGTAGAACTGGCCTCTCAAAACACTCTTCCTGCAAGAAATCTTTAACATTAACAGGCTGAATGAATCAAGTGAAACAAATGGACAATTGAATGATTCAGTTTAATCATTGAGCTAGAACGAGTCAGTTCTTCATCGAGCTTATCTGTCGGTGGAGGTTCTCAGTCTTCAGCGTTTGAAATAACGACAGATGCACTTTTTCTTTTTGGTTCATGAAGACGTTTCAGCTTTCATCCAGGAGGTTTCGTCACTTCTAAAAGCCAATGGACCCCAGTGGGATTGTCCAGTTTGGGGGGTCCTGAGAGTTGTTGATCCACCCTGCAATCATGTGAGTAAAGGTGGGTTGAGAGAGGAGTGAAGGAGCGCCTACAACACCAATTATCAGCCATCTGTATCTCAGCCTTGAGAGCTCCTCCCAGGCATTTCAACCCTCACACACACCTTGACTCATGTGACCTTATAACGCATATGATGGCAGGCAATGTTACTCAGAGTCACAACTCCGCCTCAGTAATGACATACGCCTTAATTCACACCTTGCCTCAACTGACTATTAACAACTTAAATGATTACAGGGTGGTTCAGTGACTTTCAAGACCCCCTCCAAGGGGACAACTCCACCAGAGGTTGGGACTCTCCATCAGCTTTTAGAACTGAAGAAGCCTCTTGGATGAGAGATGAAACGTCTTAACGAACTAGAACGAACAGAAGTCCTGTTTCCTTTATTTTGGGGTCTGCTGTGCCAACTAACACTGGCAAATTGACACTACAGACTTTCAGTCTTTCTACAGGCTAAAAAAAACCCATTACAACCAACAAACATTACATTCTGACCCAATCCAGCAGCAGGAGCTCTGAAGTGTAGATTCACTAGCTGGGCCCACGTCCTCATTTTAGATTTGACAGCGTTTTAGTAGGTAAAAGTGAAAGATTTGACATGAATTGAGCTGCGGTTTGGGGAAGGCCTCGAAGGGAACTGGCAACAGCTCCCGGGCCTGGCAGATCCCCATGTACTAAATAGAAGTGAAGAAGTTAAAGAATGGAGAACAAAGAGGGAGGGTGGGTCACATAAACGAGAATGATCAGCTTGCAGAACTGAGGGAACCTATATGGATGACAGCCGGAAGGACCGTGTTTGAAGGCGTGGTCCTGCTCCTGATTCTGATACATAATCTCCAATTAAATATGTAAAAGTGAAATTCTGCAGTGGGCAGTTTTCAAGGCCCTTTCTGTACATTTAGTAAATATTTTTCTTAATTGCTTTTAGGTTTAAACAGTGAGTGGCTGGCAAAAAGACTTCATTAAACAGGTGAAATTAACAACTGAGTCAAAAGTGCACTGAGTGGATGGAAGAGGAACATGGTGAGTTTTTCACACGTTCATGTGCATCCAAGGCAGACCTACTGAGAATTTCATACTTTATGACAGAATCAGTCATATTTTTAACAGATGCAGGATTACTCTCCTGCGTCACTGGGCCTGCCTTGCCTGAAATATGCTCATCAGCATAACTGCCGTAATTTGCAAAAATAAAACGGCACATTTTTAATATAATAGCTTGAGAATAACTCGTTACTATAAATAACTTTCAGTCTGACAAATTTTGTCGCGTGTGCAGTTGCTCATCCTCCGCCGTTGTCATGTCGTCATCATCACGAGTCCCACTGCTTGCAAACTCTGGCACGTTTTCACCACACAGACACACAGAGCCAGCTGGTTCTCACCCACCACCACTACCCCTCACCGCCACCCATCCCTCTTCTCTTTCCTCCCTCTCTTCCCCCAGTTACTGAGCAATACATGGAAGGATGTGTGCACAGCTATCTCCCCAGCTACAGACTCATCCCTGCTGTTACATAAGTGCCACGCAGAGGCTTACAAATCAGATTATAATAGCCACGGGCCACACTCTTAGAAAGGATGGAGGTTAGTGAAGCAACATGGCGGACCTATGGACTGCTGCTGGCAGTTTTGGAGAGAGATATGGCTGGCACCCTGTCGTGTCCGGGTGTTAGTCTACACTCGGTGTCTTACAGCTATTAAAAAAGGCCTCATGAGCCCTGCTTTTGTGTCCCGGTAGGTTGAGTGAGATTGTAGTCATCATTAGAACCAACAGTATTGCTGAATTTTGTCCCCACTAATACCTCACAAGGTCCTTGATGTTTAGCAGGATTACTATCATCCTAAAACGGCTGTGTCTGGAACAGCTAGCCCACCCACACGTCGTTTCTGAGTACTGCGATTTAAGAATAACGGAGGGATTTTCCTTGATTCCACGACAGCACAGGTCTACTAAATTGGGCGACATTACGCACTCACAGCTTCCTGGTGTTATGTCCTTAGAGATCCTGGTCAGCTGAGGTCAAAGTTTAGCAGCGTACTGCAGATTTAAGTTAAGGTGAATTCAGACAAATTGGTGAGTCAGAGCCCAAACTCGGAGCGTGGTGTTGCATGAGTTGCAAGACGATGAGAACATTGAGGCCTTGAGGATACTTAGAGGTGAGAGAAAAAGCAGAACACGAGAGAGAAAAGGACGTGAGAGAAAAAAAGAAAAACCTCCCGGGCATTTTTATGTAGTTTTTTTAAAAACATTTTTCTTTTTAATATTTTGTGAAGATTTGACAGTTCACTGTCGTATTCTCAGCTGACCTGAACATAGCCTTACCTCAGTGCTGTTTTTCACAACATAAAAGGAGGTAACGGACGAGGGAAAAAAGGTGATAAACGTACCAATTTAACCTTTGTACACACAAAATAAGAGTCATGTGATGACTGTGTTGTTTTTACATTTACATTTTAAAAAATGTCTCCCACTATGGTGGGAAAAGGACAGCTCGGCGGCAGGTGACTGGATCAGGAGGGGAGGGATGTTTAATTCTGACAGGAAGTGTGAGATCGTCCTGTTATTGTCCAGCAGCAGGGGCTGTCCTGCTAATGGCTTCACTAATCACTCTTGTCATTTTTAATCTCCCTCTTCCACCCTGGGTGTATTTAAAGCAGGGGCCTCCGTGTGCCCAGCCTGGATTAGAATAGTGAGCAGCAAAGGAGGAGGGGAGGTGTGGGAGGCAGCGGGGAGGAGAGTGGCATCAGCAGCACGCTCCTTGTGTGCCTCACATTATGTGCCATGTGACTAATGCTAATGCTAACAGCACTGTTTTAATACTGAATATACAAGTATGAAGAGGACAGGAGGATGGATGCACTTGGATTTACATTAATTTAGTCTAACAAGCAGGTACAAATGTATATCTGCATTTAAGCACACATCGTGGACAAAGAGAACCTATAGGTCATTTAAATCAAATCTAAATTTAAATCTTTTTATATTAAACCATGATCTCTGCAGGGCTTGTGGAATGTCAGCATTAAAAACCTCCGTCTATCCCAGGGGTTTCTGTGTAATCGTATCCATACATGAAATCATTTGAAAAGGAGTTTTCACAGAATCTACTCAGTCCTGTGAACAATTAAGAGGGTAAGTAGTGTCAGCCGGTCGCTAATAATCAAATTTACTTGATTAAGTGATCAGCAGCAAGTGTGACCACCTCTATCAAAGCAGAGGTTTTGGCAGTTTGCTTGTTGGGTGCGTGTTAATACAATATTGCATTCTTCTTAGAAGTGGACGTTCCCAGCAAATTATCCTCAAGGTGAGATTGTGAAATGGTCAGAAACTAAAAAAAAACCAAAAAACCCAGAAGAGCTGCATCTCAGATTTTACAGGCCTCAGTTCGCCACTAATTAAATGTTAACTCCATGACTCCACCGAGACAGTAGGTATCTCTGCATGTTTGATTTTGGAAGGTCTCTTACTCCAGATGCCCCATAAGGATTTTTGTCTCTTTCAGAAATTGAACCGACAATTTTCATGACAGTACAATTATTTTGGATGGGTTGCCAGGAGAAAGCCTCCTTCATGGCAACAAACTTGGCTTTGGAAAGTTACATTTGAACAGATCACAAGATTTCTGGAACAATGTATTCTGGACAGATGAGTGGAGATATTTGGCCATAAAACACAATGGTGAAAACCAAAAACAAACAAACATCACAAACATCTTATACTGTATCAACTGTCAAACACTGTGGAAGTGGGGTGATGATTTGGGCAATGGTACCTGGGACTCTTGTAATTACATGGCCTCAATTAAATGAAGCCATCTGTCCAAAAGCTAAAACTTAGCCCAAACTGGGTCATGCACAGCAAGTCCAGATCCCAACCTGACTGAAATACTGTCAAGACCTTAACAGAGCTGTGCATGAACAAATATCTGCAAACTACAATGATCTGAAGCTACGACAGAGTGATGAAGTCATACAGAAAATAATTGGTTCAAGTAATTGATGCTAAACCTGTTTCCAAATTCTACTGAATCTTAGGGTGCACCTAATTTTAACAGGCATGTAAAAAAGAAAACTTACATGCAGTCATATAGCTGTGTAAGCCATGTTAAATCTATTTATTGGTTTGTTTAATTTAGACCTGATATCAGGTAACATTCATTCCTGCCTCAGCGGCGCTTTCGGTTCAGTGGCACTTTGTAAATATTAGCATCCTGACAAACATAACTAAAATATGACACATAGTATCAGTATAATAACAGTGTCCCTGCTAGCATTTAGCACATGCAATCACTTGACGCGCTTAACTGAGATATGGAAGATAAAATCCGCACAAGTGTCACTGTTAGAATTTAGCTCTGTAGGTTTTCTAGTCTTGCTGTTATTTTTTTTATATATATAACAGCAGAATTAAAATACCTTTAAAACACAAATGAAGCAAAATAAGTGTTAATAGGATTGTCCTTGCCCATAAAGTGCTTTGAAATGCAATGCTGTTTTTCAGGACTTCCATAAGATCTCTTCAGTTTTCCTTTGAGGGGGGGGGGGTCTCCCCTAATATAAAACTTTGTATTTAGCATGCAGACAACAAAAAAAGCCATGTATATTTCCACCCACTCTTTCTATTTATAGCATTTACAGTGAAAGGTAGGAGATAAAATAGATACAAAAGACTGTACTGAATTGTTTTTAAATGTCTTTTGTATTAAACTGCACTTTTCTTAATGGTAATATTTTGATAAAATAAGCTGAACCACCTCAGAAGACAGATTTCCAAACTGTGAATCATAAAAACACAAATGCATGTGTAGAAATATGAAAATAACAGCCTGACTGCGCCGGTGCAGCTATGATG
This sequence comes from Neolamprologus multifasciatus, assembly GCF_963576455.1. NCBI lineage: Eukaryota > Metazoa > Chordata > Actinopteri > Cichliformes > Cichlidae > Neolamprologus > Neolamprologus multifasciatus. The sequence goes on from NC_140444.1 coordinate 24,234,940, forward strand.
ATATAGAATTGATCACAGTGTGCTCTGCAGTTAGCGAAGTAATCTAATCCTGGACTTCTGTTAAAAGCAACAGCAGACACTTTCTGTGTCAGCGTCAGCTCAGTTTCATTGCAGCCTTTTAAGAGTATTAACTGAGCCTGTCCTACACAGGTGTAAAAGCCTGCTCTTTAAAGTCTCCTGTTGTATTTGCCTACTGGGTTTTTAGTAATCCCTGTGGGCAGGTCTCTTAATCAAAAAGCAAGCAGTGACGGCCTGCTGGTGAATCATTGTTGGCAAATAAATATATAAATGTGAGATTCAGCACCTGGTAAAGGTTTTATTCTGGCAACGGTGTTGAATAAAACCTTTTAAAGTCAGGAGAAAGGCGCTGTGGTTCTTGCTGCAAGCTTGACTGCAGGATCAATACAACTCTCATATCCTTCACTAAAAGCCAAGCTGAAGCCACCAGCCAGGTAGCCGAGCCCAGTGAGAGCCTGTGTGGGAGAAACACTTGTGCTTGTTTAGCTGAAAAGATAGAAAACATACATCCTACCAGCACTCGTCTTACAAGTCAGAGTTTGCATAAAGTAACGTGATATAATCTGTCATTAAAAGTAGCTGCTTTCCAGATTGTGTTACACTAGTGGACGTTAACCTGCCAGGAGAGAAGGCGGACGGTGCTAGCACTGCTAAAATTGGTGACATACTGGGTATCTGCTTACTTTTAGTCCAATAATTAAAACCCATGTTTAATTAAATATGTACATAATTTGCTACACCCCAACCTTCTTCCATACTAGAGGAGCCGATGATACCTGCAACAGGGGAATATCAGCACATTTGTATAGTTATTTCTAAAACTAGTGTTTTGAAATGGATGCAAGACATTTTTATCTTTTACTAGTTTACTGTTTTTTGGGGGGGGGTTGCTGTCATCACAGCGACATGGCAGTGCAGCCATTGGCATTGTTGCCCAATAGCGCAAACATGTGAATCTCCGGGTTTTGTTTTGACATTTCTCTGTGGAGCTGGCATGTCCGTTCCTCCAGCTACTCTGGCTTCCTCCCACAGTCCAGACGTGCAAGTTAGGTTAACTAAGGATTTTAAAGTCTCAGTCACATAAGCCTACAGACCGGTTGGCAAACTCCTGGCAACCACAGATCACTGGCAAGACCTCCTTGTGACTGAATATAGTCGCAAACGCTCACCAGCTAATTCTTGCGCTGTAGTGGAAAGAGTGCGACGCAAAGTGGAAATAGAACGTTCACCTTATAAGAAAAACTGCATCTTTGCTGCAAGCAAAACATTTCAAAAGGCCTCTGTGAGTAAGGCCTACTCACAGAGAAAAAGAAAAGGCATAAATAAGTGTGAGTGTTAGTGCATTGCATAGCTAATGTGGCTAACATAATCATTAGCTTGATTGTAGATCAAAGCAGCCAATCAGAGGAGCTGCCTCTTATGATCTGTAAGATAACAGCAGTTTTTCCATGATGAATCCATTCTCATCTCTGGAAATACTCTAGTTAGGTGAAAGGTGACACACGGGTAGAGTGTGCAGGTGGAAAGACATATGATCACTCGCTGTGACTGCTAGAAGACCGTTAGTTTGAACTTAAGAAGCTGGGAGGGTAAAGTCCACTTTACGCCCAATCAAACTGACATTTGTATTTTCACATACAGCTCTGCCTGGTAATGTCTTAAAAAGTTCAGGGGGTGGTGCATCTGTGAAAATGGCTCCTGAAAAGGGCAGAAACTCACTTGGATTTGAGCCTAAAGGAACTGAAACAATCGGTTTGAAACACAGACGTTGTAGAATGTAAGATTTTGAGCTGAAGCTTTTAAGAGTTCATATTTCAGTGACTGGAATATATTCCCTTTAAACCTGAGCAGGGTTTTAAATATGTTTTTACTGCTGATGTGAAGTGAAGTCATTGCCCCTGTCTGTCTAGAAAATCCTCCTCATCTGACAATATCACTCGTATCCCTGCCTTTTCTTTTAAAATCTGTATCTTCATTTTAAATTACACCTTAACTGACAGTGCAGGTTAGCTTGTGCAGAAAGACTTGTCACAATCTTAGCTGCGGCTCTTATTCGCCTTGCTCCGGTAATTTGTCTTGCAGCATGAAAAACAGACATCACACTTCAAAAAGAAAGTAATTTGGTAAAAATGATGATTAGCATGAACATAATTTAAAACACATAGATGCAAAAGCAAAAGAAAGAGCATGAGTCGGTGGGTCCCGATGATTGGATTTGCTTAATTACTTTTCATCAGAGCAAGATCTAGAACCTGAGAACTGAATCGCTGTCATGAGTAAGGTGACCCGTTACATCATCACGCTCGGTTTTACTTTACTAAATCCTGTTATTTCCACCAAAGTCTCTAAGAACGTAGATGCACTGTTAAAACATCCATATGGGAGCGTGTCAGGACACACTGTCTGACCGTAGCGGTGACGTAACGGATCTTGAGACAGGGGAAGAGGAAGAGCCTTTGGCAAGACCTCTGGGCTACTTTTCTCTCCCTATTTAGCATATTTAATCTAGTCTGATTTGCATTGTGTGGATGGCAGCAAGAGGAGAAAGAAATGGAGGGGGAGCATCTTTTTTTCTGGTTGGAGTCTGTGTTTTTTATTTTACCTCTTGTTCTGTGTGGCCTGCTGCTTTTGTGATGTCACTCCACCAATTTTAAATAATCCAACTATTATGGAGCGGATAACATTTTGTAGAGACAGACAGTCCCTAGAAGATTAATTCTAGTAACTTTGATCCGTTGATCTTTGCTCTACACCACCATGAGAAAGAAATCTTCTGTTCAAAGTGAAAGGTCGTAAGGTTCAAATGACCTTTGGAGCATCATCGGGTCATAATTTTAATCTCTCAAAAAGAAATTATTGGAGTGATTACTGCAAGGCTGTGTCAGTTCTGCCCTGAAAAACCGAAACAGGCTTTTTACTGCTTGTTAGCGAATTTATGTAGCATATTCATGCTAGCATAGTAATTATAATTTTGTTAATGTGTTTGAGACTGTGCCAGACACGACTGGACTGCATTTGTTGATCATTCTGATGTTTATTATACTGCTTAACTAAACTGACATTTTTTAAGTAACAGGAAGAAATTTATTGATAATTGTGGTAGATCTATTTCTTTGTTTTTACCATCACTTGTTAAAAATACGTAGGGCCTTAGTCATAAAGGCCTGGAGACTAATCATGGGGGAAAATGAGTATTCCTCAACTGGGTGCGAGTGGTTCCTGGAGGTTGCTGGCTAAAGCTTCTGGTCAGTGCCCCTGTTAACCACCAGTTGCTAAGGAGAAGTGTTTATTCTGTGACCAGTTGGTGAGTGGTTACTGGCAGCTGCTAGTGTGAAGTTGACTGGATACAGTGCTGCCCAGAAAAACCTCCTTATGATTGCTTTGGTCACTAGCAGGTTGCCACAGTCTCCAGTAGTTGGCATGGAAAAAAGACTCATAAAAAGTTGTTTATTACTGCTGCAACCAGCGCATTTCTAAAAGTACAACATTTATTTTTTAATTAAACTCCCCCCGTTTCCAGATTGTGTCACACTTTATCAAGTTTCACTGGAGTTCGGAGAGTAAAAAGCGAGTATTAGCACACAAGTCGGCATCTTCCATGCAAACTACTGGCAAGGGTAGAAATTTGCTGGAAACCAAAGCAAACACAAGGACGTTTCTGGTGCGGCAGCCTCTTTGCAATCTCACCAACTGATTAGGTAATACCCATTTTCCCCTAGCAACCTGGCAGGCTAGGGGGTCGCCAATAGGTCTCTAGGTCTAATCACAAGGTCTTTGGGTCTCACCTTGTATCTTGAAGTTGAATGATGAGCATATATGAGCAGGATTTCAGGTCATGTTTTAAAACATGCTTATGGTCCTATGTGAAGCTTAATCACGTGCTATGTAGACAGTAAACGCAGACTGAGAAATGACTTTTCATTGAAGCTGGAGGCAGCTTGTGTCTCATATTGTTGAAAAGGGAACATTGTTTGCATATTAATAGATTCTTTTCAATTAGGGTCAAGGCAAAAATTATCACACAGTACAGTATATTTATTTATTTATTTAAATTTGAAGTAGTCTATAGAATAAGGCTCTGCAGTGTGGTAAAAAAAAAAAAAAAACCTGGCAAAAGATATGCAGTGGAAACTGTATCTGTGCTTTGCTTCTCCATCTGTTGCCTCGTGTCCGTGTGCTTGCATAAATCAGCACTGTGTCTCTCTGACGTCACAGGTTGCGTGTCACCTACTACGACACTACTGTTATTACCCAGCAGCCAACCGTGCATTTTACAGTTCTGTGAATGGGTCACGTCACACTGCCACCACTGCTGCTCAGTTCACCTTGGTGTCTCCTTTCCCTGCAGGGGGGGTTGGAAGAGAAGAGTAGGAGGGCTGAGAGACAGTGATGGGTGGAGGAAAAGCGTAGGGTTGGTTGTTGGATCAGTGACTGATTGGAGGAATAAAAAGAAAGTGACATCGCCGTTTACCCCGGGGAGGTTTTAGATTGTCGGTTTCCTGACCATTAGGGGAGGTCGTTGGCATGCGAAACATTTACATAATGTGTAGTAAGTCACTGGGAGTAGCTGGATCAATCTTCACTCCCTGTCTCGTGACTGGCTGTGACTTTCTATATATAGTCTCTAACATGAGGGAAAGCCTGCGCACATCTTCCCTCCATCAATGCACTTAAGTGCCGTCTCCTCGTCTTGCAGCCATCAAAGCACAATAGTGACTGACTTTGCTCTGCACTTTCAAAGTGTCTGGGGGGGATTCATCGTACACTGACAGCAGCCAATGGTGTGCTGGGCAGCAGCAAGCACATCATTGGCTGCTCCACTTACTCAAAACAGCCACTAAGAGCTCATTTTTATTCTGTCAGTTTCTCATGCAGATCCCCAAACGCTGCTTCACTTTGTTGTTATTCATCCATTTCTGTTGGCTCTTACTTTCTAGCCTTTAAGTCAAATAAGTCATTAGTTATGGGATACATGCAGGTTCATAGGGAGAAAATTACATAGGGCTGAAATTACATCTAGTTTGCCCCACCCAAAGTCACAAGGCTTGTTCTGTCCTGATGGGCAAATAGTGTTTAAATTCTCACGTAATTTTACAGGTGATGATCTGGTTAAAGGGATTTTTAAAGGACACTGCACATTTCTTTCTTTAACGCCAACACAAATAACAGTTTTCATGTTGAATTGATGGAAACAAATTGAAGTGAATGAATTATATAGGTTTTATATTTAATGTGACAAGGCTCTTCTACATTGCAAGTCATTCCTTGTAGTTGTGTACATTATTAAGCTTTATGGGTCACAGTCGCTTCCAGAAAAGCAGTTGTGTAGATTCAGTGCTAAAGCTGTGTGAGAGAGCATGTATACTTTGCTGTATAGTTTAAAGCTGTTTATTATATTCACTGTCTTTATTTGTGTATGAATCCTGAGTGTTAAACAGAATACTGCTTTCTGCTTAACCGTCAGCATGTGCTCAGAGTCAAGCACATGTAGATGTGGGCTCTTATTTTTTTTTTAATAATTCTACATAAAACACGGCCTGTCTTTGTTTTCTTTTTGTAATCGGTCAGCTCGCTGCATTCGTGCGTCTGGGAACGCACAGCAATCACATGCACTTGCCTATATATAACACCCCAGGTGTAAAGTAGTTCAGGATGTAATTAGCCGGCCTGTTTGATCAGCAGCTGTGACTCATGAGCGAATGCACGAACCACATATAAATTACTCCAGCTTCTTTTTTTCCCCACATTTGAAAAAGACACTCATCCATTTTATTGGATTGTTTTGTTCCTGATCCCTTTCAGTCTTTGATCCTGAGGTCTGGCAGGAGGAAGAATTTGTTGCGTGATTAAGAACAGGAAGTTACACACACCTGATAAGCCAGGCATGGGCAGGTACCTGTCACCAGCTGAAGGAGAATTTCATGCTGAGGGAAAATTAATGACAGGAAATGTATCTGGCTGCTGGATTTCATATGTGTCTGTGTGTGTATGTAGCTGTCAGAATATTGAGCTCTTTCACTAGTGAGATCATAAAAGACTTTGCTACGATGACTCATAAAGCACCAATCCTCAGAAAGTCTTACACTGCATAAACTGCTGCCACAGGCTTAGCCTTATAAACCTGCCGGCTCTGTCTGTCACAGATCATCCCTCTGCATCACCCCCCACCACCAGCAGGGAAAAACATGTCTCACTTTTGCTCGCATAATAAGAGATAATTCAGCTCCTCGTAGTCCACATCACTAAAGATGTGATCAGCACAGGATACGCAAGCGTGGTGGGGTACAGTGTTATTCCCGCTCAAGGAAAGATTTCATCGACTGACCTTAGCTTTCATGATTTCTTCAGTCACGCATCATGACATTCCCTGAAAGCATTTTTCCTCCCTCAGTCCATCCTCTGAGGGCTGTGTCTGGCCTCGTTGTGTCAGACTGCTGCCCCCTCAAGGCGCCCGGACACATCACAGATCGGTCCCGATGGTGGCAGAGCTGGAAATGTTAGAGCGAGGGGACGGGAGTTATTTCTGGATTTATACCTCGTGCCATGTCTGAAGCTATAAATGCAAACGCTTGCAGCTTGTTGGGCACCCGTACTTATTTTATCTCTATCAGCAGACATAATGAGACATGATGGTGAATTTCGTCAACACTAAACCTGAACTTTAAAAGCAGGAGCTAACCAGAAGCCTTTTTATTCTCATCAGACTTGAAGGCTTTTACATGCTCTAAACTGTCCACAGGTATGAGTTTACCTGAGGGACTCCGATATAACCCAAAAAATATTTTCCCTCAAATTTAGCTAATTTGCTTCTTCTTTTTTTTTCATGAAGAACACTTTGCCCCTTGAAATATCAGGAATAAATGCATTGTATCTTGCAGCAAGTTATATTGCTGTTTGGCAGCAGTCTCTGGAATACCAGATTCATTTCACTGATGATCACTGAGACTGATATTCCACTCATCGTTGACACCCTGTTTTATGTCTTCAGGGTGACAACTTGTGTTTAGATTTCGTGTCATTTCCACCTGAGGAGGGTCAGAGGGCTGGATCTGTTTAGCATGGGCTAGCAAAGAAATCAAAATGTTTGAAGAGCTTATCTCCACATACAGGATGCTCCAGCTGCTGAGAGTGGCAGAACAAAGTCATCTACTGAAACAGATGCAGAACAAGATGAAAAAGGGACGACCGTGTCACCCACTGCGGACAAATTTTCCTCTTTTGTCATTGTCTCATATTAGCAATAAGAGTGCAATCTCAATTATTAATCAGAGTCAAAATAAAAACAAAATAAAATGATGAATCTTCATTTTAAGCTTCCACTTATGAGAAACCCTTTATTATATGTGCCTGTACTTTGCTCAGGGCTTTTTTCATATTGTTCAGATTCAGTAATTTAACGTCATCACTGAGAATCACAGAAATTTCTTCGACCTCTTGCATTTGCAGCATTTCACCTTTTCACGATTTGCCGGCCTGATAATTCATTTTTTTTGGTTTGTTTGTTTTGCAGAGAGTGAGCGAGAAGGTCGGAGGAGCAGAAGGAACAAAGCTTGATGATGACTTCACTGAAATGGAAAAGGCACGACTGCACTCACACGTTCACATTATCACCTTGTTGTTCAATAATTTCCAGAAATTATTGCTGTGTCACTGGATTATCAAAACTTTGTCGGACTAACATGGACCATTTAAAGAGAACGTTGGTCAAGAATCCACTGATTTAGTTTTCGTGCACTGACGTTACTGTAAAAACTCTAAAGTTGTGGAGACATGTTTCACACATATTTGCACCAATGCTGAATTTAAACTAAAAAGCTGCAAGAGAAGTGCGCTCGAAAAGGTCTAATACCTTTGGGATTTTGCACCCACTTTACAGCTCCATGTTACACCTGAATATGAGCAGAGCATGTATGTGTGTTAGTACTTGTTTGCGATGTGAGCTATCTGATATCCTCGTGTAATAATGTTGTTGCAGCTTGTCATTTCTTACCTGTAATTTCTTTCTTTGCCTTGTGTATCTCCTTCCACGTTGTGGTGTGCAGAGGGTGGACACCACAGCTCGAGCGGTGATGGACATCATCACAAAGACCACTGAGTATCTGCAGCCAAACCCAGGTAACATGATGGTTATCCCACAAACTTCAGGATTGTTTTTGGTGTTGCTGGCTGACCTTTACCTGTGTTACCACTTTTCCTGTGTTATTTCATTCACTAATGGTTAATCCAAAATGCTTATTAGCCTTAATTTCTTCTTGTATTTTGCAACATTAACCTGCAAATTAAACATCCTGTAAACAATTAAACTCATTTTAGGCTTGTGGATCATGACCTGCAGATTTAATTCCTTCAAACGTGAATCCCAGAAGCATTGGATTTCATTAGTTTCTGTCTCTTTAGCCACAAGAGCAAGATGAGCATGATGAACTCCATGTCACGCATCCGAGGCCAAGAGAAGGGGCCGGGCTATACCCAGACTGAGGTCATCCTGGGGAGAGCCATGCAGAGGTTTGGCAGGGAGCTCGGAGAGGAGTCAAACTTTGGTGAGCTGCAGCACATTAAAAGCTGGTCACAGAAAGTCTGACAAACACTTTTCTTACAGACTCTGCAAGAACAAAGCAGCATCATTTTATTCCTTCAAGGACGCAGGAAAAAAATATCATGAAAAATGTATGAGTCTGTTTTCCCAGCCAAGATCAACAGCAGAGTGCCTTTTTTCACGGACTGAACATTAAGAGGTTTTTTCAAAGAGAAGCACCTGTTTGAAATCTGCTGTAGGCTCTAATGAAATCCCCGTATTTTCTGCATCATACACTGAAATCAAAATGCGTGTTCACATGTTATGTGGCGACTAAATACAAAACGTGTGTGTTTTTGTAGGTCTTGCGCTGATTGATGTTGGAGAATCCATGCGTGAGGCTTGGAGAGGTTTAAGGATGCTCCTCGGACATGGAGGTGAAGCAGAACTTTGTGGATCCTCTTGCAGAACCTTCACGACAAAGATCTCAGGGAGATCCAGGTACTCTGACACTGCGGCATGGTGGTGGGGGGGGCTAATGAAAATCATCTCTGGGTCTGAGATTCATATCACCTGTCTGGTTTTTTCTTGTTTCAGCACCACCTGAAGAAACTGGAAGGTCGACGTCTAGACTTTGATTATAAAAAGAAACGTCAGGGCAAAGTGACAGATGACGAAATCAAACAAGCGCTGGAGAAATTTGATGACTCCAAGGAGGTCGCTGAGCAGAGCATGTTCCACCTATTGGAGAGTGATGTAAGCACTATGCACTTCCCCAAATTCATCAGCACACATGACATATGTGACCCTCTGAACATGTCTGAGAGTGAATCCCGGTTAGATTTTAGATTTTACCTGGTGGGCTTCACATTAAGTCCTCAATCGTTTTGGCCTAAAGAAAAAATATAAAAGATTCCTGAAAGATGAGTTTTTACAGTCAAAAATACAAAATAAGTTCATTGGATTTGTATGAAACTTTGGTGATAAAGGTTTAAAGTAGAAACTCGTCAGCCTGTTGTATGGATGTGTAGTAGATCTTGTGCTTCTTCTCTGTGCATCAACAGATTGAACAAGTGAGCCAGCTGGCCGCATTGGTTCATGCTCAGGTGGAGTATCACACCCGAGCTGCCGAGATCCTCACACAGCTGACCAGTAAGATCGATGAACGGTCAGTACTGACATTTCACTCTCCCGCTGGGTCTTCTCATGATTTACATGTTTGAAGTATTATTTAGTAATGCAGCAAAGCCAGAGAAACAGAATCTCTGAGGGATTATTTGGCTTTTTCTAGGATAAAGGATACTTCCACCAAACCAAGGAAAGAGTTTGTCCCAAAACCGCGCACATCTATGGACTTCTCCATCAATTTGAGCCAAAATGGAGGTGTCCACAGTGCTCGCTCTCCAGGTGAGAACTAGAATACAAACTTACTGTTCAGGAAGATGCCCAGAAACTAGTCCTGGTACTATATGTATACTTTCATCTCAATTTTGAGAATCTCATGAGTCTAATTTTGTTTTCAAGGATAGTTTCTGGACTACTTTCAAAAATTATTTTTTTTCCCTTCATTTAACCTTTCTCCATTTTTCATTTTCACTGTAAATTCTCAAATATAAAACAACAGTAACACAGATGAAACAGATTAACTGATAAAACCTTACTCATACCTTTCGCTGATGAATATTTGACTTTGTTCAAATTTTAGGCCACACATGTGAAAAAACAGAGTTTCACAGGACTGCAGCATCATTAGCAAAAAAACTATATACAGTACACCTCATGATTGGGCAGCTCATCAACCCACCTTTATTCACAGCTCTCTGAAAGTCCCACAACAGCATTTCAGTCAGGTTCAGGTCTGGACTTTGACTGGGCCATTGCAACACTATGCTGCTATTTTTTCCTTTCTTTTGGAAACCCTTACAAGCAAGCCAGACTTTAGTCCAGTCTTCAGTTGTTCAGTTTTTGGACCTGCAGAGTCTGAGATGTAGCTCTTGGGGGTTTTGCAGTTTCTCTGAGCATCGGCATGAATTCTCTGGGATGTCCACTCCTGGAAAAATATTGGCATTGTGTTAACAAACACCCAAATGCTCCAGATCAGCAAACTGCCAGAACTTCTGCTTTTATAGTGGTGGTGGTCCCGCTTGGTGATGATCAGTTAAGGAAGTACATTTGATTAGCGTCTGACTGCTACTTATCCTCTTAATTCCTATGGAAGCAGTATGTCTGCACTGTATCTCTGCACAGAGTCCTGTGCAAACGTTCTTTTTGCTGCAGTCAGGTCTGATTGTAGACCCTTAAATGTACTTGGCAGCATCGCTCTACATTGGCACCCACCTGCCCTTTCACATGCATGTGTGTAAAAAAGCCTGGGGTGTGTGGAGAGCAAATGTCTCTGCCCTTTCGTGCGCATACATGGAAATTCAAAGGAGGGAGAGCAACAGCAGGCCTTCATCCCCAGGGTACAGATCAGACCAGACATCAGTGTCAAGAATTATGAAATTGATAAGTCAGACAGGAACTGTTCTTGGATTGTGGGCAGAGCTTGACTTTATGACCTGCTTGCAGTAACGCTCTGCTCGATATATTTCACAATAAAAGGCTCCCGGAAAAGAATACATCTTCATCGCTCCCATTTAAGTTATTTACTATGAAATATAATATACGCAGGATTCTGCTTTTAACAGCAAAGAGGCACAGTAACAACATCAAAGAACACATGAAAAATGGAGTAGATCTGCTATCAAGATAAAAGAAAATATGCACAAAAGCACAAACGGTTCCATATTTTGTAACTATTTAAACCAGCAGTTCAAACAGCAGAAGAACAATATGATTTTTTTTTTTTTGCTTTTACATGGCAGCAGCCAATAAAGGAAGCAAAATATATTTGAGAATTTACAGTGCATCTTTTGGTTTCCTAATTTTATCTTTTCCCCTACTGTTTATTTACAGTTTTTAACATGAACTGATCAGAATATTCATCAATCCAGAACAAATGAATCCAACTCTGCACTCTTCTCTTTCCCATTATGATTTTTTTTTTTTTTTAAATTCTTGTAGGTTCGAGGTCTCCAGGTGAGCCAGGTTAAACTTGTGCTTTTTTTTCTACCTTTGTGTGATCATCAGTTCATCATCACCTGTCTTCATTTACACTGGAAACTCAGAACTACTACTTCTTATTTCCTGTACCCCTTCCTTATGTTGTTTCCCTTTTCCGTCTCTGCAGCAAGGTCTCCAGGTGAGACAACAGTGAATCCAGGAGAGATACCACAGTATCTCTTCTTCTTTTTTTGCTTTGTTATACATATTTTGTTTTTAATTAATATTTTTTTGTGTGAGAGAAACTTGTCAGTTTTAAGTGGATGAAACAAACAGCAGAAAATCACGTGCCGTCCACTTGCCTAACAAAGATTTCTCAACAATGACTTAAAGAATCGCATCGGCAGATGAGCATTTGCTGTTTCTGTTTTGTTCTTTTGTGAATTTTCTGACTTATTTTATTTCCCGCCACTCTTTCTTTGTCTGTCTGCTTCTCTCATAGCCTGTAGATAAAAGATGGACGCAGTTTTAGGGTTTCATACTTGCATTTTGTTTTCCCTCTAATGGCCAGCAGGGGGCAACTCCTCGGTTTGCTAAAAAGGAGCCCAGTTTTGTAAAATGTATTTCTCACTTTAACCATTTCTCTAATGGCTTTATAGTCAAAGCCTTTAGTTTAAAGTCACTAGCAGGGTATACTGGGATCGCATCCTGGTTCTCTTGCTTGTTATGTTTTTCAAAATACAGATGTTGCACAGAGGTTGATGTTGTTAGGGGTTATGTCCATCTTTTGTCTACAGTCTATGGCCTTTCCACCTCTTTTCAAATTGTTTTTCTTCCTGCTCTCTTGTCTACTGACTCGTCATCGCTGTGATCACTGTAATTCCATCAGTTCATAATTTCTCCATCTGAAGATTTGAGTGATAAAATTCTCATCACACACCCTTCTTTTTTTTTCTTTCTCCTTTGCAGCAAGATCTCCAGGTGAGCAAGAGTGACTTGGGAAGAGATGCCACATCTCGCTATCACTCTTATTTTTATCCTTCCATAAATGGACTTTTGAATAAGTGTATTCTTGTCTTTTTATTTATTTTTTTGTTTTTGTTTGTTTGATTACAGTGCTAACCCCCATTTGTTCTCTTTTTTTGAGCTCTTTTTTTCTTTAAAGAGTAATCTGACATTTTTGGAAATGTTCTTGATTGAGTATTTGCTTAGCCTTACATAAGAACATAGGACACCCCTGTCTGGACACTAAATATAAAGCTATAGCCAACCAACTGACAGACCTGGGTAGCAGCTCATCTTAACAAATTTCACCTGCTGGCACCTGTAAACCTCACTAATATTATTTTAAGAGAGTTAATATTAACTTTTTGGAGGTCCTTTTAAACTGCTCAGAGACAGGTAAAACAGATAAAACCTTCAACAAATGATGTATTCAGATTCAGAAAACTTTATTTATCCCCAAGGGGCAATTAAGAGACTGACCTTGCCGACCATACATACAATACACAAACATCACATTGGGGAGACAGGTCAGGCCAGGTAGCTGGCCGGTCAGCCGCACGAGCAGCGACCCGGAACCGAACAACAATGGAAAATACACAACATGGGGAAAGACGAGGAGAAAGAAAGAACTCCCCCCAGACTGAGCTCCAACAGGGAGATCAGTTTGAGAACAGAAAAAAACACCTCAGCACATAACACATGAGTCATCACATCTCACAACACAGAAGACATAAGCTTCGAAGGCGTTTGGAGGGGGTGGGGGGTGAGTGTAAATATATCAGGAAAGTGTTTACAGAGGTCAAGCCAGAAACCTGTTTTCCCATAAACCTCAATAGGGCTTTTCGCAACCACAGCTATCGCCATCTGGTGGCCTTGCCATAGAATGCAGATAAAAAGGACTTCCGCACTGGCTTCGTTCTTCCAACCCGTCTGTGGGCCAACTTTCTTCTTTTAATGTGCTGTTGTCAGATTTTAGTGAGATCATTACTGCCCCCCTCAGGCTGGAGGCTCAAGGCTGTATAACTCTCACGTGTATGTTGCACCTGCACAGGGAAACGATGAGCCAGTTACACGGTCAAAAACAGATGTTAAGAAATGCCACATAGGCTATAACACAACAACTCTGAACGCTACGCTAAAAAGAGAATACATAAGGACATTTCCTAAAATATTAAACTGCTCTTTGAAACGCTAATTATATTCGCGGCTACTGATGCTTTGTGTCTCTTTTGCTTTGTCTCCTGCTCTCTTTCCCCCTTTTAGCCAGGTCTCCAGGTGAGCCTTTCACAAGCTTTTCTTGTGGTTATTCTGCTTGTAATCAATGTGTGGAGTCTCATCTCCTTCGCCTGCCTCTCCTAACTCTACTTTTATTTGTTTATCTCTCCGACCCGCTCTCTTCCTCTTCTCCAGCCCCCATGGACCAGCCCTGCTGTCGTGCGCTGTACGATTTCGACCCTGAGAACGAAGGTGAGCTAGGCTTCAAGGAGGGCGATATCATCACCCTTACCAATAAGATCGATGACAACTGGTACGAGGGGATGCTGCAGGGCAACTCGGGCTTCTTTCCCATCAACTACGTGGATATCCTGGTGCCGCTGCCCCACTAGGATGTCTCAACTACCAGAAGTGTCCGAAGCTGCGACACGATAAATCCCGGCCTCCAGTTCCTCCTCCAAGTATTCCCAGTAACCTTTTCCTAAACATTCCTACTTATCCACCTGCACTCCGCTTTAAAGGAGTCAAAACGGCAACGAAACAATAACCAATGAAGATGTGAGCGAGACCGATGATAACTTAAAGGAAGCACTCTTAAAGAAAGCGAGGGGAGGGAAAAAAAGAAAACAGCATTTATAGTCTTGTTTCCCCCTTATCCCACGAGTCACCTTCAGGCTTCCGTAGTCATTTTATCCGTTTCCGTCCGGCTTTTGTCTCGCTTTAGGTTGGCTGTCAGTCCGTCACAAGCTTCTCAGCACAGGCTTGCAAAATCACACTCTGTATCTCTGTGTTTCGTGGAAACCTTCGCAGTAGATAGAAACTCTTTTTTTCCTCAATTTACCACTACAAAATAATCAGTCCACATGCTTCATGTTTAAGACTGTAGTTCCAGCATGTTTTCAACTGGTTTCATGTTTTTTAAAAAAATGTTTAACTGAATATTTTTGTTTTCAATTTTCCTTTTTTTGACAGTCGTTGCCTCTTTTGACAGTTCTGGGTGAAACTATGTTCCTGTCATGTCCTAAAAAAATCAGTTTAAATGAGTTTAGACAAAACTCAAGAGATTCATCAAGTAACACAGTATTTTAATGTTTTTTTTGTGCATGTGTTGTAACATATTGGTCATATGTTATACCAAAGTTACTTGTAAAACCTGAATGAAAATGAAACTCCAGCAGGAAGGTATCAGAAAGTCTGTTTGATGGGAACAGGTTTAAGCTTGCAACCTGGAGTTCTTTGGTATTCTATTAGGAGGTGAAGCTTTATTAAGTATGTGACACATACCCGAGCCAGTGATTAGTGAAGTGATGACATGATTTTCTAAAAACAGTGAAGTTTAAATTGTTTTGAAGTGATGTAAAGAAAAACTCCGGTGCGTAAGTCTCAGTCCACCGACATGTATTTTATCAGCAGTGTGAAACATGGTTGATGTGTTGTGATATAATAATGTATAAATCTTAACACCTGAGGAAACCATATATAGTGCGGCTGAAGAAGGCGTACCTCTTCTTCCTGCATCCCTTACTAGTCCAAGTAGTGTTCTGTAGTTTAGCTTCTGTAAGCCACCGATGATACTAGGCAGGAGTGTTTTAAGGAAAGAGTCCAATGATAGCTTGTTCCTCTTTTTTTTGTCTTGGTGGAAATTTTATATATCAGTTAAAATTATGCAAACACAAATAGCTTTTTCTTCACGGTTATACAACCGTATAAACCATACCCCTCTCTCCCCTTTTCCACGTCATGCCTGAGCTTAGAAAAACTAGATGTTGTTGTAGATGTCCAATTTTTTTCCAACCTGCGATATGCTCGTATGCAGTATTATGTGAGATCGTTTCCCCATCTTTTGGTGATCTACCGATAACCAAGAACTCATATCGACCCAGTCGGGAGCTGTAGTGCACGTTTTATCACTGAGGTTTTCTTTTCTGCAGAACAGCCTGCGCAGCAGCACTGACTGTTTTTATTCAATTATTTATTTATTTTCACCCATCTTGTAGAAATGTTGCGCGTGTATTTTGGGGGCGGGCGGTGTATTTGGGTTTGCATACTCTTCAAGTTATGCACAGGGATGGGGCTGCAGAGGACCTCTGATGCTGAGGTTTTTAACATCTACTGTCTCTGACAGTGTTCAACATTAAAACAAACATGGACCAATTCACTATGTTCAGCAGATCTATATGGAAAAGAAAACCTATAAGAATGTTTAACGTATTCGTCTTATAAGACATACTATGCTTATGACAGTGGACCTTTCACACGTTTCTCATACAAAACATTTGCTTGATTTATATTTATTTATTTCAGTTAATCTATGCTTGTATGAGAAACATGCACTGGGGGCGGGGTGGACTAAGAGTAAGAAACAGCGTAAGACATCTTTATGAGACACAGGATAAATGTAAAACATAAACATTTACTATTTTTTTTCTTTGTGTGGAAAATTACAATAAATGATGCAAAATCAGCCGATAACCCATATTTAGTGTATTCTCTTCTTTTTTTTCTTCCAAAGGGAAGCACGATGTTAACAGATGGTATATTTTGTTGGCTGGAGTCTAGCGATACAGTTTTAAAGAGGTATTTATTCTTTCTTTTTTTTTAAAGACGTAACAAATTCTTCCTTCTTTTTGTCGTTCACTTTTTTAACAATCGTGTGTATCTTTGCCCTCAATGAGGACTGTACAGCTTTTTGTGTTTTGTTTTCACCTCGTGTGCGTGTGTGTGTAGTCGCGCATCTACAGTAACGTATCTTATTTTTGTAATTGTGACAGAAGTATACACATACTCTATAGATGTATATATAGTATCTAACCCAGAAGTAATGTGACAGGAGGGATTATGTGCTGCACATGATTGTCTTTGGATTGTTTTTTTTTGTTTTGTTTTGTTTTTTTTTTGGGGGGGGGGGGGGGGGGGGGGCTGTCTGTTTTGTTTTGTTTTTCTTCTGTTCTTGTTTTGTTTGTTTCCTGCACTGGATTCTAAAACTGTACGCTTGATGTAAAGAAAAAAAATGTGTAATTCAGTTCAAATCAGTGTAATTTATTCAAATAAATGCCAAGAAATGGTTATCGGCCTGATGATTTTCCCTTCACAAAACAATCTTTTTGTCCACATCTACACTAAACCTAAGCTCAGTGTGGGATCATGTAACACGAGCTATTTTACCTCGCTACACCTCTCTGTTATTGTCAGTACACGGGGAAGCGGGGTGGCGACTTAGCTCTGCAAATAGAAGAAGGTCGATGCATTATTCATTTTCGTGCTGGATTCTTTCATGATGCGCTGTGAGAAGCGCACGCGTGGGGGGGGGGGGGGGGGGGTGAATGGCTCAGGTATGAGAATCTTCTTTTGTGTTTTCAAGACGGCTGAAATATTTAAATAACCCTGTTGGTGTAAGGTCATCAAAAGCATGACTGCAGCTTCAAGCATCTTAAAGGCTCCAAAAGATATTATTAAACACACTGCAAGCATGTGTATGCTGGGATATACAAAGCAAACTTTTTTAACCCATACAAACAAGGAATTATGTTGTAGAGCAGCCGCTATCAGCAGTACTGGAAAGTAAGTAAATTTGTTCAAGCTTTCAACTTAACTAAATACTTCAACATCGCACTCTCGTAATAATGCTTTTCTCCTGTAATTTAAATGGATATAACTAAATTCATTTAATTTATTTACGTTTTTTACCTATTAAAAACACATAACTGGAGTGTAAATTATACGATGTTACACTTATATTAAGTGGTTAGAAATAGCACTGAGTCTATTTACCATTTCAAATGCTTACACACAGTAATGTAAGCATTACTGGAGCACACACTAGACCTACAACTGTTTATTCATTAAAACAAATACCTAATCAACCAATCACAAGCAAGCAATCCAATGCATGTAAACATGGTCAAGATGACCTGCTGAAATTCAAACTGAGGATCAAGAAAGGGGATTTAAGTGACTTCAGCTGCTGCAGTGTTCTGGGTTAAAAATCTTTGTTGACGAAGAAAGGCCAGACTGCTTCGAGTTGACAGGAACTCAAGCCAGGTATGCAGAAGAGCATCTCTGAATGCATACCAAGTTGATTCTTGAAGCAGATGGGCTACAGCAGCAGAAGACCACACAGGTTGCTACTCCTGTCAACTAAGAAGAGGAAACTGAGGGTACAATTCACGTGGGATCCCCCAAAACTGACAACAGAAGATTGGGTAAAAAAAACTCTCTGGTCTGATGCAAACAACATGACAGCATGGATCAGTGCTTCAGGTGATGTGATGATAGGGGGCATTTTCTCAGCACACTTTGAACCCGTTTGTACCAACTGAACATCCTCCAAAGGCCAACCTGGCTGTTTTTGCTGACCATGCCAGTCTTCTAATGGGTATCATTATCATTAAATCGAGCAAGATAACAGATCATGTCACAAAGTCCAATCATTTCAAACTGGTGTCCTGAACATGACAGTGAACTCAAAGATGGCTGCCCTTCCTTGAGCCGGTTTCTTCCTGTTAAAAAGAGGTTTTCTTTCCCATAGTCACCAAAGTTCCTGCTCATATAGGCTCATGTGATTGTTGGGGTTTACTCTGTTGTTGAGTTTTTGCCATGAAGAATTAAGTTAATTCAGCTCTGCAGGCAAAAGGGGGTCTGACCCAGTACTAGCAAAGGTGCACCTAATAAAGCATCTGGAGTAAAGATTTCTTCGACGGAGACCACCGAGTACTTGTTTAAGCACATTTTGCACAGGCTTTTAGGTTTGTAAGGCCTCAATCTATCATGTATTATGACACAAATAAAAATTGTAGAAAATTGAGTAACAGAAACACAAATGAGATACCAGATGTGCAACTCCATAAAAAAACACCAACAGATCAACTACAAAGAAAGAAGCTGTTACCATTTTATTAGTATTATTGTCATGCTGATATATTGTAAGTGCTGATGTTAGTGCTGAATGTTCCTTTATAGCATTCACGTGATTTTTGCTGCAGAGTTTCAAAGACAGAACGTGATTTGTCAAAACTGCACGAAAAAGCCGATTTCCTTCATAGGAAACAAATATTTTATCTTCTTCAATCTCATCAGTGCCACAACAAAAAACGTTTTCTCTGCATTAACATGAGCCAAAATAATCACATCAAACAAAATATGCAATTTGTGGGATTTTTTTAATCACCATCAATGCAGTAGTAGTGTGTGTTGTGGTTTAGAGTTCTGTCTGCTTTGAAGCTGTTTCTACAGAATAAACTTTGATGTGCTGCATGAAAGCAAACTTTGTGGTAGATGGAGGGCAATTTAGTTACCCCCTGATGACTGATATCTTTGTAAGAACGAACGATACATATAACCAGTACCTGTCTCTACTTCAACATGTACTTATTTGTGTTTATTTTTTGAGAAATTACCAAAAGTTTTCAAACTTTAAAGTTCTTTTTATGTTCAGATTCACTGTTTGTATAATGTTTCAGGAAATTACCACTGCACAGTGACTGAAACCATATCCTTCATTAACTGCTTGTCAGACTATTATCTTCATTTCCTCAGACTGTATTAGATGTCTGTCTGTACTTGCTAAAACTGAAGGCGCTGTCCTCTGGTTTATTTATTATTTATTCAGTTTTCGTTAACAATCCAAAACCTTCATTTCACTTACACATGAAAACAGATACCAGATATAGAAAGCTGGCGCTGTTACCTGAAACCAGATGACCCTAAATCACCATTTAGGGTCATCTGCTGGGAGAAAGCATTTTTTCTGTTTATTTCTGTGAACAGGGAAGTAAGTTACAGCATATTTTTTTATTTATTGGGACGATCTGGCTCTGCAGCCTGCCCCACGTGTGAAAGAAGGAAGCTGAATATGCAAAACAATCAGATAGGTTGTCTCAGGTTATAACTACACACCAGATAACTCCAGTAAAAACTTTAGGTATCCAACCGTTGTCTCTTACCATGAATCACTTTGGCTACACCCTCTTTTCAAGCACACAACTTTACCTCTACACCTCAACATGCATGCATACATTAACACACACAGTCTGCTGGACTCGCTTCAGGGACACCTACAGTACTGTCTCACTGTTTCCTGTCAGCTGTCTGTTGAACAGCATTAGTGCATGTCATTTTCAGTGTCACACACCCTGTGGCCTGTCGCTCTGCTGATCACAGCAAATATAGACACAGCCTTTTCTTTGTTTGACATTGTGCAGGAAAGATAATTCCACAATACACAAACCAAAACATACAGTAATGAGCATTGTCATATGGGTACAGTTGGATATTGTGGATACAGGGCGTATCCTCTTAAATATTGAACCTTGCCAGTTATCTGTCTGACTCCCACTCACTCCACTGGACTGTCAGACTCACTAGAAGCAAAGCATCCTCTAGTGGTGATAAACCTAAGGTGCTCTGTGAGGCACGTTTCTTAGAGGGGAACTAAAGCTTGCTATCTGGTTCAGTTGTATTTGTTATTTTATATCTGAAGTTTAAAAACAAAAAAAGAAAGGGACAGAGTGGTATGATGTTTATTTGTACTACTTTATAATTTAGGTTTATGGCATGCTTGTGACATTTATGCGACAGCATGAGTTCCTTTCCATGAAACATATTCAGCATATCATACATTTAAAGCCACTCTTCAATCCATTCAGCTTTCCGAAAGGATTATTATTAGCTCCATTTCATATGTATGATAACAATGTGGCAAAGAAGCAAATATAATCTGCCAATCAGGATTATTATAATTTATAATCATTTATATAATCGGTAGTTTAATAAGCAACAGATCCCAGCATTCAAAACTAAAAAGCACCAAATTTCCAACTGGGAGAAGCTTGTCTTTCCAGAAGAAGTGTCAATGACCACACTGCCCTGGGAGGACAGACCATCCATTTCCCATGAACTGAAGAAAGTAAAATAGCAAGATCTAGTTGATGAGGCCCTTGATTTAGGATGGCACGCAGTGTCACTCCCTTTTTAAGTCAGTTACCGTGGTTTCCTGGCATACATCAGTCCACTATTTCCTTAAAAAAATCTTCTTAGAGAGCAAAAAAACTGCAGAGAGCCATTGTGAAGATGACCACAGCACCTGAGAAAACCTCGAGAGGGTTTTGGTTGATGAGAGCTTGCAGGTGGAAGCTTTCTGTAGGTGAAGACTAAACTTTGCTGTAAGCGCCAAAATACTGGTGACCCTGAGATATCTGCAGAAGATAAGATCAAAGTGACTAACACTAGCAGGCCACTACATCCAGATGCTTCAGCAATTTAACCTTGTACCAAAACACTTCTAGTGTTTATTTTACCTTAGTTACAGTTAGGTGTATAAATATTTGGACAGGGACAACTATCCAAATTTTGGTTCTGTACATTACCACAATGAACTTGAAATGCATCAACATGCAGCTGAAGTGCAGCTTTAATTCACCGGGTTGAAGAAAAACAAAAAACAAATCAAGGAACAAAAGCATTTTTAACACAATCCCTTCAGGGACTCAAAAGTAATTAGACAATACCTGACAATAAATAATGCCTGAAGTCTTGAACTCATGGACATCACCAGATGCTGACTTTCCTCCTTTGTAAACCTCTGCCAGACCTTAACTGCAGCGGCTTCCAGTTGCGGTTTGTTTGTGGGCTTTCTGTCCAAAGTTTAGTCTTCAAACAATGAAATGCATGCTTAAATGCTCTAAGATCAGGTGACTGACTTGACTGTTCAAGAATATTCCACTTCTTTGCTTTATATATATATAATAAACTCCTGGGGTGCCTGGGCTGTATGTTTTGGGTCCATCTGAATTATGAAACAATTAAGTTGACTGCATTCTGCTGGATTTGAGCAGACAGTATGTCTCTGAATGCCTCAGAATTTATTTAGCTGCTTCTGTCCTGTGTCACATCATCAATAAACACTGGTGTCCCAGTGCCAGCGGCAGCCATACATGCTCAAGCCATCACAGTGGCTCTGCCGTGTTTTACAGATGATGTGGTAGGCTTTGGATCATGAGCTCTTGCCATTATTCTGGTAAAGGTTGATCTTGCGTTCATCTGTCCAAAGGATGATTTTCCAGAACTGTGCTGGCTCAGTCTGGCTATGTCAGCTTCTTGATAGTGATGATTTAGCGTGACCCTGATGAGACTGAACACAGGGGTCACATAATAAAATAGTTCTTTATACTGCAGATGTTGCTGGAGCTTGGGCCTCTTCAGAAGGTGTATGGAGAAGAACGGTAGAACAAGAAGTTGTGCCAGAAACGTCCACTCTATCTTTAATCCGCATCAAAAACACAGCTCTCTTTAATACTGAAGTGGACGTCTGGACAGGATGTACTTTGTAAGACAGCTGAGCGAGCTTTGCTTAACCTCTTAAGCCCCAAGCCTAACTGATCTCCTGCCTTTTGCCCCCATATCAGGGGGCGTTGGGGCTTAAGAGGTTAATAACTGTTTTTCATTATTGATTGATCTAACAAATTTCCTTCTTTTTTCTTTCTTTTTCTATTTATTTATTTATTTATTTATTTATTTATTTGTTTATTTATTTATTTGTTTATTTATTTTCTTAAGTCATGGAATCTGTACGGAAAAAAATTATAACATATTTAGTTTGCAATTTGAGAAGATGGCAAACATTCCCACGTGAGAAGCTGAAACCCAAGGGCAGTAGATTGATTTCAAAAATAGGAGGAGGTCAAAAGGTCAAAGGGTTAAAAAAAAGAAAGAAACCCAACTGCCTGGAGACTAACTGCTGAACCTACAGCTGAAAAACATATTCTACCAGCACCAGTGCAAAAAGATTAAACACACATTCTGGTTTGACATGTACGGAAGCGTAGAGCTGCCACCCAGGCAAAAGAAAAATACAAGTGTATCACGTTATAATGTGAAAAGTTTATTGTTCTAACAAGATACTTTTCCTGTTTGTACAATATACTATCATGTTTGTACAATATACCTTTCATGTTTGAACAACATAATATCACGTTCGTACAATATAATTATCACGTTCGTACAATATAATTATCACGTTCGTACAATATAAATATATTGTACGAACGTGATAATTATGTATATTGTAATAACGTGATATTATGTTGTTCAAACGTGAAAAGTATATTGTACAAACATGATAGTATATTGTACAAACAGGAAAAGTATCTTGTTAGAACAATAAACTTTTCACGTTATAACGTGATACACTTGTATTTTTCTTTTGCCTGGGTGGCAGCTCTACGCTTCCGTAGACATGTCCTCAAAAGTAGACTGTATATAAAAGATGGATGTGATACGATGTGGTGGTTTTGCACTCACTCAGTGCTCTGTGTTGGGATTTTTTTTGCTTATTTTTGTTTTTTGTTGCAATATTAAGTTGCGTTTTTTTTACAATATTACATTGTTGAATAGAGTATTAAGAGCTAAACCACAATTCATAAAGATAAACCGTATAAAAGATTCTAAAAGCTTTCTGCATCTGAAAAATGAAGCCAGCGTAGAGGTGCTGTAAATCTGCATTTTTTAGTAGCCACTTGAGGTCATGTGTAGGTCTCTCACCTGACTTCATGCGCACACTGCTCAAGAGTTGTCCACCACTGCTACAACAATTGGTTGCTAGAGAATCGCATATTTCCTAATAGGCTGGCAGAGGTTGTTGGATTTTTGACTGCAACAAAGGTGCTGCACCAAATTTAAAAAGAATGATGCAAACTGGAAATGAAGGTTTGCCTGTGCTCCAGTGCTGGAGCCAACACGTTTCAAAATGCAAAACTTTTACTTAAAGGCATGGGAGTGTGGCGTTCTGACACAACTTCTTTAAACACTTTCCTGAAGGCCTCATTTGCTCATTTTGGGTCATATTTGGGTAAATATTAATGTAAGACCAGTTTCTAAATCTTGGTCATGCTACATTTCAGAAAGGAGGAATAAATGGGCTGATAACCATAAGTTGTTAGCCAGTGAGCATGTGGTTTCACAGTCAGACCTGGGCCACTAATCACATCCAATAGCAAAGCACCAAGATTGCAATGGTAGAAACTCTCATATAAAAGCTTCGGAATGGGACTTTCTAAACCATCGCTGATGGTGTTTGGGTCTGTGTTTTATACTGTCTGTCATCATAATCTGTGCAGGTGCAATCTGCTAATTAGTGCTTCTAAAACTACTAAAATACTAGAATTAAACTCACAAGAAACTAAAGCACAAAGTTCTTGAATGAGCTCTATCACTGAGTAAGCTATAGTAGTCGTCAGACCGCTCCATAAAAATACTCCATCAACACAAACATGGCTGAGAAATCCATTTCAGTTACTTTATTTACTGAGGCCTACAAGACAGCTGTCTGTGTCAAAACAAAGCAAAGTCAAAGGCAACCATGCACCTAACTCTGATGACTTATAAAATAAGTCATTATTAAAGAAAATCAGTGCCAGGCTGCAAACATGCTTTTTAATGCTGTAAAAGAGGGCATTTAAATACTGGGATCTATAGGGATTAACTTACTTTTAGAGCAATCCTCAAATGCCCACTAAGGAAATTAGTTCTTGTGCAGTGGTTCTCTTTATCCTCTGTGGAGTTTCCCCATAAACAAAGGAAAAGATTATCAAAATTGTTGCCACATAATTTCCTGTCTAAATCGCTCATATGTAAAAAAAATAATAATAATTTTAAAAAATTAAAAAAAAACTTCCCACCCTTTTCTCTACCATTTCCCGGCAAAATCTGTCAATAAATTAAACAAAGCCACTCTGAAGCCACAACACTGGTGGTCACAGTACGCGTGGAAAATCCACCTCCAGACAAACAAAAACACAGAGAGTACGCGAGCACGCACTCGTCTTGTCCGGGTAATGTATGTGATGACGCTTCTGTCTCACGCCCACACACACACACACACTCAAGGTCTGAGGAAAGTGAGTAAGGAGGTGGGGGGGGCAAGCAATCCAGTAAAAAGCATTCCTTTAGACCCTCGCTCATGGTGGGTGGCCTGCTTGGATGCTGTACCACCGAGACGACAGCTTCATTTTGAAAAAAAGAATAGAAATAATCCTTCACAGCCATCGTGTCTCCAGATGTCGTCCTGTGTTACAGACCCTGACACACTTAAGAGGCTCCTGAAAATTTCTAACAACTGATCAAGCTGCTTAAATCCAACTGATCCTTGACCACAGCTGCTTTTAGACCTTTCCCAGCTGTTTCTTCTACTACTACAATACATTTATCTGCCTTGATTTGTTGTTTTTAATCAAAGAAGCTATTTTGATCAAAGTTCACAAAGTTATTCTTTTAAAATCAAGCTGAACAGGCCCGTCTGCACGAGTCAGAATCAATGATTCATTTAGTGTGCGTGTAAAGAGAAGGGTTGCTGCACACTCTGTCAGTCGCTCGCTTAGCCAGCCATGGCAAGCTTAAACTGGCAGGACAGCCAACCACTCCATCATTTTTGACACCTGAATCCGCCGCAGCTCTTAATGCATGAATGGCAGGCTGCATCTCTGTTCTGGCCAACCCCAAACCGCAGCAGACCACAAAGAACCCACACCAATCACAGACGTGTTCCTCACATTCAGTGAAGGTGAGGGAACAACAAGTATCAAATCCTGCTACCACCCACAGGCTGTGGGGCATTAACACCGGTTCTGCTGTCTACGCTCATCTGTAACAAGTCTTACTGTGCAGAGACACCAGCAACACCACGCAGGACAAAGCAGTCTGCTCCCACGGCTAAATCAACATCTCGAGGTTTCCACACACGGCAAACAAAACGAGCGGCCAATTTATCAAGTACACGTAGATAAAACTGATGCGGTCTAACACAACTATGCGCGGAAAACAATCCTAACCTAACAAATTTAATATTTTAATTCATATCATTTACTTCACCCTTTACTTAATTTAATCATACTAATCGTCGTTTGTTTGTTTTTCAAACATATACATTTAATAAATGTTACTGCTTTCTTTGAAAAAAACAATACCATAGAGATGACTTTTCTGCACTACATGTTTGTAATAAAGCCATTTAAAAAAGCTAAATTTTAGTTACACTAATTTTAGCCATGTGTAGCTAAAAAAAAACAACTAAGAATCGTGTTAAAGAAATTATGTTTGCTTCCTAAAATTAAGGCCCTCTACTGTGTGACTATCAAAGAAATTTGATCATATAAACCTATAAATTCAACTGAATATTGACATAAACAAACAAAACAAACAAAGAAGTATTCTCATTACTACGCACTGATTCAACAGCGATTTAGTCCGATAGCAGTTTTATTGTATTATAGGCACATGAAAAGGTGCTGTAAAATTCAGCAATCTGATCTTAAGTGGGTCGGCCAAGTGAAAGTCCTCTTTCTAGCAGTGTAAATGTAATCCCTGACACATCTTAATATAAGCAAATAATAATAATAAATTTGTGTTAAGTGTTTGCTTAGGTCTCAGTGTACCTTACTACAGAGTGTTTTCTATCACTGCTTCAACTACATTGTTAAATATAATGAAAAACATGCTTTCTTTACTTTGAAACTAATGAAGGTAACAGTAGTTCAGGATTAGTATTTCTGTGCCATACAAACACAAAGGCATTGTCCTCCTCGCTCTGTGTTTACCTGTGGTCGAAAATAATACAGTAATTGTTGTGTTTGAGGACATATTGACTCCTGTGCAGTTTTCCACTACAGTTTGAGGAGAAATTTAGTACTTTTTAAACCACACCATGATAAGCTTTTAAAATACCAGCACAATAGTGAGTTAAACACAGTAACACACAGCAAATGCATTTAAGGAATGAATTGACTTGACTAATAATCTGATTAAAAGTCAGATATCAGATGATCTGATTGCTCTTTTCTCATTTTTGTCCCTTATCACACACTTAAATAACACTAACAAGAGACAAACACTTAACAAAAATAAAGGAGTTTTTATATAAAAAGCCAAAAACTAATAAAAGAGTTAAATCTGCAGAGCAGTAACACACACACACTGTGAGAAGCAGCTGTTACTGGGAGTGTGCCATTGTGTGTCACTACATGTTTTCCTGTGGTGTTCATACATAGTTTCTCTATTCAGCAGGGAAGCCCAGCTCTCAACACTAGACTGAGGCAGCTAATACCCCTGTCTGTCATAGCCGCTCAAAGAGCAAGTGATTGCAGATGACAAACAAGGTAGTAAGACAGGTCAGGTAGCTATGGCAGGAGCAGAGAAAGAAGAGAAGAGACAGGGACTAAAAGAAGTATGTAGGTACTACCAAGCAACAGTATTTTACGCAGGTGCGTGGGTGTGTTATTGAAAATTTGTTAGTCACACAATGAGGGTCTCTGAGGGTCTGACGCCACAGTCGGCTGTCAGGTCTGAGATTGTTTCCGGCCCTGGAGTGACTTCCAGAGGCGAGTAGGTCTGTCACTCGGGACTCCTCATTGAAATTTAAAGTGTGAAAAACGTGAGAAAATGAAGCCGTAAAATACCACATTTTTCCTAAAGAGTTTCAGGCTTCCAGCTTTAAGGGGGCAATCTTGGGTGGATGTTGAATCAAAGAGAAGGAGAGACAGTGGCACCGCTAACAACATTATGTACCATTTTGGGAGATTTAATTCAAAGTTAAATAAAGCTAATAAGGATCAGTTGGAGAAAAGTAGTGTTGCCAAAGCATATCCCACAGAGTGTCATCACTTTATTTACTGAGTGCTAGTTTTCTCAAGGTGAATCACAGAGTCGCTTCAGTCGGCTCTTTGTGTTCTGCTGCTGATGTGAGTAGTTTGAAATTAGTTAGTACAAATGAGCGAATCAGACAAATATACAAATATAACTACAGTAATACAGGATCACTGCAGCTGCTAAACAATGGTTCTCAAGGCAGAATCAAAACTGTAGAAAGCAACATTTTTCTACTTTTTTTCTCCACATTTTTCTATTAAACCCAAGAAAACCCTCTATGTGCCTTATATTTAGTTTCAGATTTACAGTGAAATTTGTGATTACAGGACTGATGTGTGTATAAACTGAATCCTGTAGCTGCCCTGCCAGCCAATCTTGTGTATCCAGTCCCCGTACATGGCTTCTCAGGTACAATTACTCATAGATTAGATTAGATTAATTCAGCAGTGATTTTGCTCTAACAGAAATATTGTGTAACCACAGAAAAGAAAGCAACATCACCCTTCATGGATGATGAGTACAACTCAACTTGATTTCCTCACCCACACACATCCTGTTTTGTAATAAAAGAAATGTCTTCCTTGCCTTTCTTTGGAGCACTTTGCAGACTTTCGCAAAGAAAAATGCAAAAGGAAACCACTTTCATGAGTAGAAACAAAGTAGTTTCTTACATAAAGACTTGTTACTGGAAAAATTTGGAAACTATTCACTGAGGTTAGGAAATCTAAATATGTGCAAATATGAACAAATGTCCCCCCCCAAAAAAAGTGACGCACTCCAATAAAACATATGGAAAGTAGCCAAAAAGAGATCAATTGTGAGATAAAAATTAAAAGAGTGACTCCAAAAGAAATACTTATATAAGCGTGTATCAAAGCAGTTGATGTTTGAGTCTCTTACTACTGTAAAACTATAATAAATGGGGTCATTAAGTTGTATTTACAGTGTGGGGTGTAATATCATTATTCAGAAAGGTTTTGTTCCGACACCTGTACACAGAATGAATCTGTGAATCAGGTAAGGAGTCAATGGAAACTTCCTTCATATTTAACTCAGAACAATAAGCTTGCTGCATCTGGCTTTTTATGAAGAATAGGGTTGTTTGGCAGTGCTGAGCACATTAAATTCCATGTAGCTTATTCCTGTTCTCCACAGTGGTTTAGCCTATAAAGGCTTTTTAAGTGTGAGCCAACAGTAGACCAGGGAGAAGGGCTCTCATGACAAGTGGTGCCAGGTTAAGGGCCAGCCGCGCAGCATGCAAATAGTGTAATGGGACAACATTTGGTGTGCAAATCCGTCAGTCCATTCAAATGGTCTGCCAAACAAAAAGTTGATACACAAACAAATCAATTAACCTGGGAGGGCGAGGGGGGGCGGATAGGTAGGGGAATAAAAGTGTTTCATTAGTTCACATTTACAAAAAGGGCTCAAGGCTGACAACCTCAAAAGAAAGGCTTGACATTTAAGATCAGATCACACACAATAAGATTACTTGTAATGCTCCAGATACCGTGACATTAAAGAGCGTCAGGATTTCCCCCACTCGGCGTTAAGGAGGAGTCTCGGCGAGCAGGCGGTAGAACCTGTCTGTTTCTGGATCTATTCTCCTACTTTAATCCCAGAGACAGTCACACCCATCACACTGCTATTGTGCAGCTGAAACTTCTCTATGCATGACAGCGCATGGGTGCTCAAGATTATTGGCGTGTAAGCATGGCGTGAATCTCACACACACACACACACACACACACACACACACACACACACACACACACACACACACAACTCAACAGCATGCACACACATGATTTCCAGTGGTTTGTTCTTTTTAATTTCTTACTCCTGCAGATGCAGGGTCTCAGTCCGGATTCAGGCGTGGAGTGATTGAACGATTTCTTTGTTAGTCCCTTAATAAGACTTGATCTTCACTGGGCAGTTAAGTGCCTAAGATGTAAAAATAAAGTCTGTCATTTGCTAGAAGAATCCAGAATAACTCGTCAAGCAACAAAACTTAATCCTATTGGGTAAAACTGATTCAGAATAGCCTTACGCACTCTCAGAATATAGAGTCGCGGAGTTATTTTAACCGAGTCTTTAACCTTTTTTGTTATCTCCTATGCGCACTTTCTGTCTCAGCCCGAGGTTCAGGAAAGAGGCAGCTCTTTGTCTCCAAATGGTTGACTTCATTTTATCAAAACTTTAGCTTCATTGTCACTTTCTTTAGTTTTCGCTGTCTGTCATCTGACATTTTAATCACCAGTGTAACTTCTGAGATCTGTTGCGAGAAAGGGGAGCATTCAGACGAACGCACAGATGATAATTTAGCCAGATTACACAGCATAAACCCTTTTATTATGATAGCTTTCCACCATGGATGAAAATTTACAAAGACAAAAAGAAAACCGCTCCCCATAAATTACATCTGTTTTTCGGTTGTATCAGCTTTATGTATTAGGACTGTTGATATTTGGATTATAATGGAGGCCTTTAATCTATGAACCTCTGATGACCTCCTTCTCCGTGTTTTTTTATGGATTAGAGCAGACACACAGTACATTATGCAAGTTCGTATAAACCCCCTGATGGCACAAACAGTGAATAGAGCAGGACAAGAAGCTGTGGAAGCTAAACAAAGAAAATGAAAGTTACTTTGCTTTAGGGCAAACTTCCACCTGCACCGACACAGACAGAAATCCAGGTTTTTGATGAGAGAGATTATCATTATTGTTCAATAGTATTTTCTCATCCTTTTGTCTCACTCAGTCGCTTGTAATGTCTCCTCAGCAGCTGACCCAGCATTAACCTGTATTTGTATCCATGTTTGACGATATTTGCCAGGCACAAGTCCAGAGCACCTCGTGACAAAAACCACAAACACCACCAATCATCCTGGCAGCCGACTGCCAGGAGGATAAATCTGCAGTTATGTCACACGCGCTGTTTGAAAGCTTTTAAACAGTCCTGCCCCAGGGTGGCTCAGTCTGATTTCATAAATGTAATAAATTTACAAATGCAAAAAGTTACACTGAAATAACATTGTTGTCCAAGTAATTACAGTGATTATACTGGTAGCAGCTCTTCAGAAGATTCAGTCCACAAAGGGAAAGATATGTTGTGTTTGAGTGCCTGATTGCTTGCACACAAGATGTGGCTTGCATTGGCTTTTTGCCTTAAGTACAGATAATCCACATGTGTCAGTGATTGAGGAGATACAAATCCCACAGTAACAGACACACAGGTGGCACTTGAAATAAACAGCATACCAGTCTAGATTTCTCCCTCTGTCTTACTTGGCAGTTACCATGCAAGGCTGAGTCAGAAGGCCAGCCTCCTTCTGCACAGCCCAGCTACAGGTATGCGTGAGACTTGCAACACCCAACATACTAGTGGCTCTCTCCTTTTAACACACACACATGCGCGAGGACTGTTCTGAACCACATCCTGTTTGAGTGGTCATGCTCAAGTTGGTGAATGCATGCACGGAGATCATCTCACATCGCAAATACCAAGTAACGGGATGGTGTAATCTAAAACCCACAGAGCAGAAAATGTTGTGCTTGGTCTGCACGCTTTCACTTCAACTCAGAATAAAACTGAACAATCACTTAGCAAAGTGATGAAGGGATGAATGTACAGACGCTTTGGTCGATGACCTCTTTGAAAAGACTCAAGGAGTCGTAGGATGAATAGAAGAAGCATTTTGTGTCATGATTTCATTGGATGAGTAACATTCACTTGTCTGGAAAGTAAACGCATTCATATTATGATGACCGGTAGTGAAATAGATCCCCTGATTCTGTCTAACGATAGCAAAAGCCAGTTTTAGCAATTTCAACAGATCTCATCTGCACCACATTTAGCAACACTGAAATCAGTTCCAGTGAGTCACAAATTGTTTGGATACAATATTATAATGATCCCTTGAGGTAGTGGATGGATTTTAAACGTCATAGCAGCAAGGATAAGTTGGTTTTTGTATCCAAATGTTAAAATCATTAACATTTTAATGATTCGTGGTGACTGAAGGTAAGACGGGTTTTATTTAAATGCCACTTGAAGTGCATTGTTTCTTAGCTTCTATGGAGATTTAAGCATTTTTTCTGCATAATGTTTCCGTTGTGTTTTATTCTATATTATTGTTTTATCAACAGGAAGAGAACATATGTGAACTCTTTGAACATGTTTTTATTTCCAGAAAAATAGGACCTGGAATTTCTACTTTTCTAAAAGAATAACAAAAGAATCAGTTGTGAGAAATTAGTTGATATTAACCCTGGAGAACCCATGGGGTCAAATTTAACCCCATGGTTTCCCTAGAAAAACAATGGGGTCGGCTCTGACTCCATGGGTTCTCCAGGGTTAAACGTACTATGTGGACAAAAGTAAGTTACTTACAAGAGCTGCTCAGTCATGGAAACCTGTGAACAGTGTTGTGAGGTTTAAAACTCTGCAGCTTTTATGCACTCAGTACTCAGTGACCCCACTCTGTAACTTTACATGGCCCCCACTATGTGGTCAGCCACGAAGTAGCAGACTCATTGCAGTAATCCTTAATGGCTTATTCACATCAGAGTAAAAGTAGGATGGCAATCTCTTTGTGACTAAGACAAACTGTCGATTGTGGTTGACACCCACAACCTGTGAATAACCACTTTTGATAACAGGCTGTCTCCAAACAATGGCAGTCCAACTCAGACTGACTGCAGTGATGCTCAGACAGACTGGGGAGTGTTTTTACTGTATGCCAGTGTGAGAAACTCATCTTATCCTTTAAACATGGTGTTCGGGTTGCAGTTTTGGCATGTTATGCTGCAATGGTTTGAAATAATTGATGAAACAATTAATTTTGAATCACACCAACAAGGTTTACAGGATAATAAGATCTCTCCATAAATTAAATGTGATTAAATTGGGTCATATAGAGCATGGTCTTTTTACTTTTAGGGTTTGTGGGAAGATCTGATAATCTTTGAAAGTATATTTACACAGAAATATAATAACTTCCAAATGATTAATAAAATTTTCTTACACTTATACCTTATGTTTATATGTGCACTGTGTGGTCCAATTAGATGTGGGACAAGCTAAATGGTATTTTCCTTTGTATAAAAATCTATCATCTCTTCACATATAAAAAAAAAAATCAACTGGTCTAACATCATATAATGACAAAAATGCATTTTCGGAGCCAAGGCCCTGTCCACAAGTGCTTTATCTGCCGAGCTTAAAAGATATGTCAGGTGTTTGACAGCTGGGAAAACAGAACTCTGTGCTCAGGGATATCAGTGGAAGCAGGATGAATACCTGTACCTTCCTGCTTAGGAATCAGAGGATTTAGGCGGTGGTGAAAAGTTGTCAGCAATGCCACACAAAAGCCTTGTTGT
This sequence comes from Neolamprologus multifasciatus, assembly GCF_963576455.1. Classification (NCBI taxonomy): domain Eukaryota; kingdom Metazoa; phylum Chordata; class Actinopteri; order Cichliformes; family Cichlidae; genus Neolamprologus; species Neolamprologus multifasciatus. Next base: position 24,267,754 of record NC_140444.1, read on the forward strand.
GCACCACTGAATGAGCAACGTTAAGATATGAGATGTAAAAAGTGAACTGCCCATTATTGTTGCAGTAACAGAGATAAGGTTGAGGCATGGCGCTCTCACAGACAAAAGGGACAGCTGAGGCCAAGTCAAGTCATAAATTAAGTTAAATGTTAGGCCTTTCTGGAACCTGATTCCACTTATCACAATATTTACTGTATCCTCATGTTCACGTATCTGCTTTCATGCTGCAAGTAAAATTAATAGGTTGATACCTAAAAAGTTTTTATATTAAGTTTAATGCTACAGTCAGCTTACATAAAATAAATGAATTAAAATGTTCCCATATTAACTGTACGGAGAGTCATTTTTATAATCAGTATAAACTAATGCCAACACAAGCGGCAGTAAGTGCTATTGAGGCTTTTGCAGGTTTTGGTAGTTTTGCCAACTTGTCCATGATTGTGTGTATGTTCTGCAACAATCTGGCAACCAATAGCAACTATGGGGGAAAAAAGTGTATTTCTCGACAGTTTGATGACAACTACTTGTGAATGCTTTTGATGCTAGCAAACACCGATAGTTAGCATGGCGGTACTGAAACTTGATAAAGTGGGTCGCACACCAGAAACAGAGACGGTTCACCTTCAAAGTTAAAGTTGAATCTTTTGAAAAGTAGCTTTTACTTTGAAGGTGAACGGTCTTGGGCTCTATCAAACTTTACGATTGCTCGGCTACTACTTTGTGTGTTTGCACAAGTCGCCATCTACTATGCAAAATACAGGTGACTCTCTGTAGCAGCAACCAGCAACCACTCACCAACAAGTTGGGGAATACACATTCTTCCCTAGTGATCAGAGATTGCATTCAATATGGTGGACAACTCTTGAGCAACGAGTGCACGACATCGTTTGAGAAACTAACATCCTAACATCTGTTAGGGTTAGATGTCACCCTAGCTAGTTTAGGTAGCATAGCTGGGACGCTATATACTATGGATGGCTTTTGTTGCTTTCGGTGCCATTATCTGACAAATTATACAGCCTGTTGTGCAATTAACTGTATTGGCACCATATCCAAGAAGTCTGTGTGAAATTCTAGTAATTCTTTTGTATTTTACTGAGCACTAATTAGCAGGTGGCTGTGTCAGGACGTCACACTGGTGCGGTAAGGGTATGCCTTCACCTCTAGGTAGTATGTTTTCTGGCTTAAGTTAACTCTGCACGCCATCCCATGATGAGTCACTTCCAGCTAAAATACAAAAAAGAAAGAAAAAGATGTAGATGGCTCTGAGGCTTCAAAGGGTGATATCACAGTTGTTAGGCTAATCCAACCAATACTAGTGGCAGTAGTTCTGTATGTACCCTAATGATGTGAGCATTATCCTTTTCAAACTCTCAGCAAAATATCATATTTTATTACAAAAATTGGTCCTTTTAAATGAAGCTTAAAATAAGCTGATTTTCATGTGGCATTTCTTTGTAGGTTGCATTGCGTGCCATTCTTCGCAAATACACAGAGTGAGATGTACCGCATAACTCAAGAGACAAGACAGCAAAAGCCTTACTTCATGGGAAATACTTTAGCAAAGCCACAAAACTGTTGTAGCAACAACAGAGCTCTCGATCGCTCTTTTTTTTTGCGCTTCTTCTCTGCCTCGGTGTCAGGCAGCAGACACACACGCAGAAAAATGAATCCACGTTAATGAAGTAGAACAAAATAAGGACGGTGCTCGACTTCTATAACCAGCCTAACGTGCAATCCTATTGTGCAATGGAGGTCTCTTTCAGGTGCAGGCATGGGTAAAAATGCTCATGTGCGGCTGCCTGGGCTGTGTGCAGGCTGAGACATCTATGAGGTGTTGACACACAGATCCTAACAGAGCCCAACTGACATAGATGCACTGACATTTGCAACCAGGCATGACTTTAATTGTGCGCACTGTTATAGAGAATGAGTGAGATACTGTATCAGGTAAGGGGTGAGTCAGAGAGTCTGAGTCATATAAACGAAAAACCTGATCCATAACTGACTGATGAAGAGTGGGGAAAAAAAGGTGATTCTAATAGAACAAACATATAAATAAACAGTTAGCAAATTAGTGGCTTATTCTTAATTTTGTGTTGGAAGTGTTTATCTGTCAGAACCTTTTCTCTGAGTGAGGTCACTCCAGTCATCTTGCAGCAGTAATGAGCATTGCTTTACACTTTCAATTAAAGGGAAATGCGTTTGCATGGCTTTTGAGGCTGAAATGATAACAACTTCTCTTTTTGTGTATGAAGATTGATTGGATTTTTCTTTTTCAACTATAATCGAAGATCTAACACTTCTTAGTGTTAGTAATCTAACACTTCTTGTGCTCTATTAGTGAAATACCTTTCTATTGTTTTCATGACCTATTTGACTCTAGGAAGATACAAAAAGAGAAGCGAGTAGGAATGTCACGTGTTACAGCTACCTGTCTGGAGTCAAACCAGGGACAGGCTGGCTTCAGGAAACAACCACTAGTCCACCTGGATGCCTCAGCAAAGAGATGTGAAACACCAATGTGAGTTTTATTTGAAGGATGAGGTTGGTATTCCTTAACATTTCTTATTTTTCCAAAGAAAAAGAGCAAAATGTGCAACCTTTTCTTCCTAAAAACTGTCCAAACATTTATCTTTTTCCTGTGTGTTGCAGACATTATTTATTGAACTAACAGTTAAACTGATCAATGAACTGTATTTGAACAACTCTGTTTAAGGGAATTATTTTGCCATATGTGTGGCCTTTTTTTAGAGGACCATCTTGATGAGGCTTGGGTCTGAGCATTACAGGCAGGGTTAGGAAGGTGAAAACTTGAGAAAGATGAACAAACACTCTAATAACCCCATATTTATATAGCACTTACTGACTGCCCAAAGCACTTTGCACTAAAGCCATATTCACAGAGCACTGTTTATTCTTATCAGACATATACATACACTCATGATATATGTGGTGCAGTTTGGATTTCAGCATTTTACACCAAGGACACTTTACATGTGGAACGGCGTAGCCAGGGTCAAATAACATTTCTGATTTGTGGATGATCTGGTCTATCTATCTACTGGCCAGCCATTGCCAATATTTGGTAACACAGCGTCGTTTAATGTCATGTAGAAATTTATTTTGCCCCTGAACTCTAGGTTTGCAAGCTGTAATATGTTCAAATGAGGCAGAATAAAAGTCAGAGAATTTACATGACATTTATCACTTTATCAAGCAGGTAAGTTTTAAGCCTAATCTAAAAAGTAGAGAGAGTGTCTGTCTGAGTCCAAACTGAAGCAGAAGTAAACCAGCAGTCTGAGAGTGAAGTTCTCTATTGGGGTGAGACGGTACTATGAGGTCTTTAAGATAAGATTGGGCCTGATTATTCAAGACATTGCACGTGATGAGAAGGATTTTAAATTCAATTCTGGATTTAACAGGGAGCCAATGAAGGGAAGCCAAAATAGGAGAAATATGCTCTCTCTAGAAAGTCCCTATCAGTACTCTTGCTACAGCATTTTGGATCAACTGAAGGTGTATGTTATCTTGTGTATGTTATGGTGTATGTTATCTCGCTTCATGGATAGATTAAGTTGATTAGTATCTGTATATCAGTGAAAATGTTTGCTATGCCTAAGGGAAGCATGTATAATATAAACAGAACTGGTCCCAGCACAGAACCCTGTGGAACTCCCAATTTATATGAATAAGATGTGGATCAAGCCACTGCAGGGAGTACATTTAATTTGTCTCGGTAATAAAATACTGTGATCAGTGATATCAAATGTTGCACTGAGGTCTACCAGGGAAGCACAGAGAGGACTCCACTGTCATAAGAAGATCCTTTGTAACCTTCACTAATGCTGCTTCTGTACTGTGATGAGCTCTGAAAGCCGACTGAAACAAATCATTCTGCATATGATCAGGTAGCTGTTTTACAAATAATTGTTGAAATAAACAATATAAAGACAGAGTTTTACAAAAAGAGAGACAATCACAAGGTTTAGATAAGGACAACAGAGCACATTTTAAACGGTCCTGGAAGCTTTTCGAAGTGTTACAGGTGAGAGGGGCAGAAGAAGGCAAGGCCCGACAGCACAAATGTTACAGGAATTTATCACTGTCGCACATTTAATCAGCAACAACCTGAAATAAGCTGATTATCAGGATTTCTGCAATTAGATCTTCAAATCATTTTTAAATGTAAACTAAATACATTATTGTTACTCTATTTTGTTTTGCTCTCTTATGTGCTGTCATGCATTGGGATTCATTTTCAGGAGTAGTGTGTGCAACTCTACTCCTCACTAGCATAAATGTTTTGGGATGGTTAGTGCCTCCCATCCTGGCACCATTTACCAAGCAGTTTCTGTGAGTTACAGAAGATACTTTAACTTTGAGGACTTGAAATTGTAGTCATGTGACAACCAAAAGATAAAATATCATGTATTTGCCACAGGTCTGTGAAACTGATGAAGCGTCTTACCCCCAACAATCCCCCCCCCAACAAACCCCAACAATCAGACCATCCCCCAATATGAGTAAGCACTTGGCAACAGTGGGAAGGAAAAACTCCCTTTTAACAAGAAGGAACCTTCAGCTGAACCAGGCTCAGGGTTCAGCTGAAGGTTGAACCCCCCTACTAGGGGTGAGGGGAGGGAGAAAGGACAAAAAAAAAGAAAAAGAGCAATCAAAGATCTTCTCTTCTACAACAAAAGTCCACAGTTTCATTTATGAGTAACAATGCACCTTTTCTTACAATGTTGAGTGTCTATGAATGTTTGAGTATGTTTTTGAGTATGTTTTTGACAGCCACGCACAAACATACTTACACTCTCACACAGTGATTTAACGGCAGGTAACCCTGCCAGTGCAGTGCTTCAGTTATGTAAACTGGCCCGAGTTTGGAGCAAGTCAACCGTCAGGACTTTGCATCCCCACCAAGCCCCTGCTGCTGCTAATGCAAACAAGTTGCTTTCAATTTCTCAACAGTGACCTGAATAATTCAGAACACGCACGCCACACACACACTGCACACACACCGCACACACACCGCACACACAGCTGTAAAAGACAAATAAAAAGCTTAATCTAACAAGAAACATTTTAAATAACTTATATAATCTTTCTCAACGAGTCTTATAGGGATGTGTTTAGTGTATTTTAATATACTTAATATATTCTTAAATATTTTAAATTATTTAACGACCAAAATATTCTTATGTTTCCCAAGAAGATTTAAATGGTGCACATTTCACGAAGAATGCAGGTCACTTCCCATTAGTGCCTAAAAGATAGTCTCACAATACGCCTGAGGTCAAAGCAATATCAAACCAAAACAAATACATGGATCACAAATATCTACTGAGATGAGCTAAAATAAGAAACTAAATGTGATTCAGAACATTTTTGTTTTTGTACGTATTATTTTGGGGCAATCGTGGCTCAAGAGTTGGGAGTTCGCCTTGTAATCGGAAGGTTGCCGGTTCGAGCCCTGGCTCGGACAGTCTTGGTTGTTGTGTCCTTGGGCAAGACACTTCACCTACCGCCTACTGGTGTTGGCCAGAAGGGCCGATGGCGCGATATGGCAGCCTCGCTTCTGTCAGTCTGCCCCAGGGCAGCTGTGGCTACAACTGTAGCTTGCCTCCACCAGTGTGTGAATATGGGTGGATGACTGGGTGTGTAAAGTGCTTTGGGGTCCCTAGGGGGGGCTAGTAAAAGCACTATACAAATACAGGCCATTTACCATTATTTTACACAGTGTAACAGTATCATTAAACATCATAAAATATCTAAAAAGCTTCTGTGTTATTTACAATAAGATTTTTCCACAACATAGACCACATAAGCATGATTATTTTGTTGGCCTTAATCTAGTTTTGTGGTGTAGGACTTATATACATCAAACCATCAATAGAATTCACATAATGCACTGTTCGAATTAAAAACTGGTATATATTTTGTCTGCACTTTTGGCACAAGTTGAAACGGAGACTCGGCGAGGTTGCATCGTGCTGCTAGGTCATCCTAAATCAGTCATGTGATTTGGATGTGCCAGCATGTCTGTTGACTTTAGAGGATTAAAGGAAGCGATCTTTTAAAAAGGATCTGCAAATTCAGTAGTTTCACACATACTAACACTAAATATCATACATTTTAATACAAAAAATTAAATAAGGTAACAAACCAGAACATTTTTTTAAACCTAAAAGTAGCTTTATTTGCATTTTTAATGAAAACAATTATCTTTTTAATTAAAAAAAAAATACTATATTCTCCTCCTACCACATCACCTGTTAAAGTTTTCCATTATTCCTTATCCTGTTCTCTGTTCCTGTATGAGTGTAGAAAGCCACCTGTATACAGCCACTCAATGGTTAAAGTCAAGTGTTCAAATTCAAATGTCTAATTTGTTTGTCTTTGTTTGGATAGAGCCGTTTCTCACAGGCACAGCGAGAAGTATAGGGGAGACACAAATTGAAGAGATGTTCATTTGCCTTGGCTGCAGCTCTGCTCTCGCGTGCAGCTGTCGCAGCCACCAGCTGCCATTTGCGTCTTTACTCTGCGCTGTGATGGACAGGTCGAGGCCTCTCACAGCAGCATTGGCGCATGGCTCCAGGGCCCTTAGCTGTGGACAAGAGGCTCTAAGGGTTACTCAGTGATGCCAACCCTAAGTACACTTCACAGGGGATTAGGGGCTCTGTTTGCAGCAGAAGCTGCAGGAGACTGTTGCAAAATGCCCCGCAGAGCTCAGGGGAAGTGCAGAGTGAGGGGATAATTGGACAGTTTTGCAGTTTTAAAGTGAAATAAACTATAAAAATATTTTCTTAAAGATTGGAATATATTTTTAACCAAAGTACTGTTTTTGAAAAAAGCGAAACCTTGTTGCTTTGGCAAAGTAATTTAAGACACTGAAGCACATAAACATGTCAGAAACGTTCTTGAACACAAATGTTGACAGTGGTGTAAGTTTTCAGCAGTATATTAATCCACCAGCACAAACACCGAGATAAAAGGCTCATGAACAAATATTGAACAGTAAATGCTGTATGAGAGCTAAATCAAGATGCATCAGCAAACTATGGGAACTATGATCCTGAGCTCCAGCAACAACGGATACCTGAGAACTTACTCACCTCTAATTGTTCTTTACCATCAAGCATAAAAAGGTGTCTTAGGTAAAGGGTGAGGTCTTCTGCAAATTACATTGCACCTCCATCAAATCTGTCAGATGGAAAAACCATCAATCAAACACAGCATGCTGGTTCTTTCGATAGGAATGCATGACTTATTTCATTGTTCCCTGCAGTTACAGTGTCGTTTTAAAAAAAGTTATTTATCATTGGTACGGAAATCATTGCAACACTTTTCTTTTTTTTTACTTTTACCCGTCATCATAATCATCATATGAGGCCATTGTGACTAAGATGATCTGAGCTTTCTGGCATCTTACAATACCCAGGAGAGGTGAAGTGTTTAAATGATGCTCACTTGGTATTAAGGGGTCCAAAGTGTGCCACGAAGATATACCCCACACCAGTGCATCACCAGCAGCAGCCTGAACCTTTTATATAAGGCAGGATGGAACAATGCTTTCATGATTGTTATGCCAAATTCTGACCGTACCATGCATACGTTGCAGCAGGAATAAGACTCATCAGACCAGGAAACTTTTTTTTTTAATCTTCTGCTTTTCTATTTATTGAGCTCATTTGGTAAAATTATAGCCTCGGTTTCCTGTTCTCAGCTTACAGGAGTGGTCTTCTGCTGCTGTAGCAGAGAGATGCTCTTCTGCCTTGACTGCCTTGATTGTAACTAGTGGTAACTTAAGTTACTGTTGGCTTTGTTACCCAGAAAACTGTTCCTCATTGGATATTTTCTCCGTTTTCAGACCATTCTCTGTAAACCGGAAAATCCCAGCAGGCCACCAGTTTCTGAAATACTCAGACCAGACCATCTGGCACTAACAACCATCCCTCAAAGTTACTTAAATCATCTTTTTTGTCATTCTGATTTTCAGAATGTGTTAACAGACAGCTTAACCACTGTACCTAACAAAGCAGCCGGTGCATATCTAAATCCATTTGTATTTACATGAACATAGTAAATGAACAATGATAAAGACCAGATACTGTAGTATACTGTACTATACTGAACAAATATACTCTTATGGTCCCCTTTGATCAACAGGATCATCATGTAGCTTTGACTAATAAAAAAACACCTTCAACACACAATACTACTCACAGTCTGGAGCTTGGAAATGTATTTATTTATTTGAATTAAAGCTAACTGATCACTACATACAGTTGTCACTGTTCACTATAGGAATATAATCTGAGTTTAGCTGATTAACTATCAAAAAAATGTTGCATTTATAATATTGATGAGATAAATTATAAATAAAAAAAAATACCTAGCTTAACCTATTAGTCTGAATATATAACTATTATAAAGACAAAAGACTATTATAAAACATTGTATTTATTAAGCAGTACTACGCCGATACATTCAACTAATCATCCACAAAACAACAACAATGTTTTGATTCTGCGTGGAAAATTTTATACTAAATTCCTTGGTATTGTAAAACTGAATTTATCTTTCCTCTTAAAAAGTTTTGGCACCAAATACCTGAGCAATTACACTTAATTACATGTGTAATTACAGGTGGGAAAGCAAGTTTGACAGCAAAGTCAAAGTGACGTTGAAGCAACACTTAACAGGTACACTACAGGTACTGTAGTTCTCAGTTTTTTCTGCACATGTTGCACCTAATTGTTGCATAAAATAAAATAAAACAAATGTTAATATCAGACAAAGATACCTCGAGTAAATACAAAACACACTTTTTAAATGATGATTTCATTCATTAATGAAAACAGCTTTCCAAACCTACTCTGCCCAGTGTGAAAAAGTATTTGCAACTTTAATGCCAAAACTGGTCAACAGGATTTAAGTCTAGACTTACTTGGCCTTCATTTTATTTTATCTTTTGTTTTGTTTTTTTTGAGTCATTCAGAGGTAGACTTGCTCATGTGTTTCGGATCATTGTCGTGCTGCATAAGCCGGGTGTTCTTGAGCTTCATTGCACAAACTGATAGCCGGACATTCTCCTTCAGGATTTTCTGGTAGGGACCTAAGTGGTCCTCAATCAGCAAAACAGCCCCAGACCATCACACTACCACCACCATGTTTTACTGTTAGTATGATGTTCTTTTTATGAAATGCTATGTTAATTTTATACAGATGTAACAGGACTCAAAATTCAGCTTTTGTCTCAGCTTTCCACAGAACATTTTACATAAGTCTCGGGGATCATCAAGATGTTTTTCGGCAAATGTGAGACGAGTTATTGTGTTGCTTTCGGCCAGCAGTGGTTTTCTTCTTGGAACTCCAGCGAAAGCAATTTTTGCCCAGTCTCAATGCGCTCTTGGAGTAATTTTTGTAGGTCGACTCCTAGGAAGGTTCACCACTGTTTCTATCACCGTGGTTCTTTGGAGTCCAAAGCCTTAGAAATGGCTTGTTTAACCCTTTCCAGACCGATAGATTAAGTGACTCAATGGTTCAATTCTCATATGTATTTGAGTTTCTTTTGATTGTGGGCTGATTGTTTTCAAGATCTTTCACTTTGTGAGGCAGGTTCCATTTAAGTGATTGCTTGACTCAACAGGTCCGGCAGTAATCGGGCCTGAGTGCGGCTGCTGAAACTGAACTCTGCTTTCCAAAATAAAAATGTGGCTAATCACAGTTAATTCATGATTTAACAAGTGGGGCAAAAACACAGGGATAAGCAGGTTTGCGTAGTTTTTTTCCCCTCAATAAATAAAATCATCATTTAAAAACTGCATTTTGCAGTGACTCTGGTTTTCTTTGTCTAATAACAAAATTTGTTTGATGGCCTGAAATATCTAAGTGTGACAAATCTGCATTTAAAACAGGAAAGAAAGAAATCAGAAACGGGGCAAATGCTTTTTCAAGGCTACACATAGAGTAGATTCTCATGTTAATCTAAAAAACTTTAAAAAGTACCTCATATCATGACATGCCACACCCACCTCCTCATATAACAGGGTACTGCAGCTGCAGACCAGGACAGCACATCTGCGGCCCTCCCCACAGGCCTAAACTTTTCATCGGGCTGTTTGCTCTCTCTCTCTCTCTCCTTGCTCAGACTCTGACACATGCCCGCAGTGTTAACCCTGCCTAGCTTTACACAAGGGAGTGTGCTGCTCTGTTTTCCTTTCAGTTTGTTTAAGAGATTAAGCTGGTGAACCCTAACCCAGGGAGTCCCCAGAGTTTATACCAGCAGTAGCAGAATACTCTCCACCCTTTGATGACAATGAAATTATTTTTCACATTATTCATGTCAATCAACAGCACACATGACAGTTTGTGCACCACAGAAACGCAGGGAAACAAACGCCTTTATAAAGGTGGCTTTAAAACTATTCCAAGTATCGCTACCAATTTCAGTGAACGATCTCTATGTAAAGAGTTGGTTATTCCTGTCTCTCGGGTTGTGCCCAGGCTTTATGATGATCGCTTATATTTTGCATGCTGAAATCACAGGAGGGCCTTTGTCTGGACAACATTTACATCTCTTAACACAGCTGGCACGGCCAACCACTGGCACAAAACAAACAAGGAAGCAAGATAGAAAAACAACTCATAGGTTAAGTTACCACTAAAGAGGTCTTTTAGTGTTAAACATCAAAACAACATGGACCATTTTGGACTTTTTAAAATAAACTGAGGTCGGCTTTAAAGTAAACTTTGAATATAAAGAGGAAAAAATATCTGTTTTGACAGTTTTGGTCACTGAAAATAAATAAAGGCCAATTATAGAACAAAAACAAGATAACTGTGAGTAATGCATATTGATACACTCATGTTACTGTTTTTTAATAGTTGTAATGATATTAGTTAAAATATTCGAAACAATGTAATTTAAAGTAGAAATATTTTGTGCAGCAGATTTTTTTTCCTGCCATTTCAGGATATCTCACCAAATTTATTTGAAAATTTATTTGAAAACAAAACTAATAAAATGAAATCAGAATTCACTCCACAAAGTATGCAGACTTTGACAGAGGGGAACAATAGAGCAGTAGAGAAGTTAGGTATGTTAGAGCATGTGATGTTCAAGGGGGCGTGGCCCTTCAGGTTGTCTCTGCAGGTAATACACTCTTCAGGTAAAGCTAAGTGACTCATTCGCACACACACCTTAAGCACAACAATTGGCACTTCAACTCTTCACCTTAAACCGACTACACTTTACGGGAATAAACTGAGTAAAGACCCGCATTTAACGAAAGAGGACTTCACAGAAGGGCCGTTACTTCCACTGCTTTTAAAGAACTGTTGAACTGTTTGGACTCAGGACCCTGAGCATTTACAATCGAATGCAAACTTGGAGCAGGACTGCATATCGGACAGATCTCCTGTTTTGATTTGCACTGTCGGGGTACTGCCTACTAATTTGTTTTCTCTGACAGAGGGAACAACGTCAAAGCTGTGCCACTACTTCTGCCGTGCAGCTTTTCCAGTAAGTAATCTATCTCTTTCTTTTGAACTGTCCATGACAATGCCAGTGGTCAAAGTGGAGAAAGACTCTCCAGCAGATACCACCTTGCTTGCCTCCAATCCTCCACCGCAGACAGAGGAGCAGCCGCGGGGTCGGAGGAGGAAGAGACCTCTCCAGCGCGGGAAACCACCATACAGCTACATTGCCCTCATCTCCATGGCTATTGCCAACTCGCCTGACCGCAAACTAACACTAGGGGGTATCTACAAATTCATCACAGAGCGCTTCCCCTTCTACAGAGACAATTCGAAGAAATGGCAAAACTCCATCCGCCATAATCTGACTCTGAATGATTGTTTTATCAAGATCCCTCGAGAGCCAGGACGACCTGGGAAAGGCAACTACTGGGCACTGGACCCAAACGCTGAGGACATGTTTGAGAGTGGCAGCTTTCTGAGACGCAGGAAGAGGTTTAAGCGCTGCGACCTGAGCACATACACTTCATATGTGCATGAAACACCAGTTTTTTCCCCCGTTCAGATTACCAGACCAGCTGCGTACACCAACTCAGTCTATCCCAACATGACACTCAGTCCCACATATGGACAGCAGCTGCCCTCTGCCTACTATCCCTCTTCGTCGCCTCCGGGGTTTGGGCACAGTCAGACCCGCATGTTCAGCATCAACAACATCATAGGACACCCGACTCCAGCCAGCATGCTGGCAGGTCAAGGACCAGAGGTGATGCAGCAGCAAAGCCGGAGCTTCAGTCCCGAAGGGCTTCCGAATGGATCCAGTCCCTGCAGCTTGGGAGCTCCGGGTTTCCAGAGTCAACCGTGCGGGGGATCTGTGCCACCCCGCTCCTCTACACATCCGGCATTCACCTACTCTGGACAAAACAGCCATTCGCACCAACATGCACACCAGGGCTCGTACGGACAGGGTCACACCCAGGGCATGGGGTACGCAGCAGGAGGACGGATCCACGCCTCAGCTCACGGCCCTGCAGAAACAGTGGACCATTACGGCAGGGTCTCCCCAGTGCAGCTGGGGTCTTTCTCCCAGTATAACAGCGCTGCAGGTCCTATTGGAAACACTGGGGGATACCTCAGACACCCCACATACCCGGGGAATATGGACCGTTTTGTTTCTGCTATCTAAGCTACTGAGAATGTAAAGCCCAGCATCTCACTACCTTTTATTTTTTGTTAGTTTTTTTTTAAACAGACTCGTGACGGCACCAAATGAGCCAGACATTTCTGTACACAAAATCCAACTGCTTTATCTTTGTTCGTGACATTTATCAAGGACAAAACTGAGCAGACTGACCTCTCTTAACACCACTGTGATTTTCTGTATAATTGTAGAAACCATTTTCACTGCTGATAACTTACTTTAGATATCCATTCAGCTGTTTTGTTTTAATGTCTAGGCCTTTTAACAGCAAGTATGTGATTGTAAAATACATCTAATTTTGTGTGCTGTTATTTTTTATTTTTTTTTGTTAAAACTGGAATGTGCAAGTTGAATATTTTACACTTCCGTTGAGTTTAAATGAAATGTTTGTATAAATTATTGTGCTTCATGGTCATAGGCTTTGCAGCAAAGTGGCTTGTGTGAAAAAAAAATATCAGGTTGTATTTTGTTGCCAAGTAAAAATGCATTTTTAGTTTGCTGTTCTTGGAAATAAACAATGATAAAGCACCTTTGTTCTATAATAATAAAAGATTTCAAATTTGTGATGAGTGATTGCAGTTGAAGTAGTTGTGAAAGAAGAAATTTACACCATACGAGTCATATTTGTATCAGCTATAAGTGAATTCTAATTTTAAGTCTTATAAAGTAACGAGGGCCAAAAGGTCCAGATAAAATTAAAGCAGGAACACACACACACAAAAATAAGCCCAATCCTCTCTTTCCTTTGTGCTTCTAATGCTTTCTGGGTCAGCTCAGCCGGTTTGAAGTGCCGTCTGGAGCCACACCAGTAACCGTGACCGGTCTCAGCCGCCATGTCGAGACACCAGTGCAGCACTTGGCCACATGCAAATCCACTAATCAAGAAAATGAATAGACTCGCCACTCGATGCTTCATGCCTTTGCGTTAAGACCACATAATACCAGAAACCTCTTCCACACAAAGCCTGCAAATCGGACAAGATGAGACACAAAGAAAACAATTAGAGCTAAGACAATTGATTTTTTTTTAATTAAGAAAACAAAAGGAAACCTTTGGTGATGGATGCAGCTTGCTTTTATCTCCATTTTAAAGTTTTCTTTCACCGCTTCATGCTGTGAAAACCCTTGGAATAAATAAATAAGTTTCTTTCATGGCCTTGTAAAAACAACAAAAAAATGGAATACCACTCTGTCGCTTACTTTGTTGCACCTGGGATTGGCACACACCTCCTTAAAAAGCAGAAGACGTGGCAGTAACGTGGCATTTACACCCACTCAGCAAAGAAAAATCATTTTTAATAGCATCTTTTCATGAAATGTGAAAAAATAAATAATAATAATAATAATAATAGTAGTAGAGAACCTCAGAAGAGTCAAATAATTATTTTATTCTCAAAAATACAAACATTTAGAAGGCAGACAAGCTAAAACATGAATAAACACACACGAGGGAAATAAACACATCAGCCAATGTATTCAACGAGCTGCTGGAGCTGTTCACAGTTCTTCACAACTGCCGGCAACGACAGCAAGGTCTGTGAGGCAAAAAGGAAAAAGCAGCACATTATGGCAAACATCCAAACAGACGCTGCGGTTTACAGAATATGTTCCATGGTATGAAACATTTCTCACCTCCCGAACTCTGTTGATCATGTTGTTTAATATCTGAAGCTCGTTCTCACTTTTCTGCTGGTTGCTCTGATAGATGATTTGCTGTAAGAGATGAACATCCTCATGAATGCTCACATGGCTGGGAATAAGACCATCTAATGTTCCTCTAAGTCAATAAATACAGTGTGAATGCTGATATGTAGTCAGGAACGCAATTGATGCCGGGTACGGTCAGGACTTACATGTCTCTTTGCCCTTTCAAGAATTTTTACTTTGGCCTGCTCAGCTTCTTGAAGACTGGCCTTCAGTCTCTCCACCTAGGGATCAAATTGAAGAAGTTTATGAGACAAGAGGAGGAGGGGGGTCCCTTTAAGCTGCAGCGTTTCCTCAACAACAGGCTGAAAAGTCAAGTTTACTTATAAGCACATTTAAAAACAGCTGCTGTTGACCAAAGTGCTGTACAACTTAAGTAACATAATAAAACCATAAAACTGATCTAACTAGAAAACATGAGTTTAAAAAAAATCCAAACTCAATTTTAAAACTTGAAAACTATGGAAATACACAATAAATAATGATTCTGATAAATCATACCTCTTTCAATGACTTGATGTTCTCTTCCATGAAATGCTCCGGTTTAGTCGACTGGCCGCCAGCTTTCCTCAGTTCATCCCGAAGGAATTCAGACTCCACCTTCGACTGCTGGAGAGCGCGACGAAGCTCAGTGATTTCCCTTCTCAATTCCTGGAGAAAACGTTCATTTGCATTTAGACAATAATAACTACAAGAATACGAAGTAGCTTAGAAACACCGGCAGTATTATTTTGGTGCCTTACATTATTGTCAGTCTTCTGTTTATTTAGGATTTCCTGTGTGTCTTGCACTTCAACTATCAATTTAGCCAGCGTTTTCTCATCCTGAAAAAAAATTAATGAAACTTCAGCGTCAGCATTTTTCTCTTCCATCGGTCAGCCGTCCTCCGCACCCATCCTGATCTTTCTGATCACAGATGAATAAAGGACAAAAGATGTCCAGCAAAAGTCATCCTTACCTGAGTTTTCTGCTGCAGAGCCTGATTTGCCTTCTCGACCAGCTGACTCAGACGGCTGAGTTGATGCTTGAGCTCAAAAACCTCAGCTTCATGTCCGTTCTTTGCAGCACGCTGCTCCACCTGCAGGCCACAGCTGGAATAACACATCAGATAACAGTTGGGGGGTTTTAAAAAGAAAAAAGCAACAAGATAATTGGATTAAATTTGATGTTAATGTACAAAACAACAACTTTCAAAAAAAAATTATTTCACACTTGGTTTTCTTAAAAGAAAAAATAATAATAATAAAATAATAATTTTCTTAAAAAAAAAGTACATTACAGCTTACATTTGGCCATGCAGCTCCTCCAGCTGAGCGTCTCTGCGCTGCTGCACCAGCTTCAGAGTGCTGACGAGCTCGGTGACGGTGCTGCCCAGGCCAGTAAGCAGCTCCGCCAGGTGGCTCTGCTCCTCTTCCTCTGGTTGAATCTCGACTGTGCTCATATTCTTTTTAGGAGTGATGGCTGCGATGCGGGTGAAGGCGCTCGTCCCACTGAACAAAGCTTCACGCTGTGGCTCGAGAGTGTCTGAAGGGACTGAAGAGAAAGTAAAACTTAGTTGTTTTTTTATTATTATAATTACATTTTAGACTTTTATTATCTGTTCCATTTTTTTATTACAGTCCCTGGTGGCTGTGCAGATATATTCCCACCTGAAAATGATTCCTATAAGAAAAACTTTGCCCACTACCTTCTTTATCAAAGGGAAAAACAGGATGAATTGAAGTGCATGTGTAGCTCATATAGAAAAGTTGGTAAGAAAAGGAGCATTGAAGAAAGAATTTTTATATTATGCAATCATATTATTGATGCCTCCTTGAAAAAAAAAAAAAGAAAAAAAAAAGACCCAGTTCTTTTGTTTTTTGGTAATGCACCACTAAGCCTTCAAACAATGAAATGAATACCTCCTTTTCATAAAGGAGACACATACGACATGCTGAGCATGTATTCAAATCATGTTTGAGACATTCAAATCACACTGCTCTCTGAGGGATCTCAGCGTGACTATTTAAAGAGACTTGCTTGCAGCTGCTTAACAACATAATTATGCTGGACCACATTACAAGTGAACTAAAAACTTTTTGAATTTGGAATTTGAATAGTTTGATCTTCATCAAACTACAGACAGCGTAATCTGTATAAACAAACAGCTGTACTTTCCATGTGAAAACACACAGTGATTATTCACAGGCCCAAAAAAAAGAAAGTGAATCTCCGTGCTAACAACTCAAGTCAAGTGTGGTTTGCAGGAGGTGGCTCAGTAACACAAACTATGTAAAGTCTGGTTACTGAAAAAGCCTGTTCTTCTTAATGAGGAGTCGCAGCATCGTAGATGAAGCGGTACAAGCTAGAAAAGGTGCTCATCACTCCACAACTGGATGCAAAGATCCCCATGGCAACTTGTAAGGCTAAAGAAAACCCCAAAAATAGGAGCATATGCATGAAATCTCATGTGTCGACTTTAAGGAAGATACAGCAAAGGAATGTGCTGTTATCCAAAAAGACAGGTCACTATGGGACGATGTTATGTGGACAAATGAAATGACAAGTCTGGAGGAAACATGTCATCACACACCACCAGGAGGGATCAGCCCGGGTGCAACACTGGGGTCTGACAGTTCAGGTATTGGCTCAGAGTCCTGACCTTAACCCAGGTGAGATGTGGTAACCTGATCAACATAAAGAGTGGAAGCTTCATTAGCAGCTACAATAACATCTGATGGAGCTTGTTGCTACTAAAATGAGATTCTATAAGTGACTAAATTCAACCAGCTCAACCATGTTTTCCAGCTTCAACTCTGTGTGTGAGTGAGTGAGAGAGATATAATCAGAATCAGTGCCTCCTGTTGTGTTTAGGATGAAAAACAAATGCTGACACGTTATATTTTTTTAAAATAATCAATTTAAAAGAGAAAAAGAAAAACTAGCATGTTACTTATGAGTGAACTGACACACATGGGGTGAACAACAGTACCTGTTTCAGCAGGAGTGTCTGCTTTGACCTCTTCCTCTCTCTCGGCAGTTGATGGCACCATGATGCTGTCGACAAAGGAGGCACAACGCTCCACGCTGTGGACTGACTGAGATTCTTCACACATCTGTGGTTTCTGAAAAGTAAGACATTTAAATCCAAGTGGGAAAAGACATGCAGTACTGCATCTATAGCATAAGTTCAATAGTAAATGATGTTACAAGATGATTTATAAATGCTGTAAACAGTTGCTTCTGATGTCCAAATTACAACTGCAAATGTCAAGAGCTCATGGCCACAACAACGCATTTTTTTAATTTCAAAGAAATTAAGCTTTGCATACTCTATGCATTTGACTTTACTTGTTGCAGATCATCTGCACATACGGTGGAGTCCATATCAGGGCCCAATTAAACTAACGCCAGGCAGTCACAAAGCACTGTACACGAAGGTTAAAATAAACAGAACATTAAGTAATAAAATGGACAATATAAAAAATACAAAGGATTAATTGTAACTATGCTATACTAGGCTGTACAAAGCAAACAGAAAGGGGAAAGAAGCCTGTAACAGTACTGATATTCAACGAGCTCCATCCACAGACCTACAAATGCAGATGAATGCATGACTGATGTGAATTCGAGTTCAAGCACATGAAACAGCGTGTGGAACAAAGTTCTGCTGGGTTCTGATTAGGGGCCGGTTTAAAAAAACATAACAATTAGAAAAAAGAAAAAAAAAAAAGATTTGACAATTTAAATCGAAATCCTGAAACTGACTTAAATATAAACATATTTTGCCAGAAATGTCAGAATCTCAGCTAAAACCTCACAAAACCATTTCAACAACCACCAAACAACTAAAACAGCAAAAGATTAAAGACCAAGAAAAACAGGCTCCGCAAAAGGATATAAAAGCTAAAAGCTGGCAACTCACAGATTCTGAAACTGACCAAAATTCACTGAACCAGCACCAAAAGATCAAAACTACACTTCACGTACAACTCCTTATTTTTTACCGTTTTGCTTCCACCACGATTTAAAAAAATAAAAAATAATAATATTAATAATAAAAAAAATAAAAAAATAATAAAATAAAATAAAAAAAAAATCGCACTCTCTCTCTCTCTCTCAGTGTGCTCGAGGGTTTCCAGTTTCCAATCAAAAGTGTTTATTTTCTACTTTATTCCCGTGCATATTACGCACCGGTCTCCTGTTGTGGACAGTGTTGTCTGCCTCTCTTTTTTGTTGTTAGTTTCCTAACTGTGGTGCTGTGGTGCTTACACCTCTGATTAAGTCTCACAAGTGTCAGCTTTATTTTTATACCTAGAAAGTTTACACTGAGTTTATAATTCCAGAGAAATAGTCAAGTCGCTTTGAGTGTGTCATTTTCAAGCAGGAACCTCAGAAAAGCCCCTGGGGCTTTACAGGTTAAATAAAAAGTGCAATATTGTAACTGCTTTAGATTCTGTTCTTAACTTACAGAAAATATGTATTGAATTTAGAGGGCTCTTTCGACAGTACATACCCAAGATAAATGATCTTGGATGATAATATTACTGACCAAGTCAAAATCTAACTGAATCGAATCAAACCTTGTGAATCAGAATTGAATCGGTTGTAGGAATCAGTGACAATACCCGGGCCTAGTTCTGATATTGTTTTACCTTTTCATCAAGTTCATCATGGAGCTTGTTGGTCAGTCCCCTCAGTGTGTGATGCAGCAAAGTGATTTCCGTGACCGCCTGAGCCATCTTCTCTTCAAGCTCCAGGTTTGCTGTCCTGGCTCTGGACCTCGTGGCTTTTAGTTCTTCCTGCAAATTCCCGTTCTCAAGCCTCCATCACACAAACACACAGAGGCAAGTTATCATTCAGTGTGCCAACAAAATGTTAAACATCATGAGAACAATTTGCAAAGATTTATTATTACAAACATAAGGCCATAAGGCAAAAGACTCCAATCAAGAAAATATGTGAGTATTAATCCTTGAACATTTTACAGTTTTTCCTGTTGATATAGACCTGCCCCCACAGCCATTCATACTACACCAGCGTAGTTAAGAACTAGAAAAGTGGGCTGTATGTAGCCCTCGATGTAAAATGAGTTTGACATCCCTGATCTAAGAAACTGAGCACAGACAGACAATTTTGTTTTGTTTAATCCGAAGGTTTTTTCAGGCTCGGTTTGGGCTTTTCAAGCACATCACCCTCAATGGCTTATTTATACTTACTTAAGTTGACAAACTTCTTTCTTCAGGTCCTCACACTGGATGTTTCTCTCCCGAAGGCTCTGCAGGTTTTCCCTCAGCATACGCTCACTTTCTGCCATCTGCTCCCTCGCCAACTCGTTTTCCATCTGTAGGAACTGATGCACACAGACAGCAGGAAAATTACACCTAACATCCTCCCCTCAAGGTTAAGTCGCATATTATTCCTGTAATAACCAAACGCCTCATGCTTCTCTGGTGTTAAATGAGACAGATACCCTCTCTAATGCTCACCTCGTTCATTTCCCGCACACCACTGAGCTGTGTACAGACATCCTGGAGCTGCTGGATCTGCAGACTCTGAGACTGTGAGAGGGACTGCAGCTGACTGAGCTGCTCCTCACTCTGAGCCAGAGCCCGACTCAACTCGCACACCCGCTGCTCCGACTGACCCAGTGATGCCTCCAAGCTGGACAAGGTCAAAAAGAAAAAACACAGCAGTATTCGGATATATACTGCAACATTTATGTAAAATTATAGTAAAAATGTAACCACTGGTTACATTTTTCTTCTTTTTTTTTTATCCTTTACTATTAACCAACACTTACTCATTTGCTTGATCTTTAGCCTCTTGTTTGTCTTTCCACGACTCCTGCAACCTTGAATAAAAACAAAATAAGGCATATTTTAAAGCACATGCTGCACTTCAGGGCTTTATTTTGCCTTTCAAAGTTTACCCTGTTAACAAGTAACCACCAACCCAGTGTTCACTTCCATTTTTAAATTTCTAAGCTTGATTTCTGTCATCAATAAGGAGCATTATACTTTGTAGTCTCAGCAGCCAGGGCCTGCTCCAAGAAAGTGTAGGATGCCAACGTGGAGGAAACTGTAGCAGACAGCTCCGTCACCTTCCTCTCTAGCTGACCCGTCTCTTCTTCTTTTTCAGTCAACTTCTCTCGCAGTACACCCATCTCTGGATTTATTTATTTTAAAAAAAAGTTTAAGTCCATAGGTTGTCAAGAAAGAAAGCATTTTGAAAAAGAGGGAGCGAAATAGCCAGAGAGTTATTTCAGTTTTTACCTGATGTCAGAATTGTCACCTGAAGATTTAAATCTCCAATCTGCTCCCTGGCAGCTTGGAAATTTGAATGAGTTTCATTCAGTTCTTCTTCAATCTGTTGAGTTTTTTTTTTTTTTAAGCATATGAATAATTTTAATCAGACATGTTGACTGATTAAAGTACAAGGCTGTAAATATCCTGAATATAACAGATGCCTTACCTGCTCTCGCTCTTCAACAGCTTGGTCTCTTGCAGAAATGTGCTCATCTCTCTCTCTCAAAGCAGCAGCAGCTTTCTCGTTCAGCTTCAGGAGCATGGGAGCCGTTTTGTGCAGAAGGCTCCTGACCATGAAGAGCTATAAACAGATGGCATTAGCATCAACGCATTATCACATTTTAACAGAGCAGTAAATGCTCTAATAGTAAAGGCTGTATTAAAGCACCTAAAGTTTCAACTAAACAACATTAGAACACATTAAATGGAATTTTAAACCGAAAAAAAGGTACACTGCAAGAAGAAAATAATAATAATAATCCTATCACTAGATGGCAGTAGATTACAGCCAACTGAATTCTGTTTCTTACACCACCTAATTCAAGTGCATAATCGTAGCTACAGTGCCCACTATAGGATATACACGTTTATAAAATAAACATAAAAAGACAAAATATTGAGCAGAACCCCAGTGACTTCTGTGTCACCTTCATAATCTCCCTTTCTGCAATTCCTTTAATCTGCTGTGCCAAGATCTACTCTTGTTTAATCCAGACGCCGGTCACATCGTCTCTTTTGTTCACATTTTCACTCCTTTAGTGAAGGAAACCACTTCTCAGATGATAAAACATAGGTGTGATCTTTTATATCTTGAGTCTGAAGGTGCAGACAGAAAATGCAACTTGCCTCCATGGCACAAGACACGAACGGCAACAAACAGATATGGAGCTTGTCTGGGTCTTTGGCGTGCTATGTATGCAGCCGGTCTGTAGCCACATACATAAAACATGATTAGCTGATGTCCATCTCGGCCACTGTGTTCAACATGGCCAGGCAACACAGGCGCTTCCACAAACCAGCACATGCTCCTATGTATTTTATTTCCAGTTTTACGAGAGCGTATCAATTTGTTGGAAGACACTTTAATGTATACTTATGAGTACTGAGAATAGCCTCAACCAAAAAATGACTGACTGTACCTTTAAACAGCACTATTATGTACAGGATGCTCATGTGGTGGATTTTACACCAAAGCCTCGTGTTTTTAGAAACCCACAAATTACAACAGCAGTAAACACCATTCAAACGGAGCCACTGTGCTGCTATGAATGTCACACAGATTAAACTAAAAATGAAAACATAAGAATTGGAACCAAAACACTGGTTCTTTGTTTGTTCTTTGTTTCTTTGCCATCATATAGAAACTGCTGTGATACATGTTCAATGACTGTCATAGTTCAAGGTTTTTAGTATGAGCGTACCTCTTTCATCAAAGCGGACTGTTCATCCATGGTTTCAGACAAAAGATCTGAAGCAGAGTCCAGGGTTGCATTATAAGCCTTGTTTAACCCAACCTGCATTAGTAAAGACAAAAAAGAAAAAGAAATTACACTCACATATTACTTTAAATACAATTATTATTGAGCTGTTCATTTTTTGGCTTGTTTTCTGTACCAGTTCTGGATAGCTCTGGTTCAGGGCAGCCAGCAGCTCTTGCTGAGACCCCACACTCTTCTCCAGAAGTGAAATTTCTGTGGCACAGTGTGTCCTCAGCTGTTCCATCGCACTGAAAGCCTGACAACACACAACCACACACACACACATTTAATACCCCTGGAACAAATAATCATCTTAAACACACAGCCAGCATAACTTCTGCAGATATTTTTATATGTTCCAGAAAAACTGTTGGTCAGCTAAAGCAGAGGTGTTTACACAGCGAGCTATGTTTAACAGACAGAGAGGTTTTTTGTGTCACAAAGGTGGCTCTCTTTTTAACCTGGCTAGATCACCACAGTAACTTATGCTAAACACATTACCTCGAAACGCAACCTTTGAACTGATTCTAGTATGCTTTAAGTGCTACTTTTTGCTTAAATTGAAATAAACAGCAGCACTGAGCAGTAACATAAACACAATTTAACAATTTTACCGCATTAATGATTCTCAGCAGCATTACTCTGTTATCTTATTTTTCACACTAATGTCCATTTTACTGATATATTTTTCAATAACGTTTAGAGATCTCCATTGCCCAATGCTCTGAGCACAACCTGCTCCAATCACACATTCTCAATAGACTTATGCAGAAGAAGAATGGCAGATAAATGCTCCCTTTAATGTGATTGCAAACAGAGCCTGAAGCAGGAAGCCTGGATTAACAAAGAAAGCTGAGAACCAGCTTCATCTCTCACTGGGGTTTTAGGTTTTGTCAAGCCAGCTAATGCAAAGACTGGCTGGCTGTATTGAACGTGCTTCATAGTACACCCTTCTCCTCAGGAGGTTGCCGTTCCTCTACATTTAGACTAAACAACTAAAACACCCCAAAAAGACTTACTGCCTCCTTTGCTGTGAAGGCTTCTTCCATTTGAGTCCTCATGTCATTTCTCTGATGAAGAGCTTCTTTGACCTTCTGCATCATCCTGCTCTGTATGTCCTTTGATTTCTCAAGTAGAGACTTCATGTGCCCATACTAAAAACAACATGAGAAAAATATACCTCAACTCAGTTGTAGCACATAATCATGTTACACTAACAACTTAAGCCATAAATAACTGATGAATAATTACAAAAACAAACATACTGTTTAACTTGTATGAGACAGAATGAGGTAACATGTTGTACGTACATGTGAAATGAGGCTTTGATGGTCCTCTCTGACTATGTCACCAATTTCATTCATGTTAGAGAGAGTAGCGTCTGTGTCACTTCTGACAGAAGTCTGTTGGGACAAATACACACACTTTACTCTTAGTAAAGAAAATATTGACTATCTCAATACACACACACACAAAAAAAACATTCATTCAGTGAGACGTGTTTGAGCATTATATCCCAGTTTAAACAACATGAGCTGGGTGGTTGTTTGTGACTTACCATGGTGACCTTCATGTCTTGCAGACTCTGGATAAGGTTTTGTAGAGAACTCCCATCAAGCTCCAACTCCCCAATCCGACTCAAAGCTTCCACATACAGGTCTCTATACATTGTGGTCTAGATATAAAATATAAACAACTGACTACTTAAGCAGTAATTCTTTGTTATATAATGAGATCAGAGTTGAAAGCTTCTGTTTGAGGAATATTTTAAGCTGTGACATATGCGAAACTACTCTAATAGAGTCCAAAAATCTAAATATAGAGTAGAAAATGAGCATAACAGGTGCCCTTTAAACAAAATGTAGATGTCAACAGTTACCTGACTGAGTTCGGTGTGGTCTGTCTGCACGAGTTTCTCCCGGAGGTCTGAAGGAGCAGGGCCTGCAAGCGGACGTCCCTGTGCCCTCGCTGCAGTCAGCTGTTGCACCAGGGCCTCAACCATCGTCATGCTAGACATTAACCTCTGTTCCAGCTCCTGTCTTGGGAGGGACTCCAGGCTGCCTGGAGGTAAACTGGAAAACCGGAAAACCAATGAAAGAATACTGAGAGGCAAACAAAGAAAATACTAAAAGCAGATTTAGCTTTATCTATACTCACAACTGTTGAATAAATGACCAATTTACAATGGGCACTTACTTCCAGAGGAGCGGGTCAGTCATAGTGCAGGAATCAGCCACAGAGAATTCTCTCTTCCTCTCAAACAGGCCAGAAGTATTGAGGCTGTGGTCAACCAGTTTCACAGGACTACTGCCCACACAGACACTGTGAGACTTTACAGGAGAAGCTTTGGCTGGAGGGGCAGGAGGTGGAGCAGGAGCAGAGACAGCAGCAGGGCCCATCTTTCCAGACGCCATCATGAGGAACTCTGCCATTTGTCGAAGCTGCTGCTGAAACGGACCATCAGAAATCAGTGGGAAATTCAGCAGTGGTTTCTCAGCTTCAGTCTGAGGCTCTGCAGAGACTTTCTGTCCCAAATCCTTAACTGGCTCCCTGAGTGGGCTCAGACCAGGATTCTGACCCAAGGCTGTGGAGTTTAACAGAGGATGAGGCATTGGGCTTTCCAGTTGCTGCGCCCACAATCCAGCATGGTCAGCATTAAGAGGAGCAAACAATGTTTTCTCACCCTCAATAGCAGAGTCATCAACTGCAAACTTGCCTTGAGCAGGATCCCCACAAGTCTTTAAAAAAGACAGAGAAGCTCTCCTAACGGGACTAAACATTCCCAACTGCAAAGCTGAGGCAACCGAGGGACACTCCGACAGCGCTTTCAGTACATCAGTAAGGTTCTCTGCATGAGATTTTTCTGCAGAGTTACAAAGAGCAGGTGCATTTCCAGATGAGCCAATGGCACTGTCTTTTTCCTCACTGGATTCAGCGGGTCCTCTGGTGGAGTTCACTTCAGAGACATGCTCCTCTTGGTCTTGCTGTTGCACTTCCACAGCTGAAGGACTCTCTGCTGAACCTGCAAGTTGACTGCAGTCAGAAATCTGAGTATTCTGAACCACGAGAGGCAATGCACTGTCAGCAGGATTCACGGTACAGTTAAGCATTTCTCTCCTTTTGCATTTTACAGTTTCACTATCCAAAGCTTTTAAAGATCTATTAGCCACCAGAGATCTGCTAACAGCTGATGGATCAGTAGCTACCACAGCTTCACCATTGTTCTGTTGGCTGTTAGCATCTTCAAAGGCATCTTGACAATAATCATGTGTGATGGAAGTGAACAGATAGTTTTCACCGAGGGGACAGATTACAATCTGGTCCTCATGCAGAAGGGATGTCTTCTTCTTGGGAAATTGGGCCTCATCTAATTTTTCATCTTCAGCTGGAATACAACAATCAGCTGTGACACCACCTTGGCTCCCAGCCTGGCTATCAGATACCACTGGGCTACCACTGTAGTGTCTGGCGATTACATCCTCAGTGCTGTCTGGATGATCAAAGTGACCAATTGTATTATCATTTTGTAAATCACAGTCACCAGCTATTTCAGTTGAATCTATGGCATAGCCATGTGTCTCACTGCTGCTAACAGTATGGTTGGCTGGTAGAACAACAGATTCTTCTCTTGGAATTTCAATCTCTCCTCCAGTGCAGTTCAGTGATTTAAAGGTCAGTCCATTAGCACGTTTTTCTGAACCACGTGTTGTCTCAGATAAAGCCTTAATGACAGGATCAACACCACCAGCATGGCTACAGTATGGATGATCAGCATGTTCCTCTTGACACTGCTGGTCAAAGTCACCGAAGCAGTTAGTCAAATTTATACTGTCATACTCTAGAGGAGCACCAAGCTCTTCCTTGGGCAGAGGAATGGTTTCGTTGTGTAATCTGGTGGCATCTGAAACTTCCACCTCACCTACATCACGAAGGAAGGATTTCCAAGTGAGATCTGCCTTTCCACTGCAGTCACTCTGAAAAGCTGTTGATTCTTCGGTGGCTTGTTTGTTATCCAGATCACAAGAAGCCGGTGTAGTGCTGTCAGTTTCACAGGGAAGTGCTGCGCTGATGTTAACAGAGTAAGTGTCACTCTTCTCGAGAACATGATAGGGATGTTCGATGTGATCAGAGCATGACTCCATTATCACACTGTCAGAGATGATGCCATCTTCAGATTCAGTGTTAGATGTACCCTGGTCCGTAGATAAAATAAGACTCTCCTCTGCATGCAGTAAAGAGCCTAATATCTCAACTTCACCACCAACACAAGTGAAGGATTTAAATGTTATATCTGAAAGTCCACAAGCAATCTGAGTAGTTGTTGTATCAGTTTTTGGAAGATTGGTTTGTATCATTTTGGTGGATGGAGAAGAGTACAGCTGGGGTTCTTGTTCACTCAGTGGAAGATCACCCTATTAATGAAAAGAAGTAGTGGTTAAAAAACAGCACCAAAAAAAAGAGAAAAAAAGACACATTATAGTTGTAAGTATTAGTGTATACCCACCATCGTCATTTTGCCAGCATCGCTACTGATCTGTGATTTTGATCTTAACTTCGATGAGGGAGTCGACAAGTGCAGAATCTCATTGTCCAGACTTCTCAGAGGGGTACGCTCGCTGGATCGGCTGGAGAGCTACCATCAACAAAGGCTGAATTATCCATTAACTAATATGCTCAGAGATACAGAGGTACAGTATGCACAACTGAGTACAAAAGTCTTACCAAGCCTTCCCCTGTGGAACTTGAACTCCTAGAAGCCATTACTCTGAAGTTCTCGGAAAACTATGTTTACAACTGGGGGACAAAATTAGGAAGACAAAAGATTTCATATTTTACCAGTTTGATTTAAATGCGGATTAATCTATTTGGCTGTAAAAAACCAATAGCTCCGCATTAAAATGGTTGGTTTTCCATGCGAGTGGTAAAACAGGGTCTTGCTCCTCATACTAGAGAATAATGTGATTTCAAGGCAAGTTACGAAAGACAAACCCCAGTTATCCTTGACTGCAAAAACTTTCCGGAATTTAATCACGATCACGAGACTTCAACAGTTTATATAAGACAAGTTAGCCGGAACTTTTTAAACATTTCGTTTGTGCAGAGAGAGTCTGTTAAATTCAAATTTGCCCCGTCATAACCCCTTGTGTGGATGTTGTCTTCTTGTTGTGACGGTTTCTTCCGGGGCAGAAACAAAAGGAAAGACGATTACAGCAAACAACCATGTTGCAGAGTTTAACTGTTGTTGTACGACAATGTGAGAATGTTCTTTAAAATCTTGCACAGAGATCTGCTTGTCGTGTCAAACTAGCTGAGAAGCTCACTTGGCCTAGTTGACAAGAATAGACCATTTCAAGCATTAATTTAATAACTTCGAAAATCAATGTGAGAATTCACAGAATTCTAACATTCACAGAAAGTGTTGCTAAGAGTGAATATTGCAAGGGCGTAAACTACAGTTTAAGAGACCGGTACCAGTCGATAGCTAACCGTAAATTGCACTCCCTCTAGTTAGACTTCTAACAAAGGCACTTAATTAATAGCTTAGCTGTCCGAGGCAAACGGCCTTAAATCATGTAAAAGTATTTTACCTTTTAAATTTTACCAGCTAACTTCAACCAGCGTTTTAACAGAGACGAGGACAGGGTAAACAAATCTTGTATTGAACTACCATCCACCGCGTTTGATTCAAAAACACGAATAGCAGCACTGTTATTGGTCCATTTCTCTTCTTCGTTGGTTGAGAGAAGCACTAGATGGTTGAGATCTGTACCTTTACTCACTGCTGCCTCTTTCGGGAAAATAATGTAATTGCTCCAGCATGTTCCTGTTGCTGACAGAAAATTTACACTTTTATGTTGGCTCTTAAGTATCTTTGTTTTTTGTATTGTTTTGTTTTATGTCAGCGTTTTATTAAAACTTCGTGTCTGCATAAAAAAATAATATCTGACTCTTCAGTTATTTCCACTGCCTTCTTATATATTGCTTTACAAGCTGGAAGCTATGTAATTACATGGAAAAATTACCCATAAATCACCCTTTTTTGGGAAACAAGTGTAGGAGCAGAGAGTGATACGTATGCTCCATGAGTCTGGACAATGACACAGTTTGTTTAGCTTTGGTGTCTACCAAACCAGCCATCCACCCAAACAATATTTCAGTTCTTCTTTTAGCTGTATCCCACCATCTGCCTAGCATCGTCTTCTGTGTCATCAACAATGACCGCTCTGTAGTCAAAGTCAAAATGAGCTTTATTGTCAAAGACCATATGTACAGTCATACACAGGAATCTGAAACTGCAATGTTCCCATGGCCCTCAGTGTACACTAAAACAATATAAAGATAAAAATAAAATAGGAGTCTTATGTACAACACAATGCAATACAATACAATCTTATATAAACAGAGTGCAACACAATCATAGTGATTGTGGGCAAGTTTCAGGGGCTGGGGGACACAGTCAGTGAAAAGGCAATGGTGGTGGTTTGGGGGTGGAGGGTTCAGAGGGAAGAGGTGAATGCAGGTCTGGAGTTTGTGTATGTGAGAGGATGGAGTGAATTCAGCATCCTGACAGCCCGATGGACGAAGCTGTGTCTCAGCCCGGAGGCTCTTCAGTCTCCTTCCTGATGGCAGCAAACTGAAGAGGTTATTGGACGGATGAGTGGAGTCACCTGTAATGCAGTGAAAATGACAGCCCCAACACCAACAGCGTTTTATAGTTTGTTTTAATTTATTTGCGTTAGTTTTTCGCTTGGCAACTTTCCAGCTGCCCTGCTTGTAGCACACACAATCATACACCTCAGGTCCTGGCACATCTTTTACAGGGGAGATGTGATCAGTTGATGGAGCTCAGGTGTGTGTCAGCCTCCCCTGACACGGCACCCTGAACCCCCTTCTCCACCCCTCCCCTGCAGCTGAGCCACAAACCACACCCTGCTACAATAACATTTTTGCTTTAAATACAGTTAATAATATGCATCAAGCAGACAAATGTTTTTAAAGCCTTATTTTGGGGTAAAGTCACATTTTAAGTGTCTTTCTCATATTTGATTGGTGATGTTATACATGCAACTTTTATGATGTGGTGACCGCAGAAAATAAATATGATAATTCTTCCAGTATTGTTTGAATGCACCACATTGCCCGGGCATTTCTGTGTGGAGTTTGCATCTTCTCCCTACAACTGCCTGATGGATGGCCTAGATTTTCAGTGTTTCACATTTTTCGGCTGAAATTGTTCCACCATGAACTCAAGTGCCCTCACACAGCTCTGCATAAAACACCACAAATCACTTTCATGTAGTGTGTTTTTCTTCCTCTCTTAGATCTGTATTATACAATATTGGAAAAGTCTGTCAAAATGGCACTGAAAGATCAGAAGTGTGTTGAGATTATTGTGTGAATCTAAATGTAAAATACGCACTTTTATAAATACTTAAGCAAGAAGCTAAAGGGATAATAAAGTACGGAGAAGCAGGAAAAGATCAATTAGGGGGGAGGTAATAGAAGCCTGATGAAAGGGAGGAACAAATAAATCATGACATTACAAGATGTCAGTGGTCAGACTAAAATGGGGTCCCTCCACATCATCTAAAGAGCCATGGACCCTTTTTCCTACTGTGCTTCTACTGTCATTGCTCACTGATTAAGTCATGATTCTGTCTGTTGAATCATTTGTTGACTCTTCCTGTCCCACGAGGGCCTCCTTGAGAGTGTTTATGAATCTTATGAGGCTCTGTGGCCCGTTTCATTGCCCAAAGACAATTATAAAACAACACAGCCTCGTTTCCACTGATGTATCCTAATAACACATAAATTAAAGGACTGTCTCTCGAGGAAACAAGAAGAGCTAGCAGCTAACCCACTCCAAGGCTAACCGTTTGCAAAAAGAAGAAAGAAAAGAAATGAAACTCTGTTTGTGCAACTACTTACATTTTTTCCAATTTGTAAATACTTTTTAAAGACAAACAGAAAAAAGGGCATTTGTTTTTTAAGTAAATATCTTATTTAATTATCCAATACAACTTTGAATATACAATGCCTCATTATTCTTCTGTCTGATTTTAAGTAAGCCAATATGATTTACAAATAAAAGTTTGCTAGCAAAGAATTTAGATTGAAATACCAAAAAGAAAGGAACAAACAAGAGGATGTTTTTGTGTCACATGAAAGGCTCCTCTCTTCAGCTCAAAATCCATCAAGGAAAAAGTTTCTCATACTGAAGCAATGTGCGGCTCTACAGGTTTTACCTGCAGCACCTCTGCAAAGCCTTGTCCAAACCAGCAGGTGATGTCAGCCGTGTCAAGGGTGAAGAAAAAGAGTCTGTCCTTGCAGCGAGTCCTCCTGTAGACGGATCGGGGGTCTGCTGACAGGACCCCTCTGATGGCAGCGACTGCCTCCTCTGTACTGCGCAGAAACTTAAACCGGGGTCTGTGGCTTTCAGACAGTCCTGTGTGTTACACAAGTTTGGTTTTCAGTCTCTCTGCTCACATATGAATGAAGGCTTTCACATTAATTACTGATACAACAGTGCCCCCTTATGGAGACAAACATACAGTGCATCTGGAAAGTATTCACAGCGCTTCACTTGTTCCACATTGTGTCATCTTACAGGCTTATTCCAAAATAGATTAAATTCATTTCCAACTCAAAATTCTACACACAAACCACCATGATGACCAAGTGAAACAAAATGCTTGAGATGTATTAAAATAAAAAACAAATATACAGCATGTACATAAGTTATCACAGCCTTTGCCATGAAACTCAAAATTAACCTCAGATTCCACTGATCATCTGTCAGATGTTTCTACAGCTTGACTGGATATGATTTAGAAAGGCACACACCTGTCCACATACTGTAAGGTACTATAGTTGTTGGTGGATGTCAGAGCACAAACCAAGCCACATTTCTGCAGCATTAAAAGGTTCCAGTGAGCACAGTGGGCTCATCATGCGTAAATGGAAGAAGTTTGGAACCACCAGGACTCTTCCTACAGCTGACCGCACGGCCTTCCTGGGTAATCAGAGCAGAAGGGCCTTAGTCAGGGAGGTGTCCGAGAACCTGACTGTCACTCCTACAGATCTCCAGTGTTGCTCTGTGGAGAGAGGAGAACTTTCCAAAAGGACAGACATTTCTGCAGCGTGAGACCTCTATGGTGGAGTGTCCAAGTGGAAGCCAGTCTTCAAAGGCTGATGACAGCCCACATGGAGTTGCCCAAAGATGCCTAAAAGACTCTCAGACCTTGTGCACCGTCACTCTCCATTCAACCTGACAGAGCCTGAGGGGCACTGCAAAACTGGAAGAAACTGTCCCCAAATAGGTGTACCAATCTTGTAGCATCATACTCAAAAAGACCCGAGGCTGCCAAAGGTGCTTCGACAAAGTATTAAGCAAAGGCTATGAATACTTATGAACACTTTTGTTTTTTATTTTTAATAAATGTAGTTAATTTATGAATTAATTTAATGAATTGCAAGCCAACGTTTATCCCTTTGTCATCACAGGGTATTGTGTGTACAATTTTCAGGTGAAAACTGAATTGAATCCATTTTATAATAAGTCTGTAACAAAATATGAAAACAGTGAAGCGCTGTGAATACTTTCCAGATGCGCTGCATCTCCCATGATCTCAGTCATCTTACCTGACAGGTGTGCAGGGATAAATTCTGCCAGCTCCCTCTCCGCGTGAAGGCTGAATCGCACATCCAGACTTGCGACAGGAGGCTCTCTGATCCAGCCTGCGATCGTAGTGTAGGCTTCCTCTCCGTAGCAGGGATGGTCTACTTCCAACGAAGGTGGTTTCGTTTTAGGAGAGTCTGAACCTCGGTTCTTACTCTCAGAACTTAAGAAAACGTCTTGGTTCACAAAAACCTTGACCTCCTCCAGCACATTACTGAGGTCTTTGGACAGAGAAAACTGAGCACTGATATGAGATGAACCTGTTGCGTTAGTATTCGTTTTTTCTTCTGGGAGGAGATTCCCCACATAATCATTAGCTGCTCCTCGATCTTCTGTGTTTAACTGCACATCTATGTCTGATCCTTCAGGGAGGTTAGTGAGGTTTCTCTTGTCCTCATTCATTTGGTCAGTGTTTGAATTACAGGGCTCTGAGTCCTCCTCATAGCTCCTCCGGGTGTCGGGGGAGTCGTACTCTGGGATATAGGGTTTGATGTCCAGGACTGGGGTGCCTGCAATCATATCAATGTCTGACAGGTGTAGAGTATCACCTAGAAAATAAAGAAATGCATTCATATTTATATACAGCTAAAACATCTACAAAACTAGGTCAGAGTTTAACCAGAGTCTGCTTAAAATAGTGAGATTTAACAGCTGTAACTATTAGCACAAGTGGAAAATTACCCTGTGCTTCAGACAGGGTTCAAGCAACAAATCAGTGCAGCTCCCTCGGAGAAATAACTCAGCTCAGATCAGTATACACACACGTGTTTAGTGACACTGACCGTGTATTTTGTCGAGCTTTGCCAGTGTTAGGCCCAACGCATTCGGTCGATGAGGACTGCGTGTCGAGTACACACCGACTCTCTGCCCGTTCAGCCTGGGCGGCCTCACTTTGGCTTTGTAGCTCAGGTGGCCGTTTTTGTGGAAGAGAAAAATTATCCTGCAGAGGCCAGATGACAAAGAAAGGCAGATGATGGGAAATAGTGTTTACGTGTACATGCTTAGTTAAAATGAGTAAAAAAATATCTTGCAAGTTGGGTAACAATATTTGGTAACGTGTTGTACACAAACACACACATGAAACCTACCAAACATGGGAGTATTGCTCCAGGCCCACCAGAGCGTGCTCCGGGTTGTTGAAGACACTCGGCTGAATTCGAAGTTCTGCCCTTGAAGGGCCACAAATAGTGGGCTGCCGGGGAGTCCCGTTCTTCACAGAAAAACAGGAACTAATGTAACCAATTGAGACCGTTTGGATGTCCCCTGCAATGATAAGAATATTAGGGTCAGGTTTTGTAACACAGACACTGTGTCTAACTTGGCCTCTAATTTATCCTTTGCACTCACTTTTATTCCACAAGAGTGTTTTGTTATTTATTTAAAAATATATATATATACTGTAACCTATTATGTTAGTGCTGAAATGATTGAATTAGTTACAGACTTGATGACAGACAATTCAAGTCTTTGGCTTTAGAGCAAAACAAATACTCTCAAGATGTCAACATGGTTTCCTTCTTTCTATTTTGGTCACATTTTAGAGGATGACCAACCCTGTTAGCAAAACGACACTGAAACAATGCTGACTTTTCATCTGAGTCATCATCATGGTTAAAACTTAAATTTTAAGGCTAAATTAATGTTGGAGCAAAATTAAATTCCTGATGAAACCTGACAGTGTGATGATAATTAGTCACAGTGAACATCAGTGCCCCTGTCTCCAAACCATTCACACTTGCTGGTATTATTCTGCCTTTGTTCATGATTTCAGCTTTATTACAATATTAACCAATGGTGCAAAACCGATCAAGAATCACTATTCAATGCAGGGTCAGTAAGATTTAAGTTTACAGCACAAGGCTGAATCACATAGTTTCAACTATTGGTTGCTGTGTGGGAAATGATTACCCAAATACATAAGCCAATAAAAAGAAAAAGTGCCATGACTTTTACTCATTAGCTGACTCTGCACACTGAACATCTCTGAGCCAAAAGTGTTATTTTGGTAGGTATAATTGACGTATTGTTATAAACAGAAATTTAAAGCAAAATAAAGCCTTCCTGAGTAGTGCTCTTTGTTTTAGGGTTTATTTTTTTCTTCCTCTTTTGGTCACACTTTATAGCACAAGGTGTAATTCTTCTGTGGTTAAATGAAACTTTTAGGTATTTTATTTGACATTACAGTGTAATTATATTTACCTACAAATACTTAAAGGTAAGCACACAAAAACAAGTGGGTAACAAGTCAGTTGCTTGGGGGGGTTTAAAAGAAAACAAAGAAATATTTATAATGTAAGTAAATTTTAGAAATGCGTAAGTACAGGCTGTACAATGGAGTGGCTTAACCTTACCCAGCAAGAGTATTTTTCAGCAAAGGAGACACATATTATATTGCAAGTTTGTACAGCACAAAGTAAAAAAGGACAATTAAATAATAGAAAAACCATCATGCACATCAACATGATGAATATTAAATAACAACATAAATAATAAAGATGTAAAAATTACAATGTAAAGTGGAAAAATACTGGCTTGCTACAAAAGGTAATGACACACTAAAAATAGTTATGTCATAATTATAACTGATTACAGTATAACTTGCATCTTCTTTCCTGTAAAATACCTGGAAGTTAAGCAAGTTTTAATCACTCCACAATACAGCCTGCAACACAAAAAGTACAGCATACCTATGATGTAAGATGGGGATTGTTTTAATACATTTCAGCTAAATTACCAGTATGTGTGTGTGTATATATATATATATATATATATATATATATATATATAATATTTATTTATAATATAAATCACTGTTTTCCTGTAAAAACATCTCAGTCTCTTATTCTAGTGTACTACCTTTAAGTATTTGTAGGTAAATATATTTAGATTGTAATTTCAGGTAAAATACACTGAAATTCAATTTAATTGCAGGGAAATTGCGCCCTTAGTTGCGGGCTGTGTTACTTTTTTTTGGTGGAGGGAGGGCTTAGTTTTTGTAATTACAAATGTTTGTGACGCTGGTGGTAGCTACCTCGCTCTAATGCTGCTGGCGACGGTGGTGAAGGTGGTGTAGGTGCTGGAGCTTTAACTTCTTCGCTGAGTCCAATCTTCGACACAGCAGCCTGAACCGCCAGCAGCTGTTTGCGATGAGCTCTAATTGCACTGTCTAGCGTCTGCCTGTTAGAGAAGATGTTGAGAATGAGCGTGTAATAATAATGGGAACCCTGGAAAATAATAAAAAATAAAAAGGCCAATGCAAAACAGAACACGGCGTTTAATTTGTTTAATTCTTAAAACAGCAAGAAGTCTCTCGTGAGAAAAACACGTGGCGGTGCAAAACCTACAAACATACCTCAGGTTCTTGATTTCTTTTCGCATCACAGAAACCTGCTGGTTCAGTTTATTCATGTGCTCGGAGCAGCACTCACACAGCGGACTCATCTTACTAACACAAAGAGAAAAGACAGCTCTGAAACGGTGAGCTTTTAGCGGCTGTTGTTGCTGCTGAGACCGGAGAGACTTTGTCAACGCGGAAGTGCATGCTAGACTTTATTGTTGGCCAACCAAGAGTGCTGCAGGCGTTAAACTGAAACAGGTCGGCTCTTCTGAATCCCCTCTGTAAGTCTGTCATTGCTGTGGGCTCGTTGGTTTGGGATTATTTTTGCTGCCGTTTCGCTTAAATTACCCGTCCATCATTTAAAAATAATATGTAGTTACATTACATGTGCTGCACAAAACACACCATGATGAAGGAATGTTTTCTACCAACAGGGGGCAGCCAAGACACGTTTAATACAGTCTGCTTTTTAAATAAATAAATATTGGCAAACCATAGTACAAACGAAATCAGTGTAATGTGGTATATACTCAGTTGTGTTGTCTTTATTGGTACATGTGGATATCCTGCATTTGTCTAGCCCTGAATGGACTAGTTGTTCAACAGGTTTGGCTGTACACAATAAAAAAAAAAAACATAATGTATTGTAATTTTAGGTATTTGAAGTTAACCTCCCCTCAACACCTACAGGGGATCATTGTAGCTTAAGCACTAATGAATCTTTCTAAATCACTAATTAAAGACTTGATTATTAATATTACACTAACATATGTACAGTCACTGATCACTTTCTTAGATATACTCGTTCAACTTGGCAGCAACTCAGTCCATTAGGCATGCAGATGTGAATAAGATGACCTGCTGAAGTTCAAACTAAGCATAAGAATTAGGAAGAAAGTTGATCTAAGAGTGACTTTTGGTGCCAGACGATTTGGTGTTTTAAAGAGAATGGTCCAAATGAGTGGTAGTTTAAACAAAACAAGCTTTATTGGTCGCATACACAATCATACAGAGTACAGGGAAATGTTCGTGTCCGAGCTGTGGACAGGCTGGAGACATAGCTGCGCCATTCCAGGGCTTGGTGTTTGGCATGAGGGGCCTAGCCAGGACCCTTACTAGACACTGGGAGGAAATCAAACTTGCGACCTCCGCGCCAAAGATGTGTGGTCTTACCACTACACTATCCAGTGTAGGATATGCCTTATTGATGGCAGAATGTCCAGAGGAGCATATAGGAAGTCAACAAGGCAACAAATAACCACTGGTTACAAACAAGATATGCAGAAAAGCATTTCTTGAACCTTGAACTAGATTGAACTAGAACTACAGCAGTGGAAGACCACATCTAAGTTAAGAACAAATGGCTGAGGCTACAATTTGCAACAAATAAAATGGTCTGTATTTATATAGCGCTTTACATATCCAGTCATCCACCCATTCACACACTGGTGATGGCAAGCTACATTGTAGCCACAGCCACCCTGGGGCGTACTGACAGAGGCGAGGCTGCCGGACACTGACGCCACCGGGCCCTCTGACCACCACCAGTAGGCAACGCGTGAAGTGTCTTGCCCAAGGACACAACGACCGAGACTGTCCAAGCCGGGGCTCGAACCGGCAACCTTCCGGTTACAAGGCAAACTCCCAACTCTTGAGCCACGATCGCCCAAGGCAATAGGCAATAGTTAATCATTAGTGAAAATGTCTTGATGCATGCTCAATCATCCAGGAAGGGAAATCCCAACAAGTGGATTCTGTTCATCTGGACGTCGTGTTTTCAGTGGGAGAAGTTTTCAGAGACTGAAGAAGTCACTTGGATGAGAGACAAAACATTTCTCCAACTGAAAACACGACGTCCAGATGAACAGAATCAACCTGTCAATTTATTTATTTTTTTATTTTTTATTTTTTGTTGCATCCTTAAATCAGCTGATTTACAAAAGTAAATCATGCCAGGTCACAAAGCTCAGATCATCTCAACCTGGATTGTTGAACACTGTTGTCGAATATTAAAACTCTTCACTACATACACTCATTCAGCACTATGGAAAATTGGGGAAAATGTTGCCTGGTGTTGCATCCTGTGAGGCTGTGGGAGGATGTGGGTGGGGTGTTTGCCTGCTCTCCCCGCCTCCTCCTCTCTTGCCACTCCTACCCCCTCTGTCTCTCTCCTCTCTCCCCAGGACACAGCTGCTTTTGATTAGCCTCGTTTGCCACCTGACTCCAGTCAGCAATCACCTCTGAGGCTGTTTAAACTGGGGATGAGCTGTGAGCAGTGTGGTTTTTTCCCCTCTGTGGTGCTACACAGGTTTGTGCTAGGTTTTGGACAGACAACCTCCTTCTGACTAGTGAGTAGATGGGCTTGTGGGCCCTGAGAGTGTCTCCCCATGGTGAGGAGTAGGGTAGGAAGTGTGGGAAGTGCCTCCCTTTTTTGTTTAGTAGTCTTCTTGTCTTTTGTTGCTGCGAGTGTTTCCGTTGTTTCTTTGGCATTATTGGTAAAACGGCGTTGTCGGTGCTTTGTGCACTTGATGCTTAGCCTTTAAAGTTGCCTCGAGCCTGGTACACTCCAGAAGCTAACTAGGCTAAGATTTTAGTAGGTAGGTCTGGGGAGAGGGTCGGTGGTATCTTTATTTATTGGTTAACCTGTGGCCACACATTTCCCACCTGTTTTTGATTTGTGTATTGGAGGTGGTGCTTCTTTGTTGTTATTGTTAGCCTCGGGTAGTTTTTGTTTAAGATTTAATGGCTACCTTTGATATTGCCGTGTTTAAGGAAAACCCCTCGCTTGTCCAACTGGACGCCTGTAGGAAGAGGGATTTGCATGAGGTGGCATCATTTTATGGCATTTCTGTCTCCACAGCTCTGCGTAAGGTTGAGCTGAAAGCTGCTCTTGTGTCTGGCTTGGTGGAGAAAGGGATAGTGGCCTTGCCAGTGTCTGCCAGTCCACTTGAGCATGGTGTAGCGTCTCAGCCTGTTCCGCAGGTGCCAGCTCAAGCTGTAGGTCCATTGGTGTCGACACCTGTTGCTCAGGGGCTGCCTGAGGACAAACCCATGACGTTGCCTCGCTTCGAACCTCTCTCCATTGAATCAAGTGTAGGCTCGAAGCAGGATGCTAAGCTCCATGTACGCCTGGTTCGTCTCCAGTTGGAAAAGGAGGATCGTGAGAGGGAGTTCCAGCTAAAGGAGTTGGGGCTTAGGCGTTTAGACGCAGAGCTTGCCAGAGCCAGGGAGGTTGAATTGAAAAAGGTAAGTTAGGGGAAGGGGAACGTAACCGGTCTGATGAGTCTCAATTACTTCTGCAACATTTAGATGTTAGGGCCAGAATTTGGATCCATCCTACCTTGTATCAGTGATTCAGGATGTTTGTGGTTTAATGGTGTGGAGGATATTTTTCATACAATTTGGTACCAACTGAGCATCATCTAAACAGCCTACCCAACTACTGCTGCTGACCATGTCGACCCCTTTATGACTACACCGTACCCATCTTCTGTTGGCTACCTTCAGCAGGATATCATAATCTCACAAAGCTCAGATTAGGGATGCAACGATACAAAGTTTTTCAAAACGATACCGATACTTGGATCTGAGTACTTGCCGATACAGAGTACAAAAACCGATACTTCTACCACACACACGCAATGAATTGGAAGACAGGTTTTATTTTATTCTCTGCCGATAATAAATAATATCTTAATAAAAATGACCACAAAAAAATTTCAAGTGAAAAATAAGCACTTCTGTTAATTGCAGTCTCCACATTGTAATTTAACAAAATATCACTGAACTATTGGCACTGCCTCGAGCTTTCGGAATAATAAATAAACACTTCTGTTTGGACTAAAATGAATACAAATTAGGTTTGAGGATAAAATAAACTTTTAAATTGTTGCAGAGTGTCCATAATGTAAACAAACAAACAAAATAACGAAAGTATTTGGCATTGACGAACGAACTCCCCATCTGCCCGTGGATCATCAGTCCACTGTGCCGTTAAACCAAGGACTGCACACACTGCTTGTCTTTACCTCTTTAGAAAGTTTTGGCACCATTATCTCCCTGATGTGTGGGCGGCTGGGAATTTCATATTGCAGCTCGAGTATGCTGAGAAGAATCCTGTTTTCCACGACTGGCATTGGCTGGTCATCCAGAGCAATAAAATGAGTCAGAGCCTCTGTTATTTAAACTGCCCGTGGATTTCCTCTTGACATTTTTCATCGCTTTTCCAAAACCTGAGTTAAAGTTGGCTGTTCCGGTCCACACTGCTGACATTTTGTTTAGCCTAGCTCCAGCAGCCTCCAGTTTCTTTCTTTCTTTTTTTTTTTTTTTTTCTTTTTTCTGGAGCTAACCTTGTGCCTGTTTAGCGCGGGATGTCCCCCTAGTGGCCAATCTAAAAACTACAACAAAAGTGACAAGCCATCGTCTGATTAATGAAATAATTTAGTATCGGTTCATGGTATCGGTTAACTAGTATGAGTACACACACATTTTACAGTATCGGTATTGGTGCATCCCTAGCTCAGATCATCTCAACCTGGTTTATTGAACAACACAGTGAGCTCCATTTACTCAAATGGCCTCCATAGTCATTCAATCCAGTAGCGCATCTTTTGACTTTTTCTGTCATTTCGCTAATTAATCAGTTATTACAGCTTTTACAAGTACTTTTTCCATCTCTTTATGTAGTACAAATTAGTAAATTATAAGCACTACCAGTAGCCACTAGCAGATAGGGCTAAATGTTTCACTACACGTGTCTCAACAGATAAGCCACAGATTAAATCTACAGATATGCTGTTCAAACTGTAGACCAAACATTTAATTTCACTCACCAGAGAGGAGAGATGTCATGTGAACAAAATGGTACATAGTTATTTCATTTAATGAAAATCGAGTTAATTCTAATTCATATCACTCATGTATTTCTCATTTGCATGTGGATGTCTTTCTCAGTCGATGACTCCTATAATAACGACTACTGTTAAATGATGCAGAAGTGACTTTTATTAGGCGAATAGTAACTTTTACAAAATTCTGTAAAAATAAATCCACAATTATGAATACATAATTACCAGCGATTTATACCCTTAACTTTTAAATAAAGGCCAGTGAAACTGGTTGCATACTAAATTGAAAGTGTGTATATATATATATATATATATATATATATAAAAAAGATAAGCTTTGCAATGAAGCACAACCAAAATAAATAAGCATACAGCTTTGGTTTGAATTTATACATCTTTCAAATAAGCAATGACTTGCCTCATCCTGTGTGTGCACACTACACAAAAAAAGAGAAAAATACTCAGAAACAAACTATGACGAGGCTTTGTATATATAAAGCAATATCTTAAGAGTGCATTTCAGAAAAAAAGTTGCAATTAATTTCCTGGAAAATATTCCTGAGCCATAGGCTGAGCGGAGACAGTTGGGACTGAGTACACGTTATTTTGTTCAGGCACGTTGATCGAAAGTGTTTCACTCAAATCTAAAAAAAAAGAAAGACATAATTTAATAATTATTAAACCTTTCGAATTAGACAATGTTTCAAAGTATTGTTTTAGTGTATTTTTACAACATACAGACCTTCATTAGCGCGTTTGTTGCCTTGTGATGGAGAGACGTCCTCCTCCTCATCTGGGCCTAAGTCCTCAATCAGGACCTGGCCTGGGGCCTCCTTGCCTTGTGACTCTGTATAGAGGGTCTCCACTTGGGGAGGAGCTGAGGGAGGAGCAGGAGTTACAGCTGGAACAGAGTCTAGGGACTGAGCTGGGACTAAGACAGCATTTGGAGCAGGAGCTGAATCTTGGACAGGAACTGGAGCACCAAAAACCAGAGTCGGAGCAGGAGCAGAATTCTGCACAAACTCGAACACTGCTGCAGGAGCAGCAAGGACTGAAGCTGGTTGTGATTCCAGCCCAAACAGTGGAGGCAGAGAACCGGTTATTTGGTCCTGAATGACCACAGCGGGTTCAGGTACCACCACGACTGCAGGAGTTTCCTGAAGTGCTTCAACTTCTTTCTGAACAGCAGACAGCTGCGGTGTGGGTTCAGTCTTCCTGGGCCTCCCTCTCTTCTTTGCACCGCTCTTGTCCTCAGCTCTTGATCTTTTCCGTTGGCTCTCCACCCTGAGAGATCACCGCAATTAACTTAAACAACAGTGGACATTGATACAGCTCTTTGTGACAGTTTTGCAAAGCTAATAGTACAAAGTCCTTGACCCAGATCTGTGGCGTCAATAGAAAAAGCAGCGCAACCTTTGCTTTCCTCTTGCTCCATATTCAATATAAACCAGAGGAGTGATAAGCAGCCAGAGTGCTGATAGTGTTTTCAGCATGTACTATACTGTACAGTGTTTCAACGCAGGCTACTAAACTTTTCTGGCTAGGACCGCCACTTTCTTCTACTGCACTTAAGTGCTGAAATTTGTAGATTTCTCCAAGAGCATAGAGGTAAACATAGGCAGCAGCGCTAACACTGTCTGTGCTTTTACTACAAATTTACCCAAAAACCCACTGGTTAGTTTCCTTCTCTTCTGCTTCGGCCTTTCTCTTCCTGAGAAGGTCCCTGTCTCGCAATCGGCGACGGATCCCACCTTTGAAACAAAGAGCCGTGCACAGAAATCATTTTCATATGGTGCATTAGAAATTCAAAGACAAACTGCATGACTGGGTAATGTGCTTGACTCATGACAATGTAGACTTTCTTCTCCTCGCTACACACTGGCAAACTTTGAAAACAGACAGATTTGTGATATTACCTAAATGTTGATCAAAGGTCTGTATCTGAGTTAACCAACAGGATCTCAGTGTATGCAAAGACATAACCAGCTCCTTCAGCATTTTGGTGTGGAAATGCTCGAGCAGACAATTTCCAAAGAAAAGATTAATCTTTAAAGAAAACCTACCTTCCTCCTCATTTGGATTTTTATATTCCAACTCTTGTTTCTCTTGTTGCGACATGTCCTCCATTCTGAGTCCTGCTATGAATGAATTCAACTCATTGAAGGCGGGCAAGCGCAAAAAAGACGACAGAATAACTTCTGACAGTTTTCTATTCCCACCCCTAGACGAATTATCTGGTTAACCATTACCACAGTGCAGGGAGAGTTCTTGCAGCTTTGGTCTTATCATATTTGTAAAGCTGGAGGAGTTGGCACAAAACTGACAGACAGAGCAGGGAAGACAACAGCGTGTGTGTGTGTGTGTGTGTGTGTGTGTGTGTGTGTGTGTGTGTGTGTGTGTGTGTGTGTGTGTGTGTGTGTGTGTGTGTGTGTGTGTGTGTGTGTTAACAAATTTGTTGTACTAGAGCTCTTCAGCAGCTGATCTAAAGGCACTGCTGTAGCTTAATAAGAGCAAGACTTTGACTGATTTTTGGACAGTTTCTCAATTAGGGTTCAATACATGTGAAGTTATTAAGTTTTGAATATGATGAGAAAAATATGAGAAAAAAACACAAAAGCTCAAAATATTTCTGTAGAAAATTCATAATATTAATCCACAAATCATAAGAAATATGCCTTTTTAGTAGGTAAACCACACTACAGACCAAACAAAATTCCTGTCTTCGTCCACAGTTGGGGCATATACCCATCTTATCGCTCAGATGGCAAGTTGCTCGGTTGGGTTGTGTTTGTAATCTTCTAACAACACATTGAGCCCTGATGTGTGTGTGTTTGAGAGACTCAGAGAGAGAGAGAGAGAGAGAGAGAGAGAGAGAGAGAGAGAGAGAGAGAGAGAGAGAGCTATCCAGTAGAGTAAATAACACTCAACTGCCAATTGCTCCCAGCACTGTGGGGGGAAATGTTGAAAGCTCTCTTTCTAAATGTACTGATTTCTGCATGAAGGTGCTCGTACTGCACTCACTTTTCAACATCATATGAAGAGAATCTATACACAGACATTCTGCACCGGTGGAAGCTATGAGTGCTAAGAAGTGAGTGAAAACATATATGTTTAAGTACTGGTTTTCACACACTTGAATTAAAATCACAAAACACAATCAACCAAACCTTCCAGCATAGTTCAAAAGATCCCAAACTGCACATAGTTAGCTCCTCAGCTAATAAAACTCCAACTGACACATTAATAAACCCCCTCCAGCATTACTGTTACAGCCAAAAGCAGACAGGGCTGTCATTCACACACAGCCCCACTGTTGCACAATGAAATGTGAGGAATGTCAGTGTAGATATTACAGTGCCATCTTCTGGCATTGCTTCTCAACTACTAAACACTGATTTAAAAACAGTGTCTGTGTGTATATATACACTGTGCCTTTAACATGCATGTGGCCAGAGTTGGGGTATTTGCATTGGTTGCCCTCAGCACACTATGCAAACACATCTTGCTAACATTTATACATTTGTTATATTTACTAGACTTAAAGCAGGCTATAATTTGATATGCATTTATAGTATTAAAGCTTATTCACTGATTAATTTAGAATAAAACAGAAAAAAATACAACCATAGTAGATTTTCTACTAAAACGCTGGAGAGTGTCAGGAAGTAAAGAGGAGGGGTTGTGTGGGGTGCCCTACCCCTCCATATGTGTATATACAATGCTCTCTTTAAGGCAAACCACATATAGCCCTACTTTTTAGCGGTTGGGGGTAGGGATGAGCCATTTAGTAGCCAAGAAACAACACAATTTTGTTTATTTTTCTTTTTTTATTACAATGTAAAAAAGTATCACACATTCACAAGACCCAACACATACATATACATTTTTTTAAATAGGCATACATTATGATGGTTACCTCATAATTACACTGCTTGTCTGTTAACTATAAAGCAGTAATGCATTCGAGATTTCCTGTGACACTTTTAAATGAAGAATAACAAAGTTCCCCATGTGACCTACTTTATCGCCGTTTAATTGCTTGGTTGCTTATTTGTTTTGCATACGCTACACGCGTCTGTTCGTGCACATCCTTCGCTGAATAAAACCGACTTCTCAAAGAAAAACCCCGCCGTCTTCACTGAACGACACTACAGTAATTTCCTTGCACAAAATAAATTGCACCATAGCACCGTTTCGGGGCAGCGTCATGTTT
Source organism: Neolamprologus multifasciatus (assembly GCF_963576455.1). Lineage (NCBI taxonomy): Eukaryota > Metazoa > Chordata > Actinopteri > Cichliformes > Cichlidae > Neolamprologus > Neolamprologus multifasciatus. Next base: position 24,311,987 of record NC_140444.1, read on the forward strand.
TGTGACTGCAATGCCTTTTTTTCAGAGGCGTTGGGCGTATCTGGACGCAGATGGCGCTGTTGAGCATATATTTTGTTTCAGTCCCGTTTCCCTCCATGGTTTCCCCTCTCTCCGACTAACTTAGCGTTTGGCTCAGTTCATTATACAGTCCTATATTCTCCCTCCATTAGGGCATCTCTGCCTTTGGACTGAAGATCCCAGCAAAACCCCGAGGAGAAAAGTTTAACTTTCATAGGGCAAAATGGACATGAAAAAGAGGATCCACTTGGAGCTAAGAAACAGGACACCGTCTGATGTGAGTCGTGCTTTTTTTTAAAACCAACCCTTAGTTTTCAGGCTAGCCCCTGCTAGCCTAGCTTGCTACTTTTTTTGCTTTGCGAGTGACCCTGTGTGGCTAACGTAATGGTGACCACATGGGCTTTAGATTGTGTTTCTCATTTATAACGGGGCGGAAAACAGTCGCATAACAAGCCAGAGCCTTTATGCTGGTTAGGATTGGGCGTATAGGGGCAACGAGACGAGAAAAGCTATATTCAGTCGTTACTTTGAAACGGCGATTCCCCCCAGCTTGCTGGCATTATTGCAGTGCTTTAACCGTTTCGCAGCCTCCCTGGTCAATGGTGCACACACACGATTCAGCTCCACTCCACCGTTGTAGCACAATTAGTAAACTTCTTTTTGCGCCGATATGAGGAGAAAGCAGTTTCCTGCGCCGCGTTCGGCATTCACAGAGCGGTATATTTTATACAGACCTTGGAAGCCATGTTTGCTGCTAGCATAACTGCTTAAAAAACGGGGAGCTTTTTTGTGTAATAATTGCAAAATGACTTTAAACTCTGGTGCTGAACAACAAACGAGTTTTGTAAACGTTAAACGGGCCGTCGCAGATCACGAGTCGTATGTTCACATTTCTGTGGAGTATACGTTTACATCAAACGGCCACAAAGATTCAGGCAGCGACAACAAAAAACACTTGGTTCACGAGTCATCCGTACCTTAAACCGCTAATGGTGAAAATACACCGCAACTCCAAAACCTTAGAGCCGGGAGACACTCAACAAACAGCCAACCGCTGCTGTTGGTGCTGATTTGTTTAAAGACACGTTGCAATCTGTAAGTTTTTAAAGGGAGTGTACATCCATTAATTCCCTCATTAATTCTTCTCTAGTTGTGCACCAAGCTATAGTATCACTTATCATCCGTGCATCGTCTTAAAGACGACGACGAATTAGAATCGCATGCTTATTGAATGAAGCCTAATGGTCCGGGGTTTCAGAACCATTCAGACTACCAGCCAGCTAACTTGGTATTAGGTTCCCGCCATATTACCCCCTTCTCGCTACCGGTCAAAGACAACAAAATCTATCCAGTTGTAAAGTAAAAACACCAAACACGACTACAATGTGCTCCAGTAATCGTTACTATTGCTAAACTTGGCGCTTGCTACTACACAGATGCATGTGTTGGCCAGCGGCTTCATTGACCGAGCCAGGCTGCTCGAATGACACGGAGATCCGGCGCACCGCGCTTCATGCGTGGGCAGCCAAAAGCTCCCCGCTCGGCGTTCCCCCTCGTATCATGCACGAAATAAAATCAATTTAACACCGAAAAAACACTTTCGGTTATATGTAAATAACGCTTATTGCTCATTCTTAATAGCACTTTCCGCCATTGAAGCGTTCAGAGGACTGCATACTGTAGCTCAGGAATCGCCATGTTGTCATTCTGTCGTCTTTGAAGCTCTGGGAGAAAGGAACTGTCTCCATCTTTGTTTTTTACTAAATTTCCGTTCTCAATATATTTCCTTCGCCACTTCGACCTGAAAGCGATGCTGTACCCTCTAACAAACTGCCAATATCGGTCGTTCGCTCGACGACAAGGAATATTCCACTTCCCCCATGAAAGCTGGTTTAACGAAAGAAAAAAGAATCGCTTTACTAAGGGTGTATTCGCAATCCTTTCCGTTGCTGTTGGGTTGGCTAATGGCGGGCAGACAGACCTCTCTAGCTGCTCCTCTACGGCACGGCAGCGTTTAAAAGGGGCAATGGCTAGCCTGTAGCGAGCTAGCTCACAAAATCATTGCATTTGTCATTAGTGACTGCATCAGCAGGCCATAGGAAGCCGCTGCTTTGCTCTTCCTCGTTTCAAAGAAATCAATAGACGACCTGTAGCGGTCGGTTAAACGAAGCACACAGTGATAGCAAAGTGTTTTTAGATAGAGACTGAGTGTCCATTTTGGTGTTTTTAATCGAGAAACGGCTGTCTTTGACGCTTGACAAGAACTTTTTTGGTAACGTTTAACAATGACTTGCGCAACCAGTGTGAGCTTTAACGGAGTCAAAGTAACTCCGCCTTCAGAGTTGTTTTTTCTAATATTTTAAGCAACTATAAAACGCCTGTAATCATTTTACACAAAGTGAAGGGCCATTTTACAAACACCACCACCCACTGATTATTAATACGTTAGGGTTGCTATGTTCCCCGAACGCCTTTCTTAATTATTTTGTTTGGGAAAAAAAAAAATTTGCAAAATATATTTTGGAATATTTAACATTTGGTCTGTTTTAAAATACACTTAAGTTATAAAAGTTTTGCAAGTAGTTGTAGTACTCGCAAATGCATTAAAAAGTACAGGTAATTTTAAAATAATACTATTTATTTGTTGTTGTTTTTTTCAATTTCAGGTACGAGAACTTGTCCTGGACAATTGTCGATCAGTTGAAGGAAAAATCGAAGGTCTCACAGCTGAATTTGTCAACCTGGAGTTCCTCAGTTTGATAAACGTCGGCTTAATCTCAGTCTCTAATCTGCCCAAACTAGGAAAACTGAAAAAGGTAAGCAGGAGTGATTATTCACTCTCCTATATTCATGACAAAAAAGAAAGGAGGGGGGGAATAAAATGTGCAAAGAACCATCTGGACTAATCTCTCTTTTTACTGTCATTCATTCAGCTGGAGTTGAGCGACAACAGGATCAGCGGCGGGCTTGATGTTTTAGCAGAAAAACTACCCAACCTCACACATCTAAACCTGAGTGGCAACAAATTGAAAGACATCAGCACATTGGAACCATTGGTATGTGTTCACATGTGTTTTGGGGGTCATTTACATGCTACACACTTCACAAAGAGTAAACCAGCTAATGCAGTGTTCATCATAATCAAACCAAAACTTTAGGATTTATATTGGGAAGTGAGATTTCAGCAGCTTTGTTTTGATCACTCCACTCATGGCCAGAGGTATTTTAAGGGATAACCCATTCAGTAATTAATGGTCTCTCAAACTTCAGACAGACGGATCTCTGTCGTCTCACATTATATCTCATTGTCACACGTAAACTGGAGCCTAGTACCATTACTACCACATTTCAGCGACAGAGTCACATCACAGCATTTTTCTTCTCTTCTTGCCAACAGAAAAAGCTGGACAACCTGAAGAGTTTGGACCTGTTCAACTGTGAAGTGACAAACCTGAACGACTACAGAGAGAGCGTGTTCAAGCTGCTGCCCCAGCTCACCTACCTGGATGGTTATGACATGGAGGACAGGGAAGCCTCAGACTCTGATGGAGAGGTGGACGGAGACGGTGTAGACGATGATGAAGATGAAGGTAGGAAGTTGTGCTTTCCCGTCTCTGCTGTAGTAAAAATAAGAACAGGTATTTTTTTGGTTGTCAAATCCAACGAACAGACCGTAAATGAGGTTTTATCTCTGTGTTGGAACGCCCCATTGTTGTTCAAGAACAATTAAAGACTCCTCGGTCATTCATGCAATTTCTCTGGTGACATGTTCGCTCATTATGAAAAATGCGTGCACCGCAGTAGCTTATTTAGAAACTGCTCCACGGCTGAGTAACGGCAATTGCTCTCTCATTTCTGTAAAGGGAAAATGTGAAAGCGATCGTTGTGATTAGCCTCCGTGCGCTCTCACTTTGCGGTCGACTGATTGTTCTTTTTCACTTTTGTGTCACAGAAGGAGAGGAGGAAGAAGACGAGGACGGAGAGGAGGAGGACTTCGATGAGGAAGAGGATGAGGAGGAGGACGAAGAGGAGGTAGAAGGAGAGGAGGATGACGAGGAAGGCAGTGGTGAAGATGAGGTGAAAAGTGAAACGAGCTTGGTGGGGCTGTCGTTAAAGCGGGTCGATGCACAGTCTCATTTTTTTAACGTGTAAAATGTTGTTCACATAGGAGGAAGACTTTGGTCAGGATGGAGAAGTAGATGAAGAGGATGAAGATGAGGATGAAGATGAAGATGGTATGTAACTTCTTGAAGTAAATTTACTCACAATTTTGGCTCAAACATCACTACAAGAGTCAGTCGAAGTCTCTCAATATCTCTGCACAACTCAAGGCCGAGACTTAATTCAGGGGTGAGACAACTTGTTGTTTTTTTGTTCTGTAAGATGGAAATAAAATAGACTTGGAAAAGTGCCACTGAATTGAACACAACATACAGGTGACCAACTTTACCAACTCATAAAGTTTCTCTTTGAAGTGGAAGTATTAACCATATTAACCCTCCTCTTCACACACTTTGATGATACATGTTGAAAGTTATTCAGCATCATTTACTGACTCACTTCGGGCCATTTTAATTGCCAAAACAAATTCTCTTACAAACACTCCCTCTCCAAGATATTTATGCAACAAAGGTATAAAACAATGGAAAATTATTAACTTATAGATCATACCCAACTGTTAGAAATCATGCATGACTTGACTTGAGTTGTCAAGTGATACAACACCAGTTGTTACACCATGTAGGGCAGTCCCCAAAGTTCTTCACGACTCCGTCAGCAATGTAGGAACCCTTCACCTGGTACACAGAATATAGATCTATCTTGTCTTGATTTTGCATCTGTTTAGAGATTACTGCTTTAGTGATCACCTGTTAGTGACATTTATCTTTATAACTAAAATAACAGTAGTGCTCAGTCAATCCCAAATAACGTGATGTGAGAATTTTAGTCACTTAATTAAAAACAAAATCTTGCACGAGGACTGAAGATGCATTTCTTCCGCTTTATTTTGTGCTCGTAATCACGCACCATTATAACACGTAGGGACAGCAACGTGATGGTGACCATTATTAAGCGACTCCCACAGAGTGTGATGAATGCAGAGATTGAAGCTACTTAAAACGGGTGGAGGATTACTGTATTCATGCTTGCAGATGCAAGAATTTGTTTAGTTTTGGCTCCTTGTCACAACAGTTTTCTTCTTTACCTTCAGAAGCAGAAACCGGCAAAGGCGAGAAGAGAAAGCGAGACCCAGAGGATGAGGACGACGAGGACGATGACGAAGACGACGACTAAGAGCTAAGGTTGAAAACGAGAGCCTACCGAGTTACCCCTCCTCTCCCCCACAAACCCGAACGTCCACCCTCCTACAACTCACACCGCTTTTGTAATCCACGTCTACCCCCCTCCCCAGCGCTGAGCTCTTTTTATGGGGCTAGACTGTACCGAATGGGTGGGCCGAGTGGAGCTGCCCCCCACCCCCTCTTTTTTTTTTTTTTTTTTCTGTTTTCTCCCCCTGCCCCCCATGGAACTGAGAGCCACCCAACACCCTCCACCTCACCCCACTCACGGCCCCCGAGGTTCTCAGGCAGCCCACCACTCAGCATTCCACAATTTCACTGTCGATCCCTCTTTATGTATTCCCGTGTGAGGACTTTGGGACTGGTATCTAGTTTTGGGTCTGTGCTTTTAATATTTTGTTGGATGAATAATTTTTGTTGTTGGGTTTATTATTTCTCTTTTTTGTCTTTTAATTTTTTTTTCTCCGTTCCTTATTTTTCCCAATAAAATTATTGCTATAGCAGCTGTGCAACCAGCGAGCCATGATTTTTAGTGTGGCTGCCTGTTGCACAAATCAAGGTTGTAGCTACATTTTTACTTTCTGTATGACAAAAAAACAACTTTGTAAATAAAATGTTAACATTTTGTGCTTTTCTTTCTTCACGCTCCTCTGTCCCCAAATTATTTCAAGAGGATGGAAGGGTAACTCTTCTCAGTACTGGGTAGTACTGGGTTTGACCCCATTTTGCAATCAAAACTGCATTAATTTTTTGCAACACCGATTCAGCAAGATGCTAGAAACATTCCTCAAAGATTTTGGTCAATATTGACATGATGGCATACAGTTGCTGTACCAAAATAACCCTGGCACCATTGTTTCGCAACCAACCTGAATCACTGAAACAATACAGGATGGATTTATGCTTTCATCATTGTTTATGACAAATCCTGACCCTACTTCTACTATCCAATTTTGGTGAGGCTGTGGGAACTGCAGCATCTGTTTCCTGTTTTTAGCTGACAAGAATGGTCTTCTGCTGTTGTAGCCCAAAGAGATGCTCTTCTGCATACCTTAGTTTTAACAAATGGCCAATAAAGTTATGGTTGCCTTTGTTACCCAGAGACCTCAGTTTCCTGTTAGCTGACAGGAGAGGGGCAGAATGTGGTCTTCTGCAGATATAGCCCATCTGCTTTAAGGTTCAAGAGACGCTCTTCTGCATATCTTGATTGTAACGAGTTTGTATTTGCCTTCCTTTCAGCTCATAACATTTCCTGACCGCTGTGTAATTCCTAGAGATGGTTGTGTGGGGAAAACCCAGTAGATCAACATTATCTGAAATACGCAGCCTAGCCTGACACAAACAACCTTGATACATTCAGTGTCACTTAAATCACCTCTCTTCGTTGTTCTAATCCTCCATTTGATTTTCAGCAGATCACCTTGATCACATTTAATGCACTGGGTTGCTGCCATGTAATTGGTTCATTAGATATTTATGTTGCTGAGCAGCTGAACAGCTGTACCTAACAATGTGGCCAGTGAGTTTAAAACATTATAATGACCAGTAGTGATGTAAGTGGACAAAATGCACCCAAAGTCTTTCACATAAAATTCCTTTTGCCCAGACACAACAGGAAATGCCAAATGCAGCAGATTTAAAAGCCAAATCTAAAAAAAAAATTGCCATGCCACCTGTTAATTTTGTTTTTCCTTTTTTTTTTTTTCTTTATGTAATCTGCTATGCAGCAATATCATGGGGGAAAAAAAATCAACTGGCAAATTCAGAATGCTGAAGCCTCACTTTGGCTTTGGCTGAACTTAAGAATACATTCCTACACAGAACAATGGCTTCTTTTTATCACAGGACAAAGGCACTGTTTCACAGCTAATACGAACAGGAGAAACACTTACTGTATAACAATACATGTATACAATTTGTTGTCTGTAAAATAAGGACAGAAAAAAGCCTTGCAGCCAAAGTTAATTTTGGGGGCTCAGAAATCTGAGTTCGACTATTGAAATGGGGACCAAAGTTGGTTTGTGTTTTTTGTCTTTTCCAGCATAAAATTAACTCTTGGTGTATCTGTCTGTGCACTGCAGCTCACTGGGAAATGAAATAGAGAAAATTCAGTTATAAAACACTGACTTTAGAAAATACCCATTTTGACTTATTCAGCATCATATTTGCTTCAGCTGCACTTTGCCAGATGAGGTCTGTGAATTTTGTCTCAGATCACTCACACTGGAATCATACTGAGAGGGGGCATTTAGCAGCACCTTTAAATGCACACATGGGTGCTTAAGTATTGTATTAATATAGATAGGAAAAAAAGGTTCTTGCCCCTCACAAGCTTGTAGTTTATAGTTCGTTCTGTAACTAAGTGCAGTCATTTTTCACTTTACAGAAACAGCAAAGCAACATCAGGACAGAGCCCACTGCTCTGTAACACCTTTATTCTTAATAATAAGCCCAGAAATGACAACAAAACTGCATTACTGAATTGTGGAGAGACGATAATGTCTTTTAAAGAGTTTATGGCTGCTGATCTTCTCCAGGCTGCCCTTATAAAAAATTAAAAAAAAACACTACCCAGACAATCGTGTACAGATGGAAAATGTTTGTTTCCATGTGCTGCACTCTCAGACTCTCAAGTAATTTGTAGTCAACCGAGGAAGCGGTGCTGTTTTTGTACAAAAAAAAAGAAAAAATATTCACATTTTTGTTCATGTTTGATTGACATGTTTTATATTTCACTTATGTTCTGCTCTAATAGAGAATGTCAACAGTCAGAGATAATTTGATTACCCTGGAACATTTAAGAATTAAAAAAAATACATATAACATTTTTACTAAATACATTTTAAAGATACAAAATAACTGCATTAAAATCTGTGGAAGTCTGACGCAGTGAGGCTGGTACAAATCGGCAACAACCAATAAATGACATAGTTTATTAAATCAGACAGCAAATGCTACAAGTGAGCTACATTATTGCTCCGGTGTAATGTAAGAGACTGTCAGTGTGCATGCTTTAATGCCGAGAGGTCTCGGGCAGGGATTGATATTGCTTCATTTCAGCTTGTCGAGTTGTTTCTCTCCCCTCTGAGGACTCAGTGTACGCCACATTCATAACAGAGCAACAGAACGATCATCATCTGCAGAGTTTTACTATCACAATTTTCAGCAGAGCAATAATAGTCATCACGGTACCACAACAATGTGATGATAACTTGGAGGAAATGGCAAGAAAAAACACTTATGGAGAAACAACAGTCCCTTTCCCCTCCCTCCTTATTGTTAATTATTCATACTAATGTATGATGTGCGTATATTGAAATTATATTCTACGCGAGTGAGCCGTTGAGGGTAAGACAAAGGCAAAGGGTATCAGAGCTGGCAGCGAGTTTCCGATTTTGATAGCCCAGTGACTTCACACGGTATGAAATCAGATTAAACTAGATGCCATTTCTCCACCAATTAAAGCATTGGATTAGTAGTTTTATAATTAGAAGCTGGAGAGAAATTTTAAATGTAAGGAGTGGGGCTTTTGTTCTACTACGACTACACTACTGTCTTTTTGGTAAACCTCTACAGATTAAGATAAACACAGCTGTGTGTGAAAAGTTATTTGTACACTTGTCAGATACTTTATGGGTTTACCTTGCTAGTACCAAGTAGTACTTATGTAAAACATTAATTCTTTGTGGCATAGACTCAACAAGAGCCTGGAAACATTCCTCACAGATTTTGGTTCATTTCTACATGACAGCCTTACATAGTTGGAGGCTTGTTATCTCTCAGAGCTGGAAGAGCCATCAGATGACGGGTACTATGTAGTTATAAATGAGGATGGATATGGTCAGTAGTGGTGTTTTAACTAGTGCTCAGTTGGCACAAGAGGGAGCCAAGTTTGGCAAGAACATATCCCGCACACCACTGCACACTACCAGCAGCACTTACTGCCAATAGACTACAAAGGTAAGATAGAGCTGTGCTTTGTTTATATTGTGTTTATACCAAATTCTGACCCTACCATCCAAATGTTGCAGCAGAAATTGAGGCTCATCAAACCAGGCAACGTTTTCCAAACTTCTGTGGTCAAATTTAGATGAGCCTGTGTGAACTGTAGCCTAAGTTTCCCATTCTCTGATGGCACCTGGTGTGGTCTTCTGCTGCTGTAGACCAGATAGGTGCTCTTCTGCAGATTTTGGTTATAACGTAACATGAAGTGATTATTTGAGTTTGAGTTCTCTTCTGATCTCTGCCATTAACAAGGCATTTTCTCCCAGAGGACTACTGCTCACTGGGTATTTTCTCCTTTTCAGACCAATCTCTGTAAAACTTAGAGATGGTTTTTGGGGAAAATCCCAGCAGATCGCCAGTTTCTGAAATACTCAGCCCAGCACGTCTGGCACCAACAACAATGACATGTTCAGCATTACTTAAATGACCTCATTCTGATTCTGTTTGAACTTGTCTATGTGATTAACCAATTAGATATTGGTGTTAATATACAGTTGGAATGATGTACTTAAAGTCCTGGTAAGTATCTAATCCAATATCTAATTGGTAATTTAACAACCATAACAATATAACCACTTGAGTTTGCCTTGAATGAGGCCTATTGTGTTCTTTTCTACCTCCCCATTTTCAGTTTTGGACTTTACTACAGTAGCTTTGCATAATTCACAGTTCTAAATAATTGTTATACTCAGCTTTGGTGCAGTTCCTTCCCTCCCCTCAAGCCAACTTTCTTCTGGCTGCCCCTCAAAACCAAAAGGCTTTGAACAGCAGACGGGTGGAGTTGCTGTGTCCCTGAGATCATCATGTTAAGGACATCTTGCAGATCAAAGAGTAGAAATAAATTCAAACTTAGCATTTACAGATCTTTTGGCTCGCAGGGATCACATGGACATGCACTGATCTCAATAATGGATCCTTTGGTTGTTTATTAGGAGTATCCACCACAGTGTGTGTATATATATATATATATATATATATATATATATATATGATGGATTACCAGGTTCCAGTAAATGCAACATTACATTTTAGGTCCTCTTCTGCTTTTATTATACATCTTAATATATTCACTACCGCTCTTATGTGGATGAAACACATAAAGAGCTTCTTTGATAGTCTGGATGATTGAAATCCTGAACGGCGAAACATTTCCTTAGACTAAATGATACCACAGCTGGCGAAGCTCTATTAACATCCCAACTAAGGCACTTGGTCCTTTATCCACATATGTCCAAACAGTTGTTTAAAAATCTGGTGCAATTGCATTTAATCATTAGTTATTATTAATCTCTGTCTCTCTTCAACTGCGTCTTCTGTCCTGTCTCCCTCCCCTCGCCTGGTTCTGCCAGAGGTTTCCTGCTAAAATTGAGTTTTTCCTTCACACTGTTTACCAGGTGCTTGTTCATCCAGGGATCACCTGATTGTTGGGGTGTTCCTCTGTGTTATTGTAGGGTCTTTAACCTACCTTTTTTTTTTTAGTTCGTTTAGCTCAACAGTATATTACAGATTTTTTAACTCTGTATTTTGCCTCCCTATCAGTGTCATCCTCCCAAAAGCTTGCAACCCCCTTTTTGCCTAAACACTAAAGGTGGGTCTTTCCTGTTGCCCTCAGGCACTGTAACAGCCATCCTCTATAAAAACCCATCCAACAATGGACACTTTTAAAGCTACCTCCTCTTCACTTGCTTTTATGTCTGTCTATGTGAGTTTAGTGTTTTAAAACTGGGTTTTTGGAGCTCTTGAATGTAAATGCATTTGCCCAGAAAGCACTTTAGGTCAGTTGCATTTGTTGTAAATATGCTATACAAATTAAATGAACATGCTTTGACTAGACAATAAGAAAAAGGACAACTTTAGAGGTATTTTATCAGGGAAGAAAAAACATTTTCAACTGCAATTACATTAACCTAAAAAGAATAAATTTGCAATATTTGTATCCAAGTACTGGAAGAGCCTGTTGTGTTAATGAAAGGGTCCACCAGATTCAGCAGTAGGCAGGCAGTTTGCTGAAAGAAACAGGCTGACTCAAAATGCCAGCTGCTGTTGCTATTTAACTGGTGATATTCAGCATTTCAGGCTGAGAATTTATTCAGACGACATCGCAACTCAGCCACTGAACGATGGGAATGTGTTGAGACTGGTCCTCTAGTGGAAGTTAAACATTGGTCAGGCATTGCTGCTACTGGACAAAAGTCAGCATGAGATGCAGCTTTGCTAGAACTGTCCGGCCAAAGGTCAAAGGGGTCGCGCACGCATTACAATTGCATTGATCTGTATGTGTGTACGTGTGTGTGTGGTTTCTATGCTGCACCTGAAACGTGCCACATCTAGAAGATCACTGTTGTGCTTGTGCCTGTGAGTGTGTCAGTACAGGCATGTGTGATCACTGGTGCTACATCTGACCATTTATCTTAGTATTTACCTTTAGACTGGCATTTATAGTGTTTTTCTAATCCCACAAACCACTCAAACCAGCTTCTCAAAGCAAACTAACACGCTTTGCTGCTGTGCTAATATCTGCAAGTGGCATCTACATCTATGTGTCCGTCAGGGTTTTTTTTTAATTATTATTATTATTATTTAGGAATGTATCTCTTTAATTAGCTGGGAAAAATACGAGTTAAAACCAGCTGCCTGAAATCTGAAAACAAATGTTCTGGTCTGATGTACCATGGTGGTGGCAGAAGCCATGAGAACCACTCAGAAATTTCCTGATGGGGAAAAAAACCAAACAAAAAAACACTTCTACAGTTTAGATTTTTATCAGCTGTTCAGCTAAAACAGTATAGGCACACTGTGCAGTCACAAGCCTGCTGGTTTTAAAAATAGATAGAAAATAAATTACAGAGTGCGTAAATCGGATGTGGACCATGTTGTCTATTTTCCCTTTTCTTTTTTTCCCTCATTTTCGTTTCAGAAGTGTTTTTTTGTTTTTAGCTGAAACAGTGTACTGGTATTTTATACCTATTCTAAAATGATAAGGCATTTTACTTTTTTAAACATTAAAACATGGTTAGTTTTGATAAACAGTCTTGGACTGCTGTGGACTTTTAAACCATAACAAGAACCTCCGTGAGCAGCAGATGCAGGCTGCTTAGTCATCACAACTCCGTAGATATTCAAAGTGAGCTCAACAATTCACGCTTGTAAACAGCGGCGCACAAATCAATCCCCACTCAAGGTCCACTTTAGGGACGCACAGATTGTGAAATTGTTGCTCAGAACAATAATTTGGCTGATGACAGGGTTCTTTGTTTGTTTGTTTGCTTTTTTGTTCTGATTTTATTTATACCAGCTTCCGAGGCAGGATAGCAGAGAAATCTTGTGCTGAGTGAACACTCTCTGAACATTCGCCCAGCACAAAATGAATGTGACACAACACTGGTAAATGTCATCCTATTTGTCTTTAGGCCCACTGCAGTCTAGACAGCTTAGTTACAAACCTCACCTGCTGGAAATGTGCAGACCTCTTATATCATATAACTTAACTCTGTGATACTGACACATTAATGTACATTTACTGGAAAAAAAAAAAGAATCTGCAGGCGTCTTTTTTGTACGTGTATGTTTATAACATAGTGGTGCTTAACGACACAAAAAAGTTGGGATGCTGTGTAAAGTAAAGACAGAATGTAATGATTTATAAATCTAATAACCATTTTATGGAGAAAAAAAAATTAGGGCCATTCTGTATTTAATGGCAGCAACATGTCTCAAAAGGAGAGCAACAAAAGGAAGAAAGCTAAAAAGCACCAGCTGGAGGAAGACTGCAGCTAATCAGGTTAATTGGCAACAGGTGAGTGACGTGGCTGGGCGCAAAAAGAGGAAGACTTTGAAGATCTCGTCATCGACAGCGATTGCACGAATCTGGAGAAATCTCTGTGCGCAAGGCCAAAAGTCAATATTCAGACAGCACTGCATTAAAAACAGATAAGCTCAGGAACACTTACAGTGATTTCCATCCATAAATGCAGGTTAAAGCTCTACCATGCAGAAAAGCTATATGTATTTAAATGTGAACATCAATGTTGAAAGGTATATTCAGGTTCTAGATTAACATGTGCTCTCCTCAAGATGAGGCTTTTCTTTCAGCTAATCCCTCGTATACTTCAACATGAAAATGCAAAATTGCACATTCCATTTATAACAAAAGCATGTCTGCAGTCCAGACCTTTGACCAGTAAGTGTCTCATCATGAAACAAAAACAACACAGCAGATCCAGGAGTGTTGAGCAGCTGGAAGCCTCGATCGGACCTTCAGTCGCACAAAACTCCAGCAGCTGGTCTCGTCAGTTCCCAGATGTTTACAGGCTGCTGTTAAAAGAATCAGGGATGCTACACAGTAGTAAACAGGACCATTTCCCAACTTTATGAGCCATGCTGCTGCCATCAAATTCAAAATGACCATTTGATTTTCTCAAAGTCTGAGATCTACAAATCATTGCATTCTGTTCTTACTAACATTTTACACAGCATCAGTGCTTTTCTGGAATTGGGTTTCATCCATCCATCCATGGATGGAATCATGTTTGTTCACATTTAAATCAATAGATTACAAACATACACATAAAGACATCTGCAGCTTCTCAGTTTTTTTCAGTGTATATGGGTTCTCCACATTTCAAGCAGATAAGGTTTCTAAACTAAAATCAAGACACTTCATACAAGGCAAACATGCCTGGGGTTTTCCCTCTGTAGAGTCTTTACACTAAAAAAATATAGAAAAATAAAGTCTTGAGATGACTGCTGTTACGAATTATCTTTAAAAATTCAATTGAGTCAGAATTGAATTTTGCAATAAAAGAGTCCTGCTTGTTGATTTAATATACCCAGAGAAAAGAAGAGGATAAATGATCTGGTTAAAATATCTGACTGTTGTCATATTAATGTTATTACAGCTTTATCAGAGCTGTGAGGTACATTTTTCTGTCCTTTTCAACAGTAGATACCATTTTGCCCTAAAACTTATCAGGTAAATGAAGTATGATCAGAGACCAGTAGGAAAAAGCAAACAGGGTTTTGTCCTTTTTTAAAATCATTTTGCATGCTGTATTTGCCAAAATTACAACAGCAAGTTCAAGTATTTGATTAAATGGCATTTTCTCTGTCCGTATTTTAAAATAAATATAAAAGTCAAGATCCAAACTGCTACATGGCATCAGTTACTGAATTGGCTTACACGTTAACCGCAGCAAAACGGATCATTTCCACCAACTTTCCAGTCATTAAAAGAAATGATAGAAGAATTAAAAACAAATGCAGCTTAATGAGATGGCAGAACACAGCTGGGATCACGAAACAGTCATTCATTCATTTCGCTCTCATTCATGCACACATACCACATCTGTCTGCTGAACTTAAACACAGTCATTTCACTTACAGTAGTTTGAATGTTGGATGAAAAAGAAAAAAACAATCAACAAGCATAGAAAATAAACGCAGCGTTATCTCACAATCACACGGGATGTCTGGTCCCCGCGACAACTTTCAAGCAACGCACGCACAGCCACGTCATTCGGTCGACGCGGCACAAACATCCTTTTATCCGTCAACTTTAAAAAAAAAAAAAAAGCAAAAAAATTTCAATGAGCTTGCATAGTGAAGCGTACAAAAGAAATGAGGCAAGGGGGCGGGGATGGTCAAAAGGTGCAGAGAGTTTCAAAAGTATGTACACGAGCAAAGAAATGTGCACCCTGTGTAGAGTCGACAAAACGACAAACTGAAGATAACCAAAAAAAAAAAAAAGAAAACAACATAAAATCGAGGCTTGACGGGCCCCTGTGCAGTGAGCGCGTGGGGCTCGTTAGAGGAAAACCGGTGAGCCGGGGCCTTACGAAGACTGCGGCAGTTTTAAAAACAGGGTTAAGTAGGTTGGTACACCTGTGCGCGTCTACCCCCGTGAGGAGGTGAGGGTGACTCAGCAATTGGAGAAAGTCTTAAAGTGAGCTCTGACTCTGGGAGTTCTTGATGTTCTTAATCTCCAGCTCCAGCTGTTTGATGCGTACGTCCCTCTGGTTGAGGAGCTCCCTCAGCCGCCTGATTTCCTCCTGCTGCTTGTGGAACTTCAACCGCAGCTGTGGACAAACACACGCACGGGATAAGGAGTTAAATCACGGCTCTTGTGCCCACTGGAGACTGGAACACGTCTGCCTCACTTTTAGGCTACAGGTTCAGTTAAACGTCTCTACTGCAAACTGCTGCCGTCAAGGTAAAACAAGCCTCGAGTGGAGAAAAACAATAACTAGTGACACATTCACAGTAAAGTGGGGTTTTAACGCTGCGGGCGTGCAGTTTTCCACCTGTTTTTACCCCGTCTTTATAATCAAAGATGTAACAGAAACCTGCCGAATCTAAATTTTATCAGTGCATCGTATTTCGAGATGGTACTTCAGTAAAAGCTTCTTTTAAATTTCACATCCGATGCCCTTCCCGATGCAAACTCCAAACGGATTTGTGCCTCCTCTTGTGATCTTGTGATAAGTAAATGCACTTAATATTTTCCACCACTCGTTACTCATGATGGATTTAGTTTGTTCTGCCTCTTTGGCCTCACGTTAAAGCAGTCTGAACCTTCTGAGTGCCACGGCTTCTTCAGGTTTCCTAAAAGTAACTACACAGGACCTAAAAACAGCTCAGTGTCTTTAGCGTACTTTCAGAATTTCTCCTCATTTGTGTATATATCTGTTTACTTGTAACAGTTTATCTTTTTCCAATGACACAACCTTAACTGAAGAATATCCTGGGACATGTACTCGACTTTCAGCGGATAAGTAACAAGTAGGACGCATTTCTATATTTCGAGTCCATTGTAAAGAATAACTGACTAGGATGCAACTAAATATAGCTCATATTGCTTTTACGTCTGCCTTTGTGTGTGTGTGAAAAAGCAAAACCATCCAGCACCTCATTCTCTGTTCTGGGAGGAGAGCAAAGCGTGACATCTTCTCCGTTGGTGACGGGTGTCTGAATCCTGTCATCCACTGTGTGGCTGCTGTCCTCTTTGCAGCTGCTGTCCTCTTTGCTTTCTTTGGCTTCAAGTTGGTCCTGAATGTAAGCGAGCTGTAGCATGCACGGCCTGCCCTGGGACCTGCGTGTGTCTAGCGAGTTTTCCAGTGAGTTGCCCACTGCCTTCATGTCTGAGAAGGACTCTGCTATTTGGCTTCCTGGCTTCAAAGACATTAGCAATGGACCTAGGAAACAAAGGATGCTGATCAGGGATTTAAACACTCATTAGACAAGCTAAAAGACTATTGAAAGGATATTCCATTTACCCACATACAAGTGAAGCACTGGAATATCAAAGGTGACAAATAAATGCAATTTCAGAGGCTACAGGACACAAACAGATCTCACGCACAATCTTTCTTTACTTCTAACCTTTGTCCATGCCACCGAGCCACTCCTCTGCAGTCAGAGCAGGCCTGTTTCCAGCCGTCATTGGATAGAGGTCCTCTTGGTATGACTCCGACTGGAGACACGTGCACGGCAGATTCAGAAACACATTCAACATTAGGTCTGTGAAATGTGTTCAATTTGGATGTTTGTTTTTCTTTGTGCAGTGGCGTCTGCCATTTTTGTGCAACACTTACCCTGCGGGGTACAATCATAGAAAGAGGCTCGATGAGACTCTTGATTGTCACCAGTTTGTAGAACCTGAAGACTTCACAGGAGCTCACATCGAGGCCTCGCTTCGGCATCACACCTGCAGGTTAACACACAGACGCACACAGATTGTATTCATTCTATTTTCAGCATCAATATTAGTCAAGGTAAGACGTACTGTATTTATAAAAGGAGTCTAGACTTTAGAGAACTGTCACACTAATATACAATGGAAGTAGGTTTATCCTTTCTTATGTTCTTTTTAGATAAATCATAACAACGGGGACTCAAATCTTATTTAAAAAAAAAAAAAAAACACACACTTTCCTTCGTCACCAGGAAATTCACCTGCAGGCAGAGCAGCAGGCAGTTAAAGGTTAACCTGTATCAGAGTAACTTTATAAAGCAGAGCCACTTCACTAAGTGCTTTGGGAATTTATAATATACATTTTAACCACAACAAGCAGGTGAAATAACAAATCTAACAAGTGCACGTGACTTTTTTGCTGCCTGTACACCTGACCTGAGCCACAACCCCTTCGATCAGCTGTTTTGGCTATGCAAATATTGGAGGCTTATTTGCACAGCAAATTTGCTTAAAGGTGCACAGTGTCATCACAGTAGGCGGAGTTTCCAAACAGGGTTCAACTGTCACGTCTTTTATTAACACTCACTTTAGGAAATAATGTGTCGGTGACATTAATAAAGTTTAAAATTGAGCGCGTGTTTATGTGCGCGTGTTCCTTACCCAGTCCTTTCTGAGGTAGTTGTGAGCGGTACTCTGTTAAGAAGTGAATGTATGGTTTTTCTGTGCTGATCTCATAGTACCTGATATTTCCATCACCCTAAAAAGACAAAAAGCGAAGTCTCTGTAACATTAATAAAGAATATTTTCTGTGTGAAGCTTTTAATATGATTGTTATGATTTGTTTGGGTTTTTTTTTAACATGTTTCAGAGTCCCACCTTCCCAGCAAGGTAGAGCATGTGTGTGTCGGGGTCGTAGAAAGGAAAAATGACCCCCGACGAACCGTCCAGGTTGTCTTCCAACAAAGGCGTGGACAGATCATCCTACAAACATACACGAGAATCAAAAACGTGTTAAAACACAAGACCTAAGCGGCGCTGATGTAAACAACATACAGAAAATATCAAAACACTGATTGAAATCCAATGCTCCATAAGAAGCACTCTGCAGCGGCGAATTAAAAACACTGAGCTCTCAATCCCTAATCCGAGCTTTGCCTTAATCCTCCACCCACGATACGCTCTAAATCATCACAACACGCCGGCCTGGCACACCAACTATTACTACTACTAGACTACTAGGTGTGATCAGACTGGGTGATGACATAATCAAACAAATAACTTCCACTTGAACACGGGAATCAGTGAGCTGCTCAGGTAAATGTGTTTGCTGAACTGGTGCATTTCATCCACTAGGTGGCAGAGTTGCACTTGTGACAGGCTCGAGAGGTGTTTGGTAGTGAAGGAAGTATTCTGAGATATCATTAACACAACAACTCTGACTTTACAAGAAAAAGATATCCTCAGATGTTGTCAGAAAAAACGCTACAAAAAATGTTTCCTTGTGCAAAAAAGGTCAGAACATGAACCTGGCTGCAGATCAGATAATTTCACAGGTAAGAAAACTTTATCTCAAAGCTCAGGCGTTTAAATGATGTAGGCCAGGAAATGAAGCTGCCTAAGGTCATGACCTCTCCAATGGTGACGTAATATGCTGACCATTACTTCACTCGTGTTACTATTAATACTCTGTAAGCTTAGATTTCACTTATTTGTGGCCCTTCTGTTGTTGCCAATTTCCCGATTTCTCCTCCTCCTGCAGTCCTGCTAAATTCCCTGGATATAAGTGTTCAATATATTAAACTTAGTACAAATTATTCACACCAGCCTGACTATTTTTAGCCAAGACCGCCCCCAAGGAACAGGGTGCTCTCATTATTCCAGCATCCAGACCAGCAGGTAAGCGCTGAGCTCACAATTACAATTGTTTACACGAATGCTTGTGCTGCCATATTTATTATCCAGAGTCTGTCCTGTCTTTGCAAATCCTCGTCAGAATGCTCTTGATTTGATCAGAAATATCTACAGAAAGTTTAACAAGTAATCGCTGTGAGGAGTGTCGACTGACAAAAAAACAAACAAAAAACAAACACTCCCACCAGACATTTGCTGACATTAATGCTTTTATTCATCAATTAGCTATTTCAATTAATATTCTATTAGTAATCATGTGTTCAATGTAAATAAACACGTGTGTGAGATCTCAAAAATGCCATTTTTACTATGAACATTTCTCTTTTTTCTCAACCATTTGCTTTGTATAATTGCGATATTTTGTTGCAAACGTCTTGCTGCAGTGCTCTGTAACGTCTCTCACCTGATCCCACAGTGCTATCTGCCGATCGTTGTAGCGCGATGTTCCCGACGTGAGAAGCATCTTGGTGTTTCCCAGGATCAGCACTTTACTGGCTCTGTGCGTCTTGCAGTTGCTTTCCTGCAAACGTGACACAGTACACATGACGTGCAGCATTAATCAATAAACCCTGATGAACATTTATGCCACTTATAAGTCATATAAAGAGGTTTGTGTTAAACCACTGGGATGTAATATGTGTAGGAGTTCCCTGACTGGGCAAAGGAAGCAAGAAAAGACTGATGAACAGTGTGTGAATCACTAGCTGGTGACCCTGTGGGTTGTGGGGCTACTCTGTTATCCAGGCCAGGCCAGAGGTATCAATTCTGGCCGTGTGGTGCTGGATGAGTGCCTGGGTGCCCACGCAGGGAGCAGAGGGGGCAGTAACAAGCAGGGAACTCCCACTTATGTAATATTTGCTGTGATGCTGCTGTGGACCAAACGCAGGCTTACAGTTCAATAATTTTCTTTTACAAATGAGAGCCAATTTAGATCGATTGTCACATGGACTTTACGCTAGTCTGAACTTCCTACTGTTAACGATACCATTTGCAGCTTCTGACTGAGGTAATTAAACTTAAGTCTGAGTCTTCCACCTAAAATCAAAGTGTTTAAATTCAGGTCACTTGCTGTTTTTCCCCCATTACAAAAAGGGGAAAATAAGAGAAGTGCACCCGTGCACACAGCAGTACCCGCAGCAGCGTTCCAGAGCGTGACTCCATCAGGCGGACTTTCCTGTCCTTGCAGGCGGTAGCAAGAAGACTTCCATCTGTATTGAAAGACATGGACAAGACCACATCTGGGTGGTGACTGATGGTCCGCACGGGGTTCTTTATCACCGGCTCTGGACAGTCCAGGTTCCAGATCATTATCTGGAGGCGGAGAAACACACAGAGATCAACGCAGGTGGCCAAGAAGTCAGACACATTAAAGGGTGAAAAGTAACTGGTGGTGTGCTACAAGTAAACCGCTTTGTATCAAAAAACAACGATGCACTGATATCACCGACATACGATTAAGCCGCTCAGAGGGCCGAGTAATTACAGAGAGTGGTACATAATGGTTGTGCGAATGACCATAACAGTGCATACTTTGCTTATCTCAAAGGAATTTGTGCTATTGCACTCAGCTGTGTGGATGAAAAGAGGCAGAATTGTTTAAACATGGGAGGCCAGCATGTGTGCAAATACAGGCAGTAACTGGAGCACGTATCTCTGGAGTTAAGACATCGCACCTACGGCCCAAAACGATCTGAATACTTAGGCTAACAAACAAAGTGCTCGTGATGCTGTGTAATGTAATATCTGAAATCTTTACAGGTCAGTTCAGTGTGAACTGCAGGGCTGCACTGTGACAGATAAGTGCTCTCAGTTTAGGTCACAGTGCTTTCGGAGTTCGTGCCTTGTTATCTTATTGTCTTTTTAGCTATAAATGATTCCAGGCTTGTGTAAGAGGTGGTGTGTGTGTGTGTGTGAGACTGCGTTACCTGGTAGTCATAGGCAGTACTGAAGAGGATGTTGTTAGCAGTTGGGTGCCACTCGATGAGGCCCACTCTGCGACTGTGACCCTGGAGCTCCTTCCATGGTACTGTAATGGTTTTATACACACCGTGAGGAGGGATTTCCCACACTTTAACCTACAAACACACACAAAGAGGACCAAGTTGACGAAGATCCATGCCAGAAACAAACCATCTCTCTCTCAATCCACAAAGAACAGCCAACAGAGAAAGACATTTAAAAGAAATAGCCTGAAACTGGGTTTTTTCCTCTCTCTCTACAGTGATTTGTTCTGAGCATCTGCCAGGTCAGAGCTGAGGAATGTGAGGAATGACTTCTAGCTCCTTTCTGAAGGCTATAAAATGATCTCCCTGCTGCAACATGCTCAAATCCCATGAAAATGACAACACGTCAGTAAACCGCACTGAAAATGGACTCTGTGTGCGTTCCGGTGTACAAACCGTGGCATCCTCGGAGCAGGAGGCGATGCAGCAGTCGTTGAAGGGATTCCATTTGATGTCTAACACGTTGCCCCTGTGGCCCGACACTCGAGGTTGCTGAGGGTCCACTTTACCCGTCTGGCAAAATTTAAAACACAAAACATGGACATTAGGAAAAATCACAATATTTTTCCTCTTGGAAACAAAAGTGAAACCACTAATCAGCTGCTCGCTACACTGTGGAAGGAGAAATCCTTCTCCTCACATATCGTGTCTTGAATAATTGGGCCCCATCTTATCTCACAGACGGACGGACACCCTCTCTACTTTTAAAGCTTACAGTTAGGGCTGATTCAGGTGACCTTGAACTTTAGTTATGCTAAAATAGACCTAGGCTGCTGAGGCCTCCCATGATGCCCTGTGTGTCCCTTGTTCACTCACCTTTTTTTCACCCTTAGTTGTTTATACACCACTTTGCATTTAATCATTAGTTATCATTAATCTCTGTCTCTCTGCGTGTCTTTTGTCCCATCTTCCTCTCCACACCCCCAACTGCTCATGACAGATGGCTGTAACTCCCTGAGCCAGGTTCTGCTGGAGGTTTCTTCCTGTTAAAGGGGAGTTTTTCCTTCCCACGGTCACCAACTGCTTGCTCATAGGGAGATGTCTGATAGTTGGGGTTTCCTTTCTACTTTTGTAGGTTCTTTACTTTATAATATACAGCATCTTAAAGCGATTCTTGTTGTGATTTGGTGGTATATAAATAAAACTGAACCGAATTAAATATTTGCTCAAGACAAACATATTATTGCATTTTACTCCATTTTTCTTCCTAATATCCTTCTTTGGTATTAGTGGACTTGCTTAACTACAAATGTTTCATTTAGTTCAAATAAATATAGAACAAGAAAAAGATTTAAACACACACACACATAACCTGATGTGCACCTCCTGAGAAATAATATAGGTCGGGTTGACGCAGCCCACAGTGACTTGAATGGCATGGAAAGTCGCAGTGTAGGGTTAAGAGGAGTTCCCGGTTAAGTTAGGATGTAGATTTCCCACAGAAGTCTAAATCAAGCTTTATCCTTTATCTACAGTAACTGGCATGTAGTGACCATAACCCGAGCTTCACAGAACCAACATATAGGGGAAGGAAAGAGACGAAAAACAAAAAGGCAGCCTATTTAAAAACATGCAAAATAATAATTTTGCACTATACTGTACATCAAAACAAACTGTGCCAGCAGTCCCCTGAAGTGCCCTTGAAGGTTATGTTCGTAAAATCACAGAACTGGTGTCTGTAATTTCAGAGTTTTTTTGTAGCTCAATCCAAGAAGTCGAGCTGCCCACATAAAAAGCAGTTTCCTTGACTTCTGTGCAGCCTTGTTACAGAGTTTGGGGAGCTCAGGCTGCCTCTATATACTTCTAACAGCTGAACTTTTTCTTTTGGCCAATTGTGGGCGGCGACATAACCTATCGACGTTAAATAATACTGAGTGAATGTATGATAGAATAACATTAGCATTCACCTGGAGTTGCATTTGTCATCAGCCAGTGAATTCAACTGTTTTTGTTTGGGGGGGGGGGGGGGGGGTTTCTCTACCAACTCATCTGGGAAAATATCGGGATTTAGCTGCTAAGTGATGCTAAATAGGCAGTCAGCTATGTTAAAACCTAAAACTGATGAGAAATGAGAACAAAACACGAACAACAAAAGCCCAAACAGGCACTAAAAGACGTAGACTTTAATAGACTCTAATCTGAGTGAAACTGCAGAGTTGGCGTTAATATCTGCAGGTCTGCCTGTATAAACATCTTCTTACGCACTGAGTGAATTTGGTGCTTATAAGTATTCCATCTATTTAGTCACAGCTCATCATAAACAGACTCATAATGGACAATTTAAAAAAAAAAGAAAGAAAAAAGAAACATTTCAGTCTGAGATGCTGCTGCATTATGCAGCTAAATAATCTGTAATGTAGCAACTCCACACCAGATTTTTCTTTTTCCCTTAACTTTGAGACTTGTATCTTGTGGCTACAACCACACTCGAGTGACATCCCTTGAGGACGTTTATCCAACTCCACAGAGCTGCCTCTGGAACCACCAAAGGTAAGTGAAGGTTCCATGTATCTAAACACAACGTGCTGACATGTGCAGGTTAGGGTGGGTATTTTCATTCAAGAAAAAAGCCAACTCTACATGACAACATGACAACTAACTACTCAGACTGAAGGTGGAATTACACTAACTGTTTTTAACAGACACACACACCCAATGATACTCGTACAACGCGGAAGATTTTCCGCCTCAACAAGCCGGCTAATTGTTCTATTCGTATAAGCCGAAGCTCCTTTAAACTGATATTCCTGCTCAATAATCTAGCCTGTAGGTGCGTAAGGTGTGTTTGAAACAAGAAAATGACGTAACCATTATTTAAACTTCCAGCAAACCCAACGCATGCACGCAAAAAAGTATTACATCTGCTCCTGTTTTTATATGCATTAACTACTTTCTTCACAGAACAACAGCGCATCTGTAACAGGCAGAGGTGGGATGTGGAGGCGATTGAGGGGAGGGAGTGCTGAAATTTCACATCCTTTGAATAGTGAAACGGAGGGGAAGAGAGGGGTCAGAACGTGAGTGATGTCATTCCTAAGCTCCTATGCAACTCTTACCCATGCCAGGAGGATAGTGATAACTCAAACAGAGAGGCAAAGTAAAGAGAGGTGTGGAGCTTGATGAATCCCTCTGGACTGGAGATGTACAGAGAGACAGAGGATCTGTTTAGAACGTGAGGGCCGACTTTTATTTGTTCTGCTGTTGTGGCTGACATCAGCAGCAGATGTCATAACACTCATAAATCATGTGTGAAAGAGTGAAGGGGGAATGAGACGGACTAATGATCGATATTTAGGTTGTAGCACATGAGCAGCCAGGGTTGTACTTTATTTAGAGATTCTTCAGGCTGTGTTAATGCTGAGCTATTTATAATCAGACCCAGGTGTGTATATCTGTGCAGGGAGAACAAAAAAGAAGAAAGAGATGGTGAACAATTAGCAGAGAAAATTCTGCCCTCCAAAACGTTCACTTTATCTGAGGTTAGAAGAAAAATGTTGAGAAGCCAGAACTTTTTGGCTGACCTTTGCTCAAACATGTGCGAAAGTTCTAGTGTGGTGAAAGTTCAGAAGGGCCATTTTGTTGATGAATATATCTGTGAAACCAGAAAAGGAACAATCACGCGAATCCATTTTGAATATCCCTACAGTCTACAGTGCTCTCAGAACAGTTTTTTCAATAAATTTGGATATTGCAACCCTTGTGCTCTCTTGGGAAACAAGTTAAAGGTTGAAGAAATTGATTTAAAAAAATGCAGACATCTTGGAAACCTTTTTAATACCAGCCTAAAAAAATGAAGAAAAAGAAAGCGATGGAAAAATTGTTTGATTTTGTTTGTGTGGAAATCCTAATTTGTTTGATAAGGCCTCAATCACGCATGCCGGCGATCTCCTAGCAACCACTGGTCGCTAAAAAAAGAACTGTGCTTTCCTCAACTGGCTGCTGAGTGGTTGCTGAAGGTCACGTGCTGTTGCTAGGTGGCATTGGTCACAAAGAAAGTGCTGCACAAATTCCTTTAGTTACTAGCGTATTCCCACAGTCGCCTGTAGTTTGCATAGAAGACGCAGACTTGTCTGCAAACACTCTTCAACTACTCACCAAGCGGTAGTGAAACTGTGAAAATGTAACACAAACAGGAAATGGAGACCATGTAAAGTACCCTCTTTGTGACTGATCTCACCCAGTGATTGCAAGTGATCCCCACTTGCAAACCAATTGGGGAATACACATTTTTCCCTAGCATTTGTTGCTTGCCAGGAGGGCCCTGACCTGTCTGTAGATCTGCATGTCTGAGGCCTTAGATATTAACAGCAATGTGACATGATGCTAAGGAAACAACTAATGTTCATACAGTTAATCCAGTGTTTTCTTTATTCTAATAACTGAGATCATGTTTGTTTGCTTTTGCCTTCAATTTATCAACCGTAAGAGATGAAGCTGTCTATGCCATTGCTAGTCAAAAGAAGCAATTTTTAAGGACCACATTAAAGTGTACTTTTTCTCTTTATCTTCTGAGAAATGTGACAAGTTAAGAGACAGCATTTCTGCAGGCCAACTACCTGTACACCTAAAATCTCTTCCATAATGTCACAACTTTTTGCTCACCGTTTTTTGTTTAATATATGGACTTCATCTATAACCCAGCCAAAAAAAACCTCAGATTTGCTGAGATGTTGTTTCATTGGGACAACAGCTGCCACTTAGAAATAAAGCAGACACACAGTATTTGAGTCATTCCTAACTTTGAGGAGTCAGAGGTGCTCAGTTTAGGTCTTTTCTCTGACTGGAACAACACAAGTGGGAAAAATGGCACCTTATTCTTATGTCTTCTCTGCATTATGAGGTAAATGCTGACATACTGCTTTTAAAAAAAGCCTCATGTCATGGCTCATGCCTGTGAACCTGATGCGAGGTACAGATACTCACATGATGGACAGACAGGACCAAGAAGGCCCCTCCTCCAGCACACTCAGTGATGACAGCCAGGAAACGTGGGTTGATCGCACAGAAGCTGTTGTCCTGCACACTGCGTGTGATTGGCACGCCATCATAGCAGTTCTCCTTGGTGGCGGCCTTACCAAACACGTGGCGGAACTTGGAGCTGCGGTACTGAGGACGCCATGTCATCTGAGGGAAGGGCGAGGAGAAGAGAGGTCAGCCAAGGAGAGCCATCCATCGCACAGTTATGAAGACAGAGGATTTTATAGGCACTAAGCCTCCTGGTCCACGAGTACAGGAGGGTATTATTTAATGGTAGATGTAATAAGACAGGGAACTGATAACAAAATTAACACTCGCTGCTCCATAAGAAGTACAAAATAAAAAAAAACTCTTAGAGTATTCGCCTTATCTCGTGCTTTGTGACACAGACCTTTCAGATCAAAGCAGCGATGGCTTCACTGGCAAACAATATAACAATAAAAGCAGCACAGATTTTATTTCAGTATCAGAGGTGGTCAGTCGCGTCTCAGATAAAAAGCATGACACAAAAACCAGCGTGTTAAAGTATAAACAATAAAATAAAAACATGTTCTGCAGGGTTACTGCAGCATCTATAGACCATCAAACAAACAGTAAAAGGGGGGTTAACTTAATTAAGGAATGACACCATATGCATCATGGCAGATGGATGCATGAAAGGTTGCTCTTTAACCAAAATGTAGTTCTCAAACTCACTGACAGAAAGTGTACACTAAAATCATTCAAAGGAATTAAAAACCGCTTTGAAGGTAGAAAAAATAATTTTCTGTTGTAAACAACAAAAACGTTTTTACCTTAAATATCTGCTAATGACTTTTTTCTAACTTATGTGGGCCATTTTGCCCCTATTTAATATGAACTAGGTGCACATAGGTAGGAAAAGTGGGGTTAAAGATCAATAACATGAGCAAAGAGACATGTCCACCAGGGAAGTCTACTGTCTACAGTCCATGTAAGTATGCACCATCAGTTCTATCTATTCCAAAATATGTGCACTGACTTTATCACGTCCCAGGTCCCAGTCACGCAAGCCTACAGACTTGTTAACAACCAGTCGCTAGTGTAAAATGTGTATTCCCCGAATGGTTACAGTGGTTGGTGGCAATCATTGTTAAATCCATTGCTAAAACACTAAAACTCAAATAGGCCTATAGACCAGTCAGTGACCCCCTTCACTCAACCATCAGTCGCTATGGAAAAGTGTATACTCCTGGATCTGTTGGAGAGTGGTGGCTCGAATTTGCTTGTGTGAAAATCGCTGCACCAAAAACCTCCTTTTGGTCACTACCAGGTTACCAAGGTTGCTAGTAGTTTGTATGGAAAAGAACTTGCAAATTGAGAATTGAGAAAAAATGGAGACAGTTTCCCTTCAAAGAAAAAGCTGCACCTTTACCACTACAGCAGTAATGCACAAAGAGGTAAAACCAACTCTTTTTTCGGTTAGTATCACATTTTTTCAACTTTTACTGCCGCTTGCAGAGTAATGAGAGTATCTACTGGTGACCGTGGTATCCTGCCAGCAACTAAAGCGATCACATGGTGGGTTTTGGATCAGAACCCTCTATGCAAAGAGGTAGCATGTTACTGTACTAAATTTAGTAATTATATTAATTACTATTACATTGTTACTTTCAAGGAATACCCATGTTTCCCTAGCGACCAGTGGTTAACGGGTAGATCACTGATTGGACTTGTGGCCTGTGCGACTGAGGCCTTAACGTAAAATGTCAAGTAGGACAAAGAGGGAAAATACTCAGGTCAACCTCAGGACACAAGCTGTCTCAAGCCAAAAGTGCATAACTTGTGGCGTTCCACAGGGTAGTATTTTAGTCCCATTTTTATTACCATTACGTGTTAATGATGTAGGTTTTGCTTGTTTTTATATGCCAATTGTTCAGCGTTTCTTTTCCAAGGAGACTGTGGTTAAACGATTTCTGAGCAAACCGCCCGGCAGTAACTGGTAGATAACTTCTCACTTCATTTGGAAA
Source organism: Neolamprologus multifasciatus (assembly GCF_963576455.1). NCBI lineage: Eukaryota > Metazoa > Chordata > Actinopteri > Cichliformes > Cichlidae > Neolamprologus > Neolamprologus multifasciatus. Next base: position 24,339,879 of record NC_140444.1, read on the forward strand.
TAGGCTACAGTGCTTGGGTTCCATGTAATAAGTCAGTACAACGTATTAAATAATGATGTAATGAAACAAGTCCACAAACAGACACATCATCATTTTATTGTTTTTTGGCCATTTAAGGTCGGTGTACTTCTAGCGAGCATCCAAACTACCATATAAAAACAGTATGTAGTGCGTTGACAGTGAGTTGCTCTCCATGTTAGTACTTCAAAGCATCCAAGAAAGAGTTACATCTAAAAATAGATAAAGACACCACTCAGCGAGCTACTGAACATGAACGAAATGTATCAAGGTAGAAAATGTGAGCAGCTCAGAGCTTCGTTTTTAACAACCATCTTTGATCTATTTTAAGCACATCTGGTTTTATTTTTAGGCTTATAAAGCTAGTTATGAAAGGCTAACTTGAAGTGTAACAATCTACCAACTGGAAATGGTTGGGAGAACATTTTCACTTTTGTTCCATATGAGCTCATCTGTGTATATGTTGTGAATGACAATAAGATTTTAATTGTATTTTGTATTTGTATCACATACAGATGCTTTTTCCTAACCAGTGTCATCAAAATGTATTACAGCTCTCAATAAAGTCTACTACACTTAATGTATAAGGAGTGAAAAACCTGCAATACTTCCCCAATCCGGACTTTCTTTTTAGCCGCTTCCCTTAAGCCAGTCGATGCATATGTCATTATTGTGAGAGATAAGTGGCTCTGCTCCACTGGGACGAGGTCTGGCCAGCCAGCATGTCTGCTCTGCTGCTCTGGCTGGCTTTCCGCCTGCCTGCTGCATGGTCATTACTTATGAATTAGGGGTGGAGGCGGCTGATGGACAAGAACTCAAAAATGGATTCAACCAACAAAGTATAGTAAATGGAGAGAGCGATTAGAGAGCTACAGGAACATCGAAGAACAAGAACAACAACAGTAGGAGGTGGAGGTATAAACTAGGGGTGGGTTTTTATAATCGATTTATCGATTAAAATCGATTCTGGCTTGGATTACGTAAAATCGATTCATTAAAGTCCTGAATCGATTTTTTAATACAAATTTATTTTGCCCGAAATGCCAGAATCTCAGGTGAAATCTCACAAAACTTCAACAACCACCAAACAGCTAAAACAGTAAATGAGAGCAGGAACACGGATTCTGCACAAAGACTTAAACACACAGCGCAGCCCGCGGATCAGAATCAGTTAGATGTCGAATTTCTCACAGTCGGGGCTGAAAGCCGACAGCCCGCTGATTCTGATCTGTCGGCGGGTCCGCGCTTTGTGTTCACGCCCTTTATGCGCTGATTGTAAAGCTGTTAGTTTGATGTCTCTCCAAACAATATTGACCGAACCAGCAGCAAAAGAAGATCCAAACTATGCTTCACATAAACATCATCATGTATTCACTCTTACTTTTACTGTTTTGCTTGGACCACGATGCACAGCTCTCTCTCTCTCTCTCTCTCTCTGTATGGTTTTCTGCATTATTCGCTTGCTTGTTAAGCACAAGTCTACCTTTGTTTACAGCGCTATCGGCCAACTTTTTTTTTCTTTCCGTTTTATATACTTCCGAAAAGAAAACCTAATTTCTGCCGTTCAATGCTGAACAAATTTAAACTTTTTAAAATTATGCAAAATGCTTAGCCGTGTCTCTAATAAAACCGCTGTAACTTCAGAGGTAATGTTCATATGTTGATTAATGGTTTTCTTTCGTTTTTGATGTACTGCAGAATATTTTTATAAAATCCCAGGCCAGGAAAAATCACCTTCATGTGTTTCTGTGTTTTATCTTCAGCTACTTTGACACAAAGGCATCTGCTGTGATGCTCACACCTTTGATAAAGTCTTGCGTGTGTCAGCTTCCTTTTTATAGATACAAAAATATGTAAATGTACTAATCTGAATTATAATATTTCTGACTGTCAAAATTTCCCATATTCAAATCGAAGTGAATCGAATCGAATCGAATTAAATCGAATCGTGGATCGAATCGATTCTGGACCTTGTGAATCGGAATTGAATCGATTCTAGAAATCAGTGACGATACCCAGCCCTAGTATAAACCCATTACAGGTTTGTGTTTTTCTAAAAATCACACCTACAGCAAATCTTGTCACTGAAAACAGTGACATCATGCTCCTGTTTTATGTGGACTGCCCCTCCGGTTTTTCACATGATGATGATAAATACATGGTGAGCATGATGCAGGTGTGGCTGGAAAGAGGCCGAGGAAGGATTTAGACCAACAGAAGGAAAAAAATCAGGTTTAGAGAAAGCAAAAAGAAAGGAAAGAAGAATGCTACAGAGGTGTGGCGCATGACTTCATGGCTCAGTTTACCCTTCCACCTCGCACCTCCTAGCCCTAGGCCGTCACAGAGAGCCTCGTACTGCCACACGGGAACCTGAGAAGGATTTAAACTACTCAGGTGTTTAAGACTCTGATTGCCACTCAGGCGTTCATCAGTCATATCCATGACTGCGATAACCACAGTTACCTTGTCAGCAATTGCTGCAATAACAAAAACACATTTTGCTCATCCTCAACCTAAATGCTTAAAATAGAGTGATTCATCTAAAATATCCAGATTTCTCACAGGGCCACGTGATGCATCTTCAAATCCTATCCAGTCCAGTTGAATTATTATTTTTTTATTATAGCAGATGCAAAAAAAAAAAAAAAAAAAAAAGCAAGTTTGAAGTCTGAGTCTGCAGCTGTGAGGGCAGCTCTGTGAGCCGTTACTTTAATAATAATAATAATAATAATAGCTTTTCAAGGAACCCAAAGCGCTTTTTACAATTCTGCTATTCATTCACTGTCACATTCACACACTAGTGGAGGCAAGCTACAGTTGTAGCCACAGCTGCCCTGGGGCAGACTGACAGAAGTGAGGCTGCCATATCGTGCCATCGGCCCCTCTGGCCAACACCAGTAGGCGACAGGTGAAGTGTCTTGCCCAAGGACACAACAACCAGGACAGAGAGCCCAGGGATCGAACCGGCAACCTTCCAGTTAGATGCGTTTCCCAACCCCCTGAGCCACAGTCGCCCTCACTTTAGGAGTTCATATGCTAAAATGCAAGAGCAGATACTATATGGCTTACACACACAGGGAGTATAAAAATGCTGAAATAATTTAAAGCAAAATAAAGCAAGAGGCTCTTCATAAAATTGTGACCATGTGAGATATACATTTGGACCAAATTTAATCCAGAAACACCTCCTGGTTTTGATAGAAAAGCCGTGAACACCCACAAAAATTTGATGCCAGTCCACTCACTGGAATAAGAGTTAATATACAGTACATGTCTAAATTAACTGTAATATAAAAAAAATGAATGGAAACCATCTTACAAGGGCTTTAATTAAACCAGTAGAATTATTTTACTATTACCATTCCCTGCTGAAGACGAGCCCGGGTAATACATCCGTCAGCCAGCCTGAACTACACACTCGACCTGTTCGTAAAGCGTGTGCAAAAGTGCGATTGTCACTCAGTTCATCATGGAAAAATGACTCAGCCCCACCATACCAACGCATGATGCTCAACTAGCCCCACTGACAAAACCCACATTTTTCATTTCGAGCAGTGACTGTATTAAAAAAAACCCGAAACATTATTTTTGGTGGAGCTATAATTTCACATCACGTGTATTCGTTTATGGCTGTGCTAGGGTATTATTTGATCCATTTGTGTTGTTGGTGAAATAACACATCATGAGACTGAGAAAAGAGAAGAAAAAAAAAACAAAAACAGGGGTGGTGGACTGACTGCTTAAAAATTAGCCCATATTTGGGGGCTAATGCTCAGGTCCTGCTCTACTATACAAATGTCATTTTAGCCCATTGTTAGGTGGGTGCCAAGAAAATCATGGTGTCATAATACATTATATATAAACATATTATTCAAATTTTGTGGATATAAATTAGAGGTGACTGTTATAAGATGTGTGTTAACTCCTGATCACGTAGTAGGTTCACAGACAGAGATTTGGTGTATTAATATCAGATACTGTAATCAAATCACTTAAAAAAATACATATTTTCAAAGTTATTTTTGCTGTAGGTCGTGTACACTGTGCTACAGTGTGAGTTAAGTAACTTGTGAAACTGCTAGTTGAAAGTTGTTCCCCACACACTGTAATAACTTAAAAAAAACCCAAAACAACGTTTGTATAGTTATAGTTCCATGTTAAACTTCAATGTTACGCTAAAGCTAAGCAAACTCTATCTGGACTAAAAGTATGGACTGCTTAAAGTAGTTTAAATATTAAATCAAGTTGAAACACTGAAAACATGACAGATGGCGCCGCTAAAGTTTATCTTACAGATTTGTTGATGTCTGAAGGTGGAAGCTTAGTTTTGAAAACAAATTCATGGTGATTATCAGGTTTTTATGACTTCTATTCTGCTCTATCTGCTCCGTAATAACAAAAAACCTGTTAACTTCCTTACTGGAAGTTAAACAAACCTAACTGTAAATATGCCAGACAGCCATAAAAGGTGTGAGGGGAATTCAGTCATAGAACTGTTACAGAGTTTAAAATAGTTTAAAAAATGTACCCTTATTTTAAAATCCGATTATGGCAACAAGACATATCCAAAAAACTTTACAAAAAAATATTGGAGTTTGCATTTTCCAGTGCAAAAGATTTTTGCACGGTTTGCAATAATCAATTAACCAGATTGTTCACAAAGGGTCTCCAAACCTCTTCAAATGTTGAAGTCTGTCTTTCATCAAACCATTTCTTCTTTCTAGTGGATGGTTTGGCATCATTCGCCCTTCTAACTGAGGTTTCTGATGCACATTTTTAGCAAAAGACTGAATGCATCAGTTGGCAAGCGAGCTACACGCAATTACAACCCGGACCACATCTGGACTGCTGTAATCAGCGTTCATGTATTGCTGAGGCTTACAAGACCAGAGGGAGAAGCTTCCAGGGCCGACAGCTAGGACATCTTGTCGCGTCTAAAGCGGGTTGTAATCAGGCCGGTGGCAGCTTTCTTTCAGCTGCGTCTTGGAGCAGGTACGCAGCAGGCTGCCGGGTGGTGGGCGGCCTGTCTTTTGCTCTTCACAGAACTGATGATGGAAACACTATTCTGGCTATTTTTACTGTGGCTTCTTACTGATCAAAAGGCAACCAGGCATGCTCACTGACAGCGGGAAAATGATTTTATTCATCAGGACTTCTTTGACAGGCTTTATGTCTGGCAAAATAAAAAATTAAAAATTAAAAAAAGAGAGGAGATGCAGTCTTTTTTGTCAGAGGGAAATTTATTTTAGTCTTTGAGGAGGGAGTCACAGCGGTAACCGCATTAAGGGGGCTGTAAAAACAGTCATGAAACTAAACTGAAAACACAGATATGACTCTAAAAAAAGATATATTGTACATCTGGTTTGTTCTGCCCGAGTTCTTTGTAGGTCTGTAGTTGTGTATACATCCTCTCCTAGAGACTGCCTTTTAAGCACCTCGTAAGTCATAACCACGTAGACTAGCAGCCACTCCTTTCTTTGACTAGCTTGGCACTGAGGGAGGGGTTTCACAGTTCAAAGTTCACTTATTGGTGCCCAGCCTCTAGCCTCCAAAATTCCTATGAGTATGAAATCAATTCCTCCCCTGTGCTGTCAGCAGTAATTCTCATCGAAACACAGTGAATCTTAAGAAAAAGAAGAGAAACAAGTGGGCACGAGCGTTGGCTTCTCAAACTGCAGATGGCGTGTTTTGTAAACGCTCAGAGTGAAATTCAAGACGAGGTATGTACAGGTGTGAGCACATGGCACACACAGACATGCGCGCGCACACACTGAATCACTGTGTGCGCACGACTGAGCGACACACACCTCGCTTTGTTTAGACTAGGTGATATCATACACAGATGACAGCTTACAACCTCTCTCCTGTAATAGGATAACAGCCACAGTGATAATCCTGGAGCCGCTTCACCGCAATGGAGCGCACATGTGAGCAAGTATGAAAAGATGGGCCAGGATATGTCCGCCTGCCTCGCTGTGTTTACCTGGAGATATCCTCACAATCACACACACACAACAATGGCGCACCACTATCTCTAAACCATCTCAGTTTCTCTTTCATCAAAACTGTGTCTGACCTCCCAGCACGATTTATGGATACTTTGGACGCCAGGTACGTTCAGAGTCCTTTTCTCCTGGCGAGCAGTTTTACAGGTGTATGAACATAGAGACAAGAGTGAACTAATGATTAACGTATACGGTATTCGGATGAACAGGGCGTGGATGGTCCAACTGAGAGCTCAAAAAACAGGGCAAAAAAACAGATTAATGGGAGTTTCGTTGTTTCCATTATTTGAATTCAAAATATTGACAGAAATGGAGCTGATGTGGCAATGAGATCCACTTTTCCCATTTTTTTACACCTCACCCATTTTTGTGAAAGTATCTCCCCTCTTACCCCCACCCCCAGCCTTCTGCTGGAGGTTTCTTCCTGTTAAAAAGGACTTCTTCCTTCCCGGTGTTGCCAAATGCTTGCTCATAGGGGGTCATTTGATTGTTGGTGTTTTCTCCATTTTATTGTGTCTTTACCTTACAATAAAAAGCACCTTGAAGTGAGCGTTTATGTGATTTGGTGTAATATTGAATCGAACATGGAGAGCTTGTGTGTTGTTCTGCAGTTTTCTGGTAATCTTTTTGCAGGTACGATAACCCTGCATTCTGAGAAAACAGCCGCTGTGCTAAAATGAAGGTCAAGAGACAAACTTGATTATCAGACAGATCTGGTTATCTGTTCTTTAGGTTATAAAAGCTTAAATGCAACCAAACACCTCCCACTGATCCTGGACTGCCGGTAAAATTGCAAATGCGTGTATTTTGTGTTTGTGTGCGTGTCAAAGAAGAAAGCCTCCGTAAATAAATGGTGCTTTTTCAGTCCTGTCGACCACTCAAAGCACTTTGCACTCCAATCTGCATACACAGCACTTCTCTATCACTAATCCATACTGATGAAGGAAGTCTTTAGGGTTAGTAACTCACCCAGGGATACTTTGGAAGGTTGGTGGGTCGATCCCAGGCTCCCGTAGTCCTGATACAACTTCTCCCGAAGTAATCTGTTTCCATGTTTACACTTTGAGGACTTTTTTTTTTTTCTTTTTATCCTACCTTCAGAGTTTGTTTAAAACGTGGAAAGAAGATGTGAGATGCTATCACTGATAGAAAATAAGACCAAAACTGTAACTCTCTAAAGTGACAGTGCAAGGATGAAGCAAAACAAACTCCACCCAGCCATGTATCCAGACATCATAGTGAGCAGGTACTGCATTAACACATGTCTGCCCTTAAGAGTTTTCCATTAGTTCCCGGCTGGAGAGAGAGTGCACAGCTCACGCGGTGAACATCCATTAGCTCCTGAAGGACATCCATATGTAACGTAATTTGCAAGACAATAAGATACAAATCACGGGCGCACTTATTTCCTAAGAAGACTCACTATAAGCTGAAACAAGACATGAGATGATGACGCAATCAGACGGTCAGGGTTTCACCACAAATCAACATGCAAAGTTTCCTAAGAACTCCCCGAAATGTCTGATCGTATCCCAGCCGAGTCTTACAGTTTCCCCACTCGGGACACTCGTGTGAATAAATCAGGACTGCCGGCTTACTGAAAAGACATCAAAAAGACTGAAATCCAAACCAGAAGACGCATATTTCAGTGAATGGGAGTGTTTTGAATCTGTGAGCTGAAATAACTTGACTGGGATGTTAGCTGATGATGATGTCATTTTTACAACAACTCTGGGACAGCTTCCGACTTTTTTTTTTTTAATCCTCAGCAAAAAACTGAAAATATCTCCACACTTACGGTAGCAAATGAGAGCTTACATGTCCGATCTCGGGGCTGTAGGATAATTTACTAAAAGAGCACAAGTGCAGTCACATTAAATGTGAGCTGCTGAGGAAATTCAGATTCAGAGTCAGTCTGCAGTCTCATCTTGTTTGAGCCTGTCTTATGGATGTGCACTCAACAGTCCTGAGTTTAAAGCTTCGGGGGGAAATAGCGAGCACGCACACACACACACGCATGGAGGTCTAAAGAATAAAACGGAGATCAATAAGCGAATGTCAAACTGCAGAGACCGATCAGAGGGAGCAACACCCACATGGAGGGACAACACGGAAGAAAAAGGCTCACTTGAGTCAGGGGGAGAGCGAAGGAGGTGAGGTCAGAGTTCAGCAGTACTCACCCTGTCGAGTAAGTTGTCACTGGTGGAAGAAGCAGCACCAGCTGCAGGGAAGAGGGAAACAGTTGATCTCTGTCTTCAGTGACAAGCCAAATCAGAAAAAGAAAAACCCAAACAAACTACAATCACTTCTTTTTCTTTATCCTAGCTTCATGGACCAGTGCTGCTGCTGTTGTGATTTCTTTCCCCACACGCGTGTGAACACAAACACACCACGAAACCCAGTCCAAAAAGATCTTACAGTCCCTCCCGCACTCAAGCTCTTCTTCTTTGATGTGCACAATCAACACAAGCAGTCAAGTCAGCAGCGACAGACAGTATGTGTGTGTGCACCATGAAGCCCAGAGCGTGTGTGAACAAGCAAGGAGCGAGCGCAGGAGTGTGTACACTCCCCGAGAGGGAGGTGACTGCACAGAGAGAGAGAGAGCGAGGGGGAGTGAGAGACGGCAGGTAATCTCACTCCCTCTCCTTCCTCGAGTGCCACTCCCTCCAGTCACTCCTCCGCAGCGTTTGCTCAATCAGGATTTCTCATTCTCGTAACTGCAAACGCTCATCTTTAACCCTGTTGCTCAATAAAAAAAGAAACGATCTAGACGCCAGATTTGTTTTGTTTACATGTAAAGGTAGTGAAATAACACGTATATGTGGATTCCTAGAAACTCTGACCGGAGTATCTCTGAGACGAGGCTCAGTTCAGACACAAGTGATTCAAAGTTCTTCAGAAAAAACGCGCTTGGCAGGTTTTTCAAACTCCGTAAAGGAAATACAATGAAAGCAGGTGGTGAAAACGTCCATACGGCTGAGGGGTTTAAAATAAGCATGACTGTAGGAATACTTTCACCAAATGTCTTTGCAAAGGGAGCCTAAAAAGAACAGATAATATTTTTAGGAAGTGGTTTGCTCAAGCATGAGGAACTGAGCCATACTTGCTGACAGCAGTTATTTTTAAACTGTGACCAAATTTCCCTGCAATGTTTTCTCCAGGTTCAGGTTTACTTGTGATTATTTTCAGTCTTGCTGCAATTTACAGATGTTCCCTAAAAGCCTCACAGGCAGGTAGTCGGTGCGCTAGACTGAACGACCTTTAGCCAAAATATGAGAACCGCTAATCCAAACTATGACAAACTGGATGCTCCACCTATTCGGATCACGAGTACTACTCCGAATTAGTTGGAAGCAGATCGGTGGAACAGTTGCTGAGAAAACTGAAGCACTGACTGGAAAATCCGAATTTAGGGTAGGAGTAGTTTCTGCCCTTACATTTTACTGCCAAATATTGTTGACATCTTCATGAAAAAATATTTTAAAAAATGATTTTATTGTCCTGTATATGGCAAACAGGAGCTGGAAAGCTTCACATTTCAGAAGATGGAAGTAGTAAATATGTGGAATTTGACCATAATATACTAATTAGCTTTTAATCAACTGGTCGATTGATTCAAGTCACATTTTTAGTGGTGATTCCCAAAGACATATTAGCTGAAAGCCTGGAATATTTGGGCATGGTGTGCAGTACATCCTTAAAAACAACTGTGCAAACAGAGCAAGTGGAGGAAAACAGGAGAAGTGGCAAACCTAAAACAAAACCAACAGTATCTGAAAGTCATGTCTTTAAGGAATAGGACATAATCTGGCAAAGATCTGACACAGGACCTAAGAGATGCTTCTGTACCTTCAGTGCATCCATCTACTGTATGGGATCATCTTGACAGAGAACAGAACAAAAGGCAGCCAGCTTCCAAAGATGAGCTTTAAGTGTCCTTCAAGAAGCCTGGAGAACTATTCCTGAAGACTATTTAAGTACTTCTGAGAAAGCTTACCTAAAAAAGTTCCAGCTGTGTTCAAGAATAAAAGTGACTTTCAGGTTGGTTAGGCTTGTCCCCACTCTGTATGTTTTCACACGTTTCATCAAATCAGTGCACCCATTTTCTATTTTTCTAACAAAACAAACAAAAATAAAGGGTGGGTTAAAACTTAAGCAAGGTACTGTGCATAAAACGTATGCTTCGTATCGTCTCTTTGTCTCTTCCTCTACAATTTCTGATCTGACAAAGAGAGAAATGTAAAACTATATACTAAAAAGTGATGTAAACTATTTTAAGTGAAGATTTAAAATGTGGGTCCATCTTCAGGAACAAACACGGCACCAGCTCGGCTCCTCACCATTAGCCAACTCATATATTCACACCAATTAGGCCAGATGTTCTCCGCTACAAAAGCACCAAACTAATATTTCCTGTTAGCGTAATAATCTGCGACAGCCCCTCTCAAACCTTCTGTTCTCTGTGATCTTCAGCCTGCATCAGATATCAGATCGACTGCATTTTGGGCAGAATGCCAAGCTGCTACTAAAGTTCTTTCAACCGTTCACATGGCTTCAGCTGGACCGTCAAGTCAAAGTGAACCATTATGTAATGGCACATTAGCAGCACACGCTAGGATAACAGGTCAATATGAGGATGGGGTGAAAGAAAGGGGGCGAAAAAAAAAAAAAGAGTTGTCCACTGGCAGCTGGCCTTCACAGAGGGGCTGGTCAGTCATTGTTACCACAGAAACCTGAGCTCCTGCACGTTAGCTGTAATGGGAGGAAGTTTTCAGAATACGACTGTTTACTTTACCTGCAGTAAGGTAGGATTTGGCCATGTGTACACATATTTAATGTTTCAATTTTGCCTTTCTGATTGAAGATAGCAGATGTTTTTTAATCTTCTCCATTAATCTTCTCTCTTCTTTATTATCAGCAACTGTTTACATAAATGTATGTCCTATGTACAGTTTTCTCCATCCACTGCCGTCCTACCTGCATAAATGACTGAATGACAGTAACAATACTATTATGTAGCAGAGGTGGGAATCCCCACATAGCTCAAGCATCACAATACTTCCCTCACGACACACATTTTGCGATATGCTGAGTACTGCATATTGTGATTTATCACCTATATTTCAAAATGCAAATTAGGTCCTCAGAGCTAAACTTTGTGAATATCTGATCTATCCAGTACTGAAAAATTAGAGTGCCAAGCATACTAACATGCCACTAAATCCTGCCACAAATGTTGCTATAAGTAGTCTGCTATCAGTCTGCTATTGAATGAGGTCAAGCTAGGGATTGACATACATTTAGTTTTTGATAGTACAGCAATCAACTCTCATAACTTGATGCAAATCACACGTTTCTATAGAAATTTATATTTAAACAGACATTCTTACATCTCATAACCCTCCTGTTCTAAAGAAATATAAGTAGAATACAACCAGCGGGAACATGACGGCAACATGTTGACAATTAGTCTGCATTTATGAATTAGACACAATTATTTGCAAACCTTCGACAATCTCTCCAGAGTGATTGCAGTCAGTCACAGTATTTTAATTCATTTAAAAATACTGATATAGGCGTTTCTGTTATCAATACAATATCCCCACACAAAATGTGATACCATGCGGTTTCGATTGCTATCATACGGTAGCGCAATTTAAATGCTACTAAAGGCAAATACTTTTTCCTATATTTATTATTTTAATGAATAAAGTGAATCCAGTCTGCCTCAAGCAAAAAAAAGAACAAGTGAAAATATTAAAAGCATTTTGTTGTGTGTGTTATGATTTTTAAACCAAAACTGAATCTACAACAGAAAAATCAAGAATCTCGTGTTGTCAGCGTTGTGTAGCAGCTTGTGCATGATTGTACGTGACAGGACCGATTGCAACAGAAACAAGATTACCTCATTACTTTAACTGTAGGTGTAGGTATGTAAGGTAGCTTTGTTATTCTAAGCACCTGCATTGGCACAACTCCATTTCCACACAGCTAGCTCACAGTTACACATGACTGATAGTAAAAAAAAAATGCTTCAGGTAACAATCAGCATGACATAGACTCAGCGAGACTTCTAAGCTTATATGTGCCCAGAGGTGCAGTAGGTCCCACGGTAGTCCTAAGACTGGACAAGTAGAATTTTTTGACTAATTAGCATGATGCTAATTAGCCATTGGATTCATGTTGCTAATGCTAGTAAGCAACTAGCTAGCCAATTAAACACATTTTGCTAGAGTTTCCAAGTTTAAAAATACCATTCCTTGAAATGGGGGAAAACAGAATGATAAATGTATACAAACCCTGCTTTATTAAGAAGGTAGTGCACACAATGAATGAGCTGCCATAAGTGCAACACTTGGCTAGCATTATGCTACAGTCAAGCCCAGTGTTGCCAACTCCTTAGTAAGGAAAATCGCTATTGGCTGTCTTAAAAGTCGCTAGAAGTCGCCAAATGACATCATCACCTAATTTGCATAATTTGTCATGCTAATGTAATTGTAACCTAAGTTGTTGGAGAGAGAAATAACATCGTGGAAGAGACATAAAGTGAGTAAAAAACGTCCTAAATGCAGTTAGAATTTATTTAGAACTACAAATTAAATTTCTTTTAGCAATTATTGTTTTTTAATGTCACAATTCCAACCCTGCTCCTTTACCCGGGCTTGGACCGGCAAAAGTGACCCGAAATTGGCACTCTGGTGGAGTTACTTTGTGTGTGTGTTTATTAGTAGTTTTAAACCTTGTGATCCACAAAACAGCATAACAGTAAAGGAAGAACTGACTGCATTACAGTCAGTGCGGGAGCAGAGGCTTCGCTCATTCGTGATTCATTTGCCGTTTGGACGCACAGGTGTGAACGTCTCCTGCCCTGATAGCAGCTGGGGGAGGACTATCCTCCGCCCGTGAGCGCTTTGGCACGGGTGAGGCGCCCACGGCAGCACCGCTGCTTGTTGAGAGTAAGAGGATATGCGTTTTCACGTCAAAACGTCGTCATAAATAAAAAAAGTCGCTAAGGGGGTCTAAAAACTCGCTAAATATAGCGACAAAGTCGCTAAGTTGGCAACACTGGTCAAGCCATGGAAAACAGTGGTGAGAGACTGAAATGATCAAAATTATTATGACCATGTGCAATAACCTTTTGATTTTGCAAAGTAACCCATCAGCGCACACCAACTCGCACTGATTGCAGCAGTCTGTCCGCATTTATAAATTAGATGTCAATTATTATTTGCAAATCTTCAACAATCTTTAAGCGTGAACTGATTGAAGCAAGACTGAATTAGTCAAGTTGGACCGAGTTTGTTGCCTTCCACCAGGTGACCCATGCAATCACCTTGTGATCAAAAGTTATTACCTAGAGATAGAGCTGACTGGAGAGTCATTACTTACTAGTGTGGCTGTAGCTCAGGTGGCAGAGCAGGTCAGCCACTAATCAGAAGGTCGGTGGTTCGATCCAAGGCTGCATGCCAAATATCCTTGGGCAAGATACTAACCCCATATTTGCCTACTGGTGGTGGTCAGAGGGCCCGGTGGCGCCTGTGTCCGGCAGCCTCGCCTCTGTCAGTGCGCCCAATGTAGCTTGCCATCACCAATGTGTGTGTGAATGGGTGAATGACTGAATGTAGTGTAAAGCGCTTTGGGGTCCTTAAGGACTAGAAAAGCGCTATACAAATGCAGGCCATTTACGTTCCTAATGTTATGACTGGCATGTGTAAGCATCAGATTAATGTAGGTTAAAGGTGGAGGTAATTTTTGAACCATTTCAGACAAATTTTAAGTCATGGCAATATATTTCACAAGCCAATCAAACATTTTGCGCCTAAACCATTTATCTTCATAGCAGAATCTGTAACATAGAAGAGAGAAGTATGCACTTGTTGGACACACACATGCCGCGACACTACTGATAAAGCTCTAAAACGCTGCAGACACATGTCCCCCAAATACACAACAAAGTCCAACGGTCACAGTGTCTCTGAGATAAGACTCAGAACACAAACTGGTGAAGGCATGAGAAGCTGCTGGCTCATCAGGGGCTGCTGTTTGATCACAGAGAGAAAGCGGGTAAACTAACCCAAACATTAGCAGTGATTCTTCACATTGACCTCTTATAAACTAAAACCTACAGCGGAAGAACAGAATTATTACACAAATAGTGAAAAAATTTAATAACAAGTCTACTAATTACTGGGCGACTGGAAGATATGTCTAAAACTTTTCAAGCCAGTTTCACTTTGCCAAAAGGTGTGTCAAGGATATCAACCAGACAGACAGAGCTCAAGAGATTTGCCAGTATCACCGTGTACCCTGTCACCTCCTTATCACTACAGACAACTGGGATTTACAACACATACTGGAAGCCCTGGATCCATTTGTTGTTACCTTCTGTATTTCCTTTCATTAAGCTCTTGGCTATGATTAAAGCTTGTCATTTTGACTGTGTGTGTGTGTGTGTGTGTGTGTGTGTGTGTGTGGCAATTATCAATAAGCACAGGGCAAGAGTCCTAAAAGCTTGTGGCTCCTTCCAAAGAGCTTAAACCAGAAGCTTTCCCTCTAATCTCAACTCACACAGTGGCAGGTTAATAACTAGCTGCTGTGAGAAAATAGGCCAGACCCTTTGACACCGCAGACACACAGTGACCTTCCCTTCTTTACTTTGTCATTGCTGATTAGCCGTCTGACTGTGTTTTGGCTGTAAAACATCTGGTTTCAGTGCCAGTCCTGTGTTTCGCCTCAGTGTCTTCACTCCTAGAGTACGTTTAGGTTGCTTTTTTTAAATACATAAATTGTATGCCAACTGAGCAAACAGTGCATTCCAGCTCAAATACAGGTGCAGTCAGTAATTCAATTGAATTGGAGCTATTGAAGCCCAGTGTACACAGAAGCCTCCATTGCAGACAGATTCATTTACACGGGTCCACCTGAAAACAAATAAATGAGAGGCTGGTCACTTTGGATGTCACCAATGTATTGGTGAGGACTCAGCAGCACAGCACCGCATGAGAGAAACGCAAAGTCTGTTTTCCTTTCCTTTTTTTCCCCTGATCCTCGTAGATTTGCATGTCACCTTGTGCTCTGGTTTTTCTGCTTCACTGTGCAAATGAGAAGCCACACCTGCCTGGATAAAAATAAAATACTGATGGAGTAAAGTAGCCACATGGTCTGTGCAGTGAAAACGCTGAAAGAGTGAAATCATAACGAGGCAAGCGTACGACCAGCAAGTGAAGTTAAATATATCTGATTCCCAACAATCAGGAGCACACTGGTATGATTCAGGCGATGAGAAGATAATGAAAATACCTTTCTAGCTGTCTGGTTCAGTGTCAGTACATGTAACGAGTCAAGCATTCAGGTGTTTGTGCAACAGAAACTATTTAGAGTTTCAGTAATTCCCTTTTTTGGGGGGAAATAGAAAATGTTGTTATTTTAAGAGTTTTTTTAGTTTTGAAGTTTGCTGAATAGTCAGGTATGACATCAGTTTTTAAATCCGCCGTCAACAATCCAGTTTTTAAAAATGCACAAGACGCAGCACGAGTATCAAGTTTAAGATCAGAATCTGTTCCTGTCTCAACAAACTAAGGTGTGACTAACTATGCTGATGAAAACCACGGGGTATGAATTGTCAGCATGAGTCTAAACCTGGGAAACACAGACATGCCCAAATTTTTTAGTCTATTTCCAGCCGCTCAATCAAAAAGCAAATCTGTCTTTGTAGAGCAGGGGTAGGCAACTCCAGGCCTCGAGTTCCGGTGTCTTGCAGTTTTTAGGTATCGCCCTGGGTCAACACACCTCAATCAAATGATTAGTTCATTACCAGGCCTCTGGAGACGAACAGCATCTGAAAGCCATGTCCGTAAGAAAAATCAAGCAAACATTTGACACACAGGACCTGAGAGGTGCATGTTGCCCATCAGCTGGTTTATTGTTTGCTGAAGCCTCATTAGAAATGGTTTCAACATCTCAGGCTCTCCAAGATATGGAGGCCTATCTGCCCTCACCACACTCCCTGCCGGTGGCTGATGGCCTCAGACGTTGGTGGTTCTTGGTGTCTGGGGCTGGGTGCTCATGTATGTACCGGCTCACTCCTGGTGGCCGCTTGGCGGGGCCTGGCGCCTGTGGCCCAGCTGGGCCCCTTATGGGAGGTGTGGCGCCCTCAGGCCTCTGGCCACTGGGCCGGAGGCTCGGTCCCCTCTGGCACAGCTGGCTGCCGGTAGAGCCCGGGGGCACGTCACTGAAACCCCCTCTGGCCTCTGCTCCGTGGCTGCTTAGCTCTTCCCAGGAGGGTGGCAAGGTTGCCCCCCTGGTGGTCCTCCTTGGGTCCGCGTACTCTGGGTCCTCTGGATTTTCTTTTTGTTTGTTTGTTTGTTTGTTTGCTTTTTTTCTCTCCCCGCTCTATTTTGTCTTTCTTTCTCCCTGTCCTATCCCCCAGTCATGTCTGTCCCGTCTGTAACAACTGGAAATAAAATAAAATAAATACATAATTATAATAAAGGTCAATCAAATGGACCAATATGGCAAGGCCATGATGATCCACTTGGTAAAGTAAATCCGCTTGGCATCTTTTTTGGCCTTCAGACAACAATTCTGATGGCTAAAGATCCAAATGGGACAGGCAAAAAAACAAAAAAGAAATGGTTTCAGTGGAAGTGTGGCTGTCAAGACTTTCTTAAGGATGGGAGACACGGAGAAAAGGCTGAGGTATGATAATTAACACAGGAACTACAGTGAAATCAGTTGCAACAGGTCTGATGGAGTGACGATTACTGAAGAAATTTGTAAAGTACTGTCATGCAATATCGTATAGAAAGCAGCTGACTGGCGACTGTTTCATTTTTCAGCACAGCAATGATCCCAAACAGTGCGGTAAAAGCATGAAGAGAACAGTCATGGATTAGCCTCCCCAGAGCCTGGACCTCAACATCATTGAAGCAGTGTAGGATCATCTTGACAGAGAACAGAAGAAGAAGAGCTTTGAATGTCCTTCAAGAAACCTGATGAACTATTCCTGAAGACTATTTAAAGAAATGACAAGAAATCTGCCAAAGAGTTCAGGCTGTGTTGAAGAATTTCATTGTATGTTTCAATAAACTGCACTGATTTCCTGTTACCTTAGCAGAATCTAAAGAAATGACAGATATACCCTTGCATAAGACTTGTGTATATTAAGTGATTCACAGGTATTTAATCATCAGCTGGAAACTTGCTCTCTGTAGTTTGAGTAACACCTTTAATCCCATACCATCAGATGGCTGCTTTAAGAACATTGTGTGATAGTGATCTCACCTCCAGTTGGCCGAAATCTAACGTGAATAATTTGTTTGCATGCCTGTGCAGCACGCCTCATTCTTTCACGTCTGATTCACTCCAAAATCTCCATTAACACATCTGTTTGAAACAATTCCCATTCAGTGATATCACAGCTACACTACCTGCTTACATCAACTTTGGCACGAAGCAGGGTTTGTAAAAACCAATGGACCATGAAGTTGTGTTGGAAAAGCATTCAAACCATGTACTGTTACTCATTTTATAGATCACGAAGCATGTTGAAATCCGTTATCCATCCCGATTCATCTACAGGCACCTCTCTCGGTTGTCGCACATGTAAGCCAACTGTGAGGATCGTAGAAACGGTATATAAAGCAAGATTCTGGATTTGACAACCAGGAAAGAAAATCTGTTTCTTTTTCTTAACTTTCATTAAGAAATTTAGCTGGAAATGGTCATACTGCATGCAACGCATGACGATCACGTCACAGACAGGCAGACAGAGCAGTTACAGTTGAACTTCTTTCCATCTGTTGATTTCCCAGAAAGGCATCTGTAATTTCTTAGGAAGGCTCCTGAAAACATCCATGTAATCTGATACTATCTAAGTGTTCAAGTCATCTGTGTCTCAAACCCCAGCCTGGTTCAGTCACCACTCCCATTGTCAATAGTTACCTAAAGAGTCGACCTGTTGAATTGTAGTGACTAATAATAATTTAGCTCCATCACATTGAGTTATTGGGTATTATAACTCTCCTAAAACGAGAGTGAGTGTTAGTATTGGCCCAGTCTGTGCCTACACTAAGCAGCTGTCCTGTGCCTGAGACATTTTTCTGTGACCCTTTCTCCGTCTGCTCTGATTGGTCAGTTTGTGCAGAAAAATGAGGCATTGGTTACATATGGTTGCTTTTCTTGGGTAAAGCCTCTGCCCTCTAATAGCTGGCAGCTTTGTCCCACCCCAATGGGTGACGTCATGGCGAACAAGTCATTTTTTATATACATGGTCCCTGTTGCTCATGTCTTCTTAATAATGAAAGTGAAGTGAGGAGTGAGTAGTGGCTTTACTTTAAGGGTGTGCCACATTAGCTGCACAGCAGACACGATGCACACGTTTTACATAATATTTACATAATAGCACAGATACTAAGTTACTTGTCTTTGCAAACCTTTTACAGACATAAAAATAATATAGAACACTAAACAACACGGGAGTTTAAAATCCAGAATCATACTGGCTTAATTTGTGGTCTGGTAGCCGTTTCTTAAACAAACTGCAGGGATGAAGTGTTTTTGGCTTTTTTCAGGACAGAAACAGCCCTATTTGCTGTAAATGGTTATATTTATATGAATACATTGATGCCTTTTACCTCTTATTTTCAGATGGGACACATTAAGTGTTTCCATGTCTGTTTAAAACAAATAAAATAAAGTACATAAAACGTTGCCAAGTGACCTAGATTTCAGCTGTGCGAGGAGCCGTTTCATTGAGAAACTGCAGGACTATTAAAATATTAATCACATTATATGGGTGGTTATAAGCACACATCGTGTCACACCACAGAACAGAGACCAGTGTGTGTGTGTGTGTGTGTACCCTTGAGGGAGTGTCTTTTTTATCTTATATCAATTATAACTAAGTAAAGCTGTTTTGCAGCCAGCTGGTGTTGTTTGCAGTGAAAACTCCTGACAGAGTTAAAAATATTCTACATCAAAGAGAGAAAAGTGGGGAAAAAATGTGCATGAAATTAGGTTGGATGTTCTAAAATTAGTCAAAGAGGACCTTTTTATGAGAATTAATAATTTCTTTTATACACATAAGGAATATTAAATGACAAGAAGGCTAAAGCATGATTCATTATTCAACAAAGGCAATGAGCTGGTCTGATTAGAGCACACCAAGGAAGTTACACGGATCCTCATCATGTAGATTAATACAGTGTTGTTGAGCTTAGCAGCAGCTAGAGGCCATCCATCCACTTTATCCATAGCAACTGTAGTCAAGGTGAGCTTCACTTTCTGAGACTCCAGGGGATTAGCTTGCTATTATATAGGCTCACCCTCTCTGTATAAACAATACACAGACAGCGTACTGCCACAGTGTACATCCTGCTGTCGAGCAAAACGAGGCCACAGCAAATCACATCACGCCCATTAGCTAACCGCATTAATGCACTGTGGCATGCAACATGACATGCTAGACTCAAATTGTCTGTGAAGCCTCAAACCAAACATTAGCTAAAGAAATGCACTTATACATGGTTTTGTGAGTAGTCTTCAGCTAAAAGCTAATGCTTAACCCAAGTATAACATGCTCACTAAGTCATTATATTAGCAGGCTAACATAGTCATACTAGCGCTAATGAAGTAAAGTGGCAACAGATCGGATATACCTCTGCAGGCCATAAACTAAAGTAGGCCACTTCACACAATTAACTTAGAGTTTATACAGTCATGTGGAAAAAAAATGTTCACAGGACTCTGCAGTTCAGTGATAAATTAAGTACACCCAATGATTTAACCTTTAACAGCAAGAACTGGCTTCACACTTGACTCTATAACACTTCGGTATACAGAGAGGTTCATGGTCCACTCAGGGACTGCAAGGTCCTGAGGGACTGCAAGGTCCTGAGGGACTGCAAGGTCCTGAGGTCCTGTGGCTGCAAAACAACCCCAAATCATCACCCCTCCACCACCGTGGTTGATGTTTGGTACGAGGCATTTATGATTACGTGGAGGGGTTTTGGTTGTTTTCCAAACATGCCACTGTGCAACATCTCCACTTTGGTCTCGTCTGTCCAAAGTACATTACTCCAGAAATCTCGTGGTTTGTTCAGATGCTGTTTTATAAACCTAAGCTGCCGTGTTCTTTCTAGACAGAAGAGTCTGTCTCCTAGCGAATCTTAAATAAAATGCACTGCAGCGTGTTCACATGTAAAAAGACAATTATTTTTACCCAAATTGGAGAGGCCAGTTCATACCTTACAGGCTGTGTCATCTTCATTATAAGGATAAAAAAAAATATGTTTCCCCCTAAATACAAATTTCTTTGGCAAAAACTGATCAATCTTGACTCTTTTGATAGGAACAGATGCCAAACCCTGCCCTGAGACATCATAAAGAGAAAAGTACTACCCCCAGTTGGCAAAGAGTGCTGGCAGTGTGCCGTTAGGGCTCATGCTCAGTGCAGACAGAACCAGGCTAAAACATGGTTTATGCAGGCACGGTAGAATAAATGATCTGGCGGTAACATGAGACCTTTAAGAAAAGACAAAAGCAATCAGAATTTAAATGCCTCTGCCAAGTTTTATGGCAATTTATCTGTTAGCAGACTTCACTGCAAAACCACATGTAAATCAGGCAACAAATGCACGGCCAGTTTGTTTATCCATTAACACAGAAAGTCATCCAGCAGTTGCTGAAATATTTTCGTCTGGACACAAAAATGTCAGTCTCGTGCCTCGCTGCATAGTATAGTATAGTATAAATAACAGTATGTATTTATACACACTCAGTAATATATATTTTTGAGTACACAGAGCCACTTATTCTAATCACACTGTAAACTTATCTGTGGAAAGCAGTTGTCGGGTTTAATAAGCAAACATGCAGACATGGCATCAGAGACCAAGTCTGCAACTGTTCTAACAGTAATTTTCATGATGTGCAACTTTAAATCTCATGAATCAATAGGCTGAAAAAAAAAAAAAAAAAAAAACCCACACGTACACACACACAGGTGGAAGAGGCCAACCACTCGTTATCATGAATAATAAATAAGACTCTGCTGACCCATCTGCTTCATGACTAAGAGCTGCCAACTTCAAAAACAACCCGAGCGCACGCTGCCTGAAGCAGCGGGGTTTTTATAAGTCCGACCAGAAGCTTCTGATCTTTATATGGGAATTCTTAAAAATGAAAAAAAAAAAAGCACCAAACTAAACAAACGTGACCTTTAATCAAAACTTACTGATATTATACAGAGGCATGACCAGTAACCATGTGACATTATCTTGTCTGCCATAATTGACATGTGACAATCATGGTGAAAATGTAAGATCAAGTGAATAAGGGGCCCTTGGTGCTTCACGAAAGTCGACAAACTTCACATCAAACTGACATCACATCCGGTGTCACAAGCTGCCAGCATCCAACCTCTTAATTTTAATAATCTGCACCAGTGGCATTGCATCCCTAGTTATGCAGGTCCAAAGACTTGTCAGTGACCCTCAAGCAACCACCTCTTGCTAGGGAAAAATGAATATTGCCCAACTGGTTGCTAGCACACTGCTGCGGTCGCGGGTTGAATCGAAGATAGGACTACTCGGGCTACTCTCTGAGCTGCAGTGAAGGGGTGAAAAGTGCGACACAAACTAGAAATGGAGCTGCAGCACCTTCTGAAACATGTTGGCTGCAGAGCTGAAGTACAGCTTTTACTTTGAAAGAGCTGCATTGCACTTTTTCAAGTTGCATTATGGCTCAGCTGGGAGTTCACAAGTGTTTGCAGACTAATACTAGCAGCCATTAGTGCTACCCCTCACCCTGTCTACCTATATACATTTAAAAATACTAGGTGACGTCCTTTTTGCGTCATCTCAATCATAACATTTTCAGAAAATTGACCTCTGACCTTGAAGGTGAAGTCAAGTTCACTGGGATTCAAACTCATTTGAGAGTTTCAGTAAATGCTTCAATGGGATGATCTTAAAAATCCTATGTTGCCTCATTCCTGAGTTATTGCATTCACAAACTTGGACAGCTGGCCACCTGTCCAGCGGGGTGACAGCGCCGCACTATTAGCCTTTTACGGCTGAGGGGGAAAAAAACTACAGACAACTGTAGCAATCTGATAGCAACCAAAGCAACACAAGGAAGTTTTTGGTGCAACCTCATCCAGCAAGAGCCAGTAACCTTCAGGAATGTTTTTTCCCGCCAACCGGTGGCTGTATCACAGCCAACATGGCAAACAATTCTCAAGCAATGTGCGCATGATGTCATCAGACGCCTCAATAGAACAACTACCAAAGAAACCGCATATAAACCCTTCAGGTGCTAACCAGCTGTTCACTCTGAAGCTTGGCCTGCAGTATTTTACTTGTACTGTGCACACATTTACTGACTCCTTCTATATTTTCTAAAATAATCCCCTCTCTGTTTGACCCACGTGGTGCCGGATAATCCCCAAACAGCTGTCATGTCAGAAACGTGCACGGCAACCTGCCACGACTGATCTGAGTGTCAGTGACATAACAGTAAAAGAAAAAGAAGGTCAGGGTGGAAAGACAAACAAGACTTTCGAAGCCATTGTTGGAGGAGTCATTATGCTTGGCACTGTAAATGCCCTGCAGTGACAAACAGCAGACGACAGCTTGTTTAAGGGAAGTTTGTAGTTTTTGGGACAAAGACAGAGAGCTTCTGTGGTCACATGCACACTCTCGATTTATATAAGAGCATTTTCGGGATTTTTAAACCATTGTCAGGACAAGTACAGTAATCTTCCCCGATATCCACCAGCAGATTGTTTACTAAAGCCCAATACTCTGCAGATTTTATTCAGTTTGACCGCCAGGCTGAAGCATCAAATGATGATCCACGAATACCAGACAACAACTGCCCGATGATGAATCAACATAACAACTCAAAAATCTAGCTTCTGCTCACTGCTCACACTTCTCAAAAAAGACACCAAGAGAGAAGAGCGTTAAAATAAGGATTAAAGTGCTTATCTCAGGTCCTGTGTTCGGTCTTTGCTGGATTTTTTCCCCCTATTTCTTAAAGACATGTCTTTCAGATACTGTTAATCTGCTATCGATGGATTCTTAGGCCTGCCCCTTCTTTTTTGTCTTCCATTTGTCCAGTTTCCTCACTTTTTTTCTAAGGACACACTGCACACTGTTACAGAGAGTGACAAGTGTTTGGCTAATACCTCTTTGGGAATAATCACCTTAGTGCAAAAATACTACTTTGGGTCGGTCAGACTGTGACATCTATTTTGGATCCAACTAAAGAAATGGGAGTGAATTCTCTGACAAGCTGCTGGTAACAAAGTGCATAAAGATGCAATTTTAAATTGTTTTTTGCCATGTTGTCTGGTATGTGTAGACACAACACTGGTTCACCTGTGGAGTTATGTACTTTTTATGTTTAAATGAGTCACAGATCAGAATTAAGCGACTGAAACAAGCTAACAAAGACTTCCTCTGAAAATGGTGAGGTACAAGGACTGGACTGAAAATGAGTGAAAAAGCAGCCAATGCCCAATGAAGAACTTTAGAAAACTATTGCTTAGGAGCACTTAAGAAAAATAAATCACCAGAAATTTGTGTTACTCTGAGTTTTTGAGGACACACAATCTCCGAAGAAAGAACACTCAAAAGGTTTCCACCTGTTAGAAAATCCTGGCAAAGACAGAATAAGTGCATACCAGATGTTTTATTGACAGTGTGAGAACAGCAGGATTAATTGAAAGAGGCCACAAGTACCGTGAAATCACTCTGACCCTGCCGGGCAGTGAAGCAGGCCTTCATTAGTTTTAGTGAAAACTGAACCACAGGAGGTGTGGCGGGGGCAGAGAGTAAGAGTCTTAAGGCCACAGGGGGCTTTGTTCTGGAGGTACAGTCATGTATGAGGCACCATTTATTGAGGACACAGGGTTCTCCAACATCACCTCAGGGCACAAAGTCGGGTCTGTAATGGCAACAGAGGACATGTGACATGAGCTGCTTCAGTTTCAGGGTTTTCCTCTTAACCTAATAGGTAATAAATCAGGGATGTAACCCTCAACAAAGAAAGTAAAAATGCATGATTGGCACCCACACACACACACACACACAATGCTGCAAAGACAAAACCATGCACAGTTACAATCCTGAACATTTAATGACTACAGTGACCATTGTTGAAGTTGTTTTTGCAGATTTATTACTTTTAAATGCTTAAAATCACTGAATCCCCAAAGAGCAACGTCCAGCCACTGAAGAACTGCAGCTGCTCCATGGGCCCCTGGAGGCTGGCTCCAAAAAGCTGAGTCCCGGTGGACTCCAAATGCCCAAATTTAGATCAA
Organism: Neolamprologus multifasciatus; assembly: GCF_963576455.1. Lineage (NCBI taxonomy): Eukaryota > Metazoa > Chordata > Actinopteri > Cichliformes > Cichlidae > Neolamprologus > Neolamprologus multifasciatus. Next base: position 24,364,230 of record NC_140444.1, read on the forward strand.
AAATAAACATGTTACATAAGCAAAACATTTTACCCCCAATTGGTACAATTTTAAGCTTTTTTAAAACAAGATAGGTCATTGATGAAAATCAGAGATCAGTGAATTTAACACTACTAAAAATTAATTACATGATTCTCGCAACACATTTCTGATTAATTAATCTGTTTGTTCTTTCAGCTCTGTTACAACACAACATTTTTATATAATTTTTTATTTTATTTTTTTTAAACAGTTCATACTGGCTGCTAGGTTTGCTTATCCATCTATCCAGCTTCTGCTGCTTGTCTGGGTCTGGGTTGCTAGGGCGCCCAGGCCCCCCTCTCCACCTCTTCCAGCTTTTCCAGTGTGATACTGAGGTCTTTCCAAGCCAGCTGGGAGATACATGCTTTGCCTCACCCTGAGGACATGCTGGAAACACCTCACCTAAGACGTATCCTGGAGGCATCCTTATTGGACGCCTGAACCACCTCAAGTGGTTCCTTTCAGCTCTAATCTGAGCCCCTCCCAAATGACTGAGCTCCTTACCCCATCTCCAAAGACGTGAGGGTCACTTCTCAATGAAGCAGGAACACAGAAGTGATCCTGATGCCACCAATCTGGAAAGCCGCTGCTGCTTGGCTGCACCTTAGAAACTCCGCCTCCCACAGGTTACTGCTGGAAATGCAAACCAAGCTCTGGCTGCAGTCATACAGGGGACTAAATGGCCCGTAACAACAGGTTTGTCATCACTTTATTGCACAACAGCAGCTTAACAGCCGCATATATCCTGCACAGATTTTCTAGCGCTCAGGTCATCGGGTTGATTCAAGGGCATGTTTGCTCAAAAGCACACCTTCAGTTCATTGCAGGTGTTACAGAAGGAAAGACTGACTCCTAAAAGCAGCAGCAGCAGCAACAAGCGCCTCATCACTGCTCCGGATGTGAGTGACAGTAAGTTATACTACAAGATAAACAGCCAGGTATTTCCGCAGCAGGAAAAAAAAACAAAACAAAAGAGGCTCTGCTTCAGAGATTCTGAAGAAATGAGGATCTACATAGCAAATAGCACACGTCACAGGCTGGGCAAAGCGAGGGAATCTCAGGTATGTGTTTAACAGTCTGTGTGATGACATGCCAGGTTAGCATTTTATGGCCCTAACATGAAAGTGCACAGCAGATTTTTTACTCTCTCTACAGTGGATTTAAACAGAAGAGCCTGTGGTGCCTTCAAATCCCACAAACACCTCGTTAAAAATGAGACTGTCAAGAATTTTCACTGAGTTCAAAGCCAGCTACAGCAGGGAGGGTTCATTTGTGGTCGGGAGATTTTTGTTTCACACAAGTGCAGACGTGTGGCAAACTCATTAGTCTAATGCTCTTTTTGGCAGCGGGTAGGCCATTAGGTGGATGAGGCCTAATTAGACAACTCGAGAGCTGATATGACACCTCTCCACACAGCACGGCACCAAAAGTCGTGCCTCAAACTGACACGCTTTAGTCTTAAAGTCTGTGCAACCCCAAAACATGTTCGCTGTTTATTAGCTACAGACTTTTCTTTGTCAGGGGCACGCAGAAAAATTTGCATCAAGCCCCCGCCAAGCTGAAGAGCGGTAACTGACCTCGCCATTTATCTCAGGCGCTCTGATAAAATTCCCAAAGAGGGGGAGCAGCGAACTGTTAGTATATCATTAGGAAATATTTAAAAAAGGAGCCAAAGGTCAATTCTTAAACTAAACACTATTATTTTACATCTTTAAACAGAGCAGCTCGACATTTTTGGAGCTTCTTTTTGAGTGTTAAATGCTTGGAAAGTGTTTAGGAGCTACTTAGCTTAGCATAAAGATGGGCGGAAAGGCCAGATTGGAGTCTGAGGTCAGCCCTGAAAGGAGCCTTGAACTTGGATCTTATTAAGTTTAATCAGTGCAGAGTGAAAATATGTCATAGTCATGGGGGAGCTAATTGTTTCCACCTAACAGTCAGGGCTGCCACTTTCTAGCTAACAGGTGGGGTTGACAGTTTCAGCTTGATAAATTTAATAATCACCAACCCAGCGTTGCCGCCGGGGTTGATGACAAAACTTTTTTATTAGTTCATTTATGATTTCCTAACCTGTTGAACAGTGAAAAGTCTGTCCATGGGTGACGATGTTTTATCTAGCCATATCAGCAACCTTAAAGTCTGTTGTCAAGGTTGCTAGGATACCCATTGATATATTTTGTTTGTTGTTTTATTGATTTGAGAGGTCACAAATATAGCTGTAACCTATTAATCCGTAATTTAAAAAAAAAAAGAAGCAGCAGATTTTGAAGCCAAGGCCCGAAAAGCTGCAAAAGTGGCTTTAATAGAAATGATCACCAAAAAAAAAATTAAATTAAATTAAATTAAATTAAAAAAAAAAACACCCTGATGGCGTCACTCGTGACTCAACCTGAAGAAAGCCGCTGTGTAATGCATGATTCAGTTGTGACTTTATAACAGCTCACCTGTCAAATGGATACTCATGTAGCTAACCCTGTAAAGCTGCATGAATCTCACAGGAGAGACTCCTACCAATAGCTGGAAGCAGTAAGTTGGGCTGGCCTAAGTTGGGTTTATTATTGATGAGGCTCATTAATAAATGTAAGCTGTTCTTTGAGCTAATTTTGAAGGTGTTAGTGATAAAAGTGTAGAAAAAGATTGATTAAATCGATTTTTTCCACTTTCAGCAACAGTTTGTGATTAGCTGCGACGACCAACTGGTTCCCCAGAGCCAACGCCCTCAATATGTGGGCCAGGAATTGAACAGGTCGCCTGGTGGGAGGCAACCTGTCGCCAAACACTGTGCTGTGACTCGGAGTGGCTCCCAAACAGACTGGATAAGGTTTACAAAAATCTGCAGTCTCATCCCCCCCCAAATATTCACCTTGGATACAAACCTCTGTTTTCATCTAACGCTACAGGAAAATTGAGAATATCGATATCAAACTGCGACAATAAATGCAGTGAAATGGGACTTTCGCTGAACCAACTAACCACAACTTATGGAAAAATAAAACAGAAGGAAGAATTTGATTTGAAAAAAATTCAGTCACACATCTGAAAATAATACAAATATTCGTTTGGTCCAATCACGGCGCACGCTCTGGACCGGCCTTCTGTGAAACTGATGTGCACAGCCACACTTGAAGAGCCAACTGGCACTAAAGTCCTAAATTTGTCCCACAGCTCCACATGTGGTGAGCATTAGACTCGGTTCATTAAACACAGCTCTCAAGCTGTTATTTTTCTTTGTCTTAAGTTTATTTACACCCGTCCAGACAGAAGTGAATAAAAAAACCACAATGGATCCAAACAATCTGGTGAACTGGTGGCCTGAAAGAGTACAGCCACCCACGGAGCAGAAATAACAGGCTTCACTTAGAAGCAGGGAGGTGTTTACACTGAACGGGCACACCAAATCTATTCACAATATACTCGCTGATGGGACCTGCAGCATTTTGATTACAGCTTTATCAGCGTAACACTGTTTGGATTTTGTGTTTGCTCACAAGAAAAAATACAAATGTGCGACTCGCAGGTCCTGAATAATGAAACAACTTTAAAGTGCTTTTCCAAAACAAAAGTATTATTTAAAATGCTAACGTGTTCACAAGGTTGTTTGAAAATTAACCAGATAACAAATTAGCTATCTGTAGGGATGACTTTTTTCCTTTAATTCTAAGATGAAAAGTAAACTAAAACTTTAGTTAGCAATTTTAAAGAATTATTTAAAAATATGCATATACTGTTTTCTGTTGAGCTAATATTTTTAAAACAACCAGAAACAATAATATATATTTTTTAAAGGCTGCTTTGTCCAACAACCTAAATACTGGATTATGTTTCATATAAAAGAAAAAGATTTTATTTTAATATCAATCTTTTTCAGTACTTGTTTGGTGAAAGTGCTCATTTTTAGCTGTTGCCTTGATTTGACAGCTATCTTGATTAAAAAGAGATAATGTTCAGGATGGTGTGCTTTTCTCCGTCACACGTGACAGCTAAGCATGTGTGTGCTCTGGACTGATAGCTGGAATAAATAAAAAAAAAAAAAAGACAAATGTGGATTTCACAGCTAAAATTTTCTAAACTTCCAATACTAGAGATCATTAGATGTGAAAATCTAAATACTTTTTAAACAAACCTAATTATGGATTTAATTCTATTTTCAATTCCTTTCAATTTTATTCATTAACCCCAATATCTAATCAGCCAATCACACGTAGATGTGCTCAAGACGACCTGCTGAAGTTAAATCTGAGCATCAGAATGAGGAAGAAAGGGGATTTGAGTGACTGTGAATGTGGCAGACGGGCTGGTGATCTATACTGGGATTTTCATACACCATCATCAGACTGTCTCAAGCATACAGAAAGGCAACAGTGACGCTTTACAGCCGAGGTACGCAGAAGAGCATCTCTGAAAGCACAGCATGTCAGACCATAAAGCAGAAGACCACATTGAGGCTACAGTTCATACACGCAGCCAGAATTGGACAACAGATCTGACGAGTCTCGCTGAAATGGCTGGGTCAGGATTTGGTGCAAACAACATGAAAGCGGGGATCCATCCTGCCTCGTATTGACGGTTCATGTTGGTGATGTAATGGTGTGAATGACGTTTTCTCAGCACACTTTGGCATCCTTAGATCCAACTGAGCATCTTTGCCACAGAAAATTGCTTATCTAAGCATTATGACCACGTCCATCCTTTTATGATGACATGTTCCACTGGTTGCTGTAGTCAACACACCATGTCACAAAGTTCAAATCATCTCAGACTGGTTTCTTGAACACAGGTGACTTCACTGATATGACCCCCACAGTCCAAACCTCAGTCTAACAGAGCACATCTAATGTGCCATCCTGTCAGTATGGACCAAAATCTCTCAGAGATGTTTCCAGCACCTGTTAGATCAACTACTGTACTCACTCCGTTTAAACATGGCGAAGTTGACAGTGCAGGTTTTCGGTTTCCACCCATGCAAACAGAGAAACAGCAGAGAGCTATGCAGTCGTGCTATACTCTGTGTGTGTGTGTGTGTGTGTGTGTGTGGTGGGGGAGTGGGGGGTGGGGGGGAATCAGGTGTAACAGAAACCGCTGCACACTTCTGCGTCACATTGTCAAATACCAAGCAAGAGGTTGTTGCGGTGTGTGTGTGTGTGTGTGTGTGTGTGTGTGTGTGTGTGGATGAAACGCGTGCAAACAAGCCTCGTGGCTGCCGCAAAGTCGTCCGCTGAAATCCAACCTGGGAGCAGGCTGTGGAGCCGCATGGCACAGCTCCAACTCCGGCTGCAGCTCAGACCCCCCCAAAGTGTCCCACCCGTACACGCAGCGAGTGCGTGATGGCAAGTAAGCAACTCAAAGCGAGAAGGTGGAGCTGAAGGGAACTCACCTTTGAGACGGTCATAAGGGGCGAGATGTGGCGGCAGGTGGTAGTGTTTCCCCCGAGGGAAGAAGGCTCGAGCGGTGGAGCTGCTCCTGCTGGATGTGCTGGCTTTGCTGGTGGCGGAGGGGACTAGCCGGGAAGCAGGAACCAGTCGTGTTACATCACCGATTGCTGTGGCAGAGTGGTCACTTAAAAGTCATGACGCCCGCCTCAACCTTGAGAGTCCCCCGGAATTTAAAAAAAAAAGAAGAAGACAACAGCAACAACAATAACATAAATAAAATCTCACAGCCAAAACATTTTCTTTGCCCTTCAAACTGCAGCCACCATGAAAAAAAAAGAAAAGAGGACGAGGAGAGATCACAGGGAGAGATGCGAGCACAGGACGCGACGAGAGAGGAGGAAGAGGAGGCTGGGAGGGGCGAGGAAATCCAGGTCGATCAGTGCAAAGATATATAAATATTATCATGAACACCGAGTAGACTGAAGGCCAAACAAGCGATGTTAAAATAACATTTTAACAGATTCACACACAACATGAGTTTCACGATCAATCACACAAGAGCAGAGGAAGCATTAACCATCTACATTAACCTGCTGCTCTTTATTCACCCGCTGTAAAATCAAATAAAATCTTAATTATAGCAGGGGTGTCAAACATAGGGCCCGGGGAACAGAGTCGGCCCCTCGGAAACTCTAATCCGGCCCACTGCACGGCTTTGGAAAATGTGGAGGACATACATTTTTATCTTTTACTGTAGTTTCACAGGTTTTACACCTTACTACAGCATTCCTTTATCATGTAGGAAAACTGAGGCGTACTGTTGAAATTGCTCTTCTTTGTCTTATATTAATTTTAAGATACATTTATTTAATTTTAATTTTTTATTGCATTTTTAACCGGTTCAGCACACATAAGATCAAAATAAGTTTGACATCCCTGATTTATAATCTGTCTGCTCTTGGTTGCATTTTCTTTTTATTATTATTATGCATAGCAGCTAAACAGCACCCTGTGTGTTCATCCCTATTTGCAGTTTACAGTTTGATTCATCAGAAAAAGTAGAAAAGCATATCGATACTGCACATTTATTTTAAGAGTCTATCACCATCAGTGTCACCTTTTAGCAGCCAGGTTATCATATGAATGAAGCTCAGTATACTTGAGAGCATAAAAATAAACATGTGGTTTCTGTAAAATCTGTTTAAGTTTACGTTATGCTTAGTACTATTTTTAATGAATTATGTTTCTTATTGTTTGACAACCTAATCAAAACAATATGCTTTGGCCCTTGTTTACTCTCGTGTTTGGCTCCTGATGAGTATCGCTGTATTTGCATAGATCCTTTATTTGTATGTGTGTGTGTGTGTGTGTGTGGTTTGCGTGTTTTCTGTCACGTTTTGTAATTTTACACAGATCATTTTGCCGATGTGGTGTGTGTGTGGGTGTGTGTGTGTGTAAAAGTCATTGACATGTACACCTGAAGCAGAGCGCCTGGTTTCTGTGTAGGCAAACCGTGCTGAGCGTGTCATGTACAGTGTTCTGTGCTACAGCTGGCAGGCAGCAGGGATCACACAGAGGAGCTGTCAATAAAAACTCACATCAGTTTAGCCCCAGGGTCTGCAAGCGAGAGCAGCTGCTGAAATGTGGTCAGCACAGTGTGGTGATGTGTTGTTCTACTCTCAGTGAAGCACGATCCATATCACTGTGTTTGCATAGATCATATATGCCTCATGAGAAGTGTGTGTGTATGTGTACATTATATAAACTCTGCTTACTAACAGTTACACTGCACAGATGTTGATTAATGTAAGTTAAGGTAAAAGCTAAACAATCTCTAAAGCCTAGTGGTGAGAGAAATTGAAAGCCAGATCAGTTATAATTGCTTGTATGGAAAATTTAAAGAAACAGAAAGAAAGAAAAAAGGGATGGATGCCATGTTGTGAACAGGTCTGCCACACATTTTCATTTCAGGGTTTTTATTGCCCCCCAGCGGTGAAACTGCGCTATTACAAAAGCCTTATCAATCATAACCTTTACACATGTTAATTTTTTTAAATGATTATATTATACAGAAAAAGATAATCGATAAGTAAAATATTAAATACACAGCAAAAAATAATTTTGGTAAATGTCATTAACAGTCAGCTAGTAATAAATAAAAGTCATGAGTAATTCATGCTGCTTTCACTATGGCACCTCAGTCATGGCTTCATCTGCCTTAATTGGCTTACTTTTAACCAGCATGTGCTTCAAGCAAGTTTTAAATTTCCTGTTTTATAGTTTGTTGTCCTTTGTTTCAGGAAAATCAGCCCCGACATGTGACTCTCCACATACTTCTCTGATGTACTGGGCGAAAGAATATATATAATCTTAGAAATAGCCTGCTGGCACCAATTTCTAATATTTCAAGCAACTGTTGTAGAGGCAGGACTTTTAACATTTTAATAATCCTTGTGTATTGCTGTGAAAAAGCATTTTCCTCCTTCCTTCCTAAACTATGATTTAATGTATTGAAGGCGGAAAAGTCCTAATCTAAGTGATTGCTTGATTCAGCAAGACTGACAGTAATCAGGCCCGAGTGTGGTTAGTGAAACCGAACTCAGCTTTCAAAGTTGTGAAAACAGGTGTGGGTCACTATCAGCCAAGGTTGTTGGCTGATAGTGTGCTAACTGAGCAGGGCTGTGTGAAAACATGGGACTGTAGCTAAGGTCCCATTCTGTTTTCAACCATGGTTTAATAACATCAAGTGTGAACTTCTCCCACAAACGTCATCATAAACATGCGTCATGGTGGATTTATGTCAACAGGAATGTGCCATTAAACTGAAGCTTGTTTATTAACGTTTCCAAGGTAACTGGAAATCCAAAAGATTTTCTGATGAAGCTGCTGATTTTCCTCAACCTAATCAAATGCAGTTATGACAAAGCATTATGTATCATTAAGAGTTTGGTGCTTTGTATGTATGGCATTAAACAAGAAGCGACTCCCTGATTCACTAACAGTACATGCACACATATCTGCGAGTAATTCATGCACTGCAACTGAGTCATGGGGTGTACTCAGTCACAGCACTGTATAAAGTACTGTGGATACTTTATTATAATTTAGTTTGCAGTTTCACCAAGCTTTCATTATCAATTTTACTCCAGTCACACCAAGCCAGGCAGGATTTAAACTAAGCAACTAAACTCAGAAAGCATTTCATTTCAAAATATTATATTTGTATTTATTTTTATTCAACAAACATGGTGGTTCCTTCTTTCATGAATCAGGAGAACATGTTTGAAGCATCCAAGATGCAGATTTTATAGTCCACCTGTAGTTTCAGCACGGCGCCCCCACATCATCCCATTGTTAAGCTGTTTCCATATCAGAAATCCTTCTGAACTCTCTTTCACATCTCTTATCGATTCACAAGTTTTTCACCAAGGGAAATGAAAAGTGTTTAGCAGAAGACGCGTGAGGGTACAACAGTTTATTCTCAGTAAATGTACGATGTCCCGCCATGCCTCCTTTTCAGGTTTTAGTGACAGACACTAATCATTTAGTGTTATCAATTTGGCATGAAAACATTTAGCGTGAACTTTTTTTTAAAACACTCGAATTTAAAAAAATCCTAACAGCCAGGTCTTATTATGGATTTAGTAAAATTTAATTTATCTACAATTATTCCTCCATATAGATAGATTCTTTATTCATTTCAATGTCGCTCTTAAAGTGATAAGTTACATAATATCATACAGAAGCTGGATGCCAGTACTGGACAAAAAGTTGCAAAAATATTTGTCTTTTTTGTCTCTTTACATCTTTTTCATCAGTGTTTTGCAGCATATTGCAGAGCAGTCGGTGAAATGGAACAACTGTGATGCTGAACTCGAACTGATCGGGGGGCGAAGTGCAGGTGACGCCAATGCTGCAGGTGCTTGTACTGGTGAGGGCAGCAGTGCAGGATGGGGAAAAATGAGAATGCATTGTGACACATTTTAAATCCGCTTCTGCAAATTCTCCAGATGTGTTAAAATTAACTTAAGGGTTTTTCTGTGATTAGGAACTATGTGACAGTACATTAGAAAAACAAAAAAACTAATAAAATCCATCACAAACTGATGGTGAATGCAGCAGAGATGAATACACTGACATGTTTAAATCTCTCAGCTGTCGCTGAAAATTGAGTTTTTGGAAAGAACATCGTCATCTTGAACTAAAAATGTCCAAAAACTAACACATACATGTGTTGGAGTAAAGAAGAAGACAGCATGGCAGCCCGGACGAGAAACTACTTCCATATTTTAGTCCTACTCAGTTTCTCAGGTGCGTTTCTGCAGAGTCTTTTCTCTCCTTTTTCTCCTTTCACTGATTTTCTCTAGTCCTCATCTTCATCCTCCTCATCATCGTCGTCTGTCTGGTCCCTGGTGTCGAGGTCATCTTCATCTTCCACCTGCAAGGAAAGGGTCACAGTCTAACTAAAGCAGACAGACGAAACAGAACTGAGTGGTTCGCACTTACGTGTTTGCATCTATTCCTCTGTAACTATTAAATAATTACTCACTGCTAAAGCTACCACGACAGCTAACAAGCTTTAATGATACTTAGTCCAAGACTAGACACTAAAATCTTGCTGGTTTTTTTTTGTTTGTTTGTTTGTCAATGAAAAATAAGATGAATGACTAAAAAGAGTCAATTTCAACCCCTATAGGCCACAATCACACAGGCTTTGAGACCACCCAGAAGACACAGGTCACTGGAGACAACCTGTAGTCTCCAACCAGTTGGTGAGCGGTTGCTGTAGGTTGCTCACAGTTGATAGCGGGACAAAAAACAAGAAAACAACCACAGGTGCATAAAGTTAACCAGTGCTGCACCACAGATTGCGGTGGTCGCCCGTAGTTTGCGTGTAATCTGCAAACACTCATGAATTACTTGCATGCAAACTGTGGGCTACTGCAACCTGCTTGCAACGAAAATCAATCACAAGAAGACTGCAGCACCCTCTTTGCAGCCATTTTCACTTGGTGACAGCCAGAAACCACTAGCCAACCAGTCGGTGAATAGATATTTTAGTTACCGCTGTCTCGGCATGTGTGACTGAGGCTGAAGTCTGGTCGTTTTTATTTTGAATTCTCGCTAATCAGAATCAACTCACTGTTCATTTATTTGGATCAGACTGAATAATCTGGGGAAAGTTTAGATCAGACTACATACATACTACACTGGGGTAAAAAAACAAAAAACAAAAAACAAAAAACAAAAAAAACAAGGGACAGTTTGAAATTTTATACTTAATCCAACTTTTTTTTCTCCAGCACTTTCAAATCGTCCATAACTGGCTATCTAATCAAAACTCTCACAACTGAAAAACATATTTAAGCTATTTTAAAAACTGAAATCAAATCAATTTTACACCGACTGTCATAGAGCCACGTCAATATAATGAGATATGTCATAGTTTCAATAACAACACTGTGCTAATTTAATGTCTGTGATACAGGATGTTAGAAACAAGCAGTGTTACCCTGATGTTTGTTCTGTTTTAAGATAGTCCTCTGGAGAATATTCATCAAAGTGCAAACTTTGTCTCGTCACCAGGTGATGGATGAGGACCACAGAGGATTTCAAGATCACTGGATCCTCTCTTTGCAATTAGTTGGCTCATTGTCAGTTCAGCTTGAGACAATTTTCTTTTGGCATAAGAAGGCGTAGGGATAAAGACTTCCAAGAGCCTACAGCTACCTGAGGGGACCTGGTGAACCAAACTCTGACCTGGGATCTCTGCTGGATGTTACTGGTCATCTTTCTTTCCTCTCACTCAAAACTTTTAAAGAAAATTCTCAACCTTACTGCTGGAGGTTGTTGGGGCTGCGTGTTTTACTAGCCTGAGAACAAAACTAGAGGTAACAGGCTGAAACAGCAGCTCCACCTCATGTGGATGTTCATTTTCTCTGTGACACACATTTTCCTGTATGACAATACTAATACAGGGAAGTAATCAGTCCCAGAATCTGCTGGGTGTCCTGTTAACAAAATATTCCTAAAATTAACAAAAATATTCATATTATTTAAATGTGAGGCTATTAGATATTTCATCATTTCTACTGTTGAATTTTACTGGGCTGACCTAATTTCTTCCTTATGTTTGGATAAACGAGGCAGATTGGCAGTAAAAATGAAAACTATACATTTTATACTGGTGATTTTAGAAAATGCTAATAGCTTTTCTACCGTCTCTCCCAGCTCTTTGAGTCTCTTCTTCAGGCTGGTGATCTTCTGGTCTTGGTCTGCCAGCAACATCAGCAGGTCATCCTGCTCCTTCTTGGACTCCTGGACGTCAGTTTGCAGCTTCTCCTTCTCCGTCTGCAGGATGGCCACCGTGCTCGTAGTTGAATCCAGCCGCGTTTCCAGCTCCGCCCGGCTCTCTGACAGGTTCTTTACCTCTGCCTGAGCCGCAGAGGAGACGGGAGAGAGAGAGAGATAATATATGAGAAGTCCAAGCTGAATGCAGTATGAAAACATTACGATAAATGAGGGTCAAGCGATTTAGAGGATCACATATTCTCACACACCTTTAGTCTCTCCATCTCAGACGTCTGCGCTCCCAGCCTGCTCTCCAGTTCAGCCATCTTTGCAGCATCTAATGAGCTGTCACTAGAGGGGAGTGTGTCAGAGGACTGAGAGAAGCCAGAGAAAGGTTCATTAGTTTTAAACAACTTCAGCAAATCTATGTCAAATTGATCTTCTCATGATTTTTACCCTTACTTCAGCTCTTCTGAGCAGGTCTTGTCTCTCCATCTTCAGCTGGCCGATTTCTGTTGACTGGGACTGAACTTGACTTCTTAAAGCCTCCAGTTCCTGCAACACAGCACACATTCAGCACAGGTACAAAATACTAACACCGGATCTGATTAATGCCTCCAGATTAACTCTGGTGACATATATAATTCTTATTGTGAGAGACATGAAAATAAGGTGATCCTAGGCAAGGCAAGTTTATTTGTATAGCACAATTCAACAACAAGGTGATCCAAAGTGCTTTACAGAGACATTAGAAACAAAAACAATGATTTAAAATTGATTACAACAAACAAACAAACAAACAAACAAACAAACAAACCAGTATATAAAATCAAAAATCAAAACAGATAAAATCAGAACAGTAGATAAAATCGGTAGTTAAAATGTAAGTTTTGAAATTTAAGCTTAAGTGCGGATTTGGTGCTTTATTTAAATGCAACTGAGAACAGGTGAGTCTTCAACCTGGATTTAAATAAACTGAGTGTTTCAGCTGATCTGAGGCTTTCTGGGAGTTTGTTCCAGATATAAGGAGCATAAAAGCTGAATGCAGTTTCTCCGTGTCTGGTTCTGACTCTGGGAATTGATAAAAGACCAGATCCAGATGTACAAAGTCTGTGTCCCAGAAGTCCATCCTGTCCTAAAACCACTAATACTCTACAGCAAGCTGTAGCGCTGCACTTCCTGAGAGGTTCTTTAGGCTTGAGTCACACCCTCTTGCATACATGTAAACATCATAAATCATCTTGAATATTTATGTCAATAAAAGTGAAAATAAAATGGTACACTTAAAGATTTACCTCTCTGTTAGGCACAAGAGTAATTTGAACACTTATTTAGTGACAAAACAAGCATTTGCCTCATGCGCTTAACCTTTTGAAACATTTTTAGCAAACAGGGGGTTCAAAGGAAAAGCAGAGACAGGTGTGAAGTGATGAATCCCACCTGGAGCAGCTCTGTGTTGTCTGATCCTCCTGCTGGACCCTCTGCTGTCTGTGCAGCTCCCAATTTCTACAGTTACACAGAGTTAAAACATTATGCAGTCACTTTTACTCCAGATACAATATGTAACTGTGCGATTAACCCAAACACAGACATGAAGCAGTTTTTAGAAGCTCCCATATCCAGATATGTCGGAAAGTTTAAAAGTAAAGGTTTCTTTGTGTCTTTGGTTTGCATGTTTATAGTTGCAGTAGTGTTTTCTGGTTGATCTTCGTCTTCTAATTTATTCTACAGGTGTGGTTTAAACATTATAATGATATAATAAGTGTTTATTCTAAAATAAGACATAGAAAGCAATGTATCAGTCCAAATCAATTGATTAATCTCTGGTGGTTGTATAGAGTCCACATTGCTCCCCCGTGTGTCAGTCAGCTGTTTGGAGGACTGTTTTGCCTACAGTTGTTTTACACTAACAAACGCATCAAAACAGCTTTAAAACATCTCTCTGGAATCAGCCCCCAGAACAACAATGCCAGTACACACAGACTTAAAAAGAAAAGAAAAAAAAAAGATACTAACCAGGCTGCTGATGAGAGCATCTTTGTCACCAAGTTGTGTTTGAAGTAGCGAGTGCTGTTTGCGGAGCTCCTCCACCTCCTCTCTGAGCTGGGTCAGCTCTTCTGTTTGCAGCCCGTTCACCTGAGAGCCGTCTCCCTGGCTGTTGGACTGACCCTGGTTCTCTTTAGCTGACGTTTGAGCACAAACACTCAGTTTAAGTGTTAACAACAGCAATACTGATGCTGATGTTATCCCTAAATCTACAATCCTGAGCTGATTTAGGCTCAATCACGCTGGAGTAAAAATGGGATAGCAACCTTCTTGTGAGTAGAAGGAGGGGGACGCTTGGTGGTTTACTGGTGACTGCATTGAAATTTTTGCATTTAGCAACCAACTGCTAGTAGTTGCAGCAACTATCTGGCCATTGTGACCACTGTTAATCCAAAGGTTAAAGCAGCCTGTCCCCAAACAATCATGGCCTAATTTGGACTGACTGTAAACATTCTTAGACAGATTGACAAAGGTTTGGAAATAACTGTCATCTAATTTATGAAACAGACCACTTACTAACACTTTGCAATCAATTTGACTCTGTGCTCAAGTCAGTCTCTCTGCAATATGGGACAAGTCAGCTACATCAGAGCAGGGTAGGTGAGCCTATGTCATCCATCCACCCTCTTCAGCTTATCCAAGTAAGGGTCACAGGGGGAGTCTTTCCCAGGTACCTTAGGGCGACAGGAAGGGTACACTCTGTACGAGTCACCAGTCTGTCGCAGGGCTAACACAGAGAGACTCGCACACTCACATTCACACCTATGGGAAATTTATAATCACTAGTTAACCTAACCCCACTAACTGCATGACGTTGGACCACTGGAGAAATCCAGAGTACCCAGAACCCAGCATGGGCATAATTTTGCAGTTAAATCGCCGTCCTGCAGCAGCTACATCACCATTTGTGAATAAACCTCTGAATTTCAGTCTCATATCTACGAGGTTCTGGCTGAACTCTGATTCTAAGTAACAGGCTAGAGATACTCAGCTTTTACATGTCTTTGAGCTACTTTGCTTTGATAGCAAAGAGTTTAGGCAGTTTATTTGGGTTTGTGTCTTCATGGTTTTGTCTCTGTCATTTTGCCTAAGAAACATTTGCATTCGCTGTCATCCTTGTTAGTTTAGTACAGATTGGAAACAGGAAAAATTGGCTACTATGTGATCTAAGAACAGAAACCTACAAGTATCTCTTGAGGCGACTAATTTGTCTCACACTTGTTTAATGCCACACAAACTTGCATATAAGGAAATGTAAAAAACAGCATCATTTTTCTCCTGTAATAACTTTTTGGTTTTAAAAACTATTTCTCAATGACTTCTGAAAGTGATGCAAGCAATATGGAAGACTGTATTATAGGAATATAGCACAGATTTTAATCACAGGTATGACACTCACACGCTTGACAGCCTCACTGTGATGACAAGACTGCATGAAATCACGACACACTGTCTGTTGTGTGCTAAGAAAGTGCTACAGAGTTCTAAAAGCACAAAATTTCACTTTAACATTTTGTTTATGAAACAAAGTAAATTGCTCCTATGAAACGTGGCTGTGTGCGTGACGGTCTCGCACAATTTGATATAAAACAGTATCTGGGGATGTTGCTGCACATCCCTGTCGCTCTATTATCTGAGCGAGGCAGTAAAAGCTTAATGTGCCCGCCGGAATGAGGTTGATAGGATTAAAAATCGTGCATGTCAGTCCCTCATTTCTCATTCATTATGAGAAAATGTATTTTAAATGAACTAAATCTCTATATTTTATGTATCTAAAGTCACACCACACACACACAGCCGATGAGGTGCACCCACCTAATTTCAGCTTGAGGATGTTGTACTGGTCTTTGTGCTGCTGGATCTGCGACTGCTGCTGGGTGATTGTAGCCTGCAGCTGTTCATTCTGGGAGGTCATGGATGCCACCTGCTCCTTCAGCTCCTGAAGCTGAGCGTCCTGAGGATCATGTGATCAAAATCAATCTGTCAGCAGGAGAGTACATCAAACTGAACAAACACAACATGTAACAAAATGATAATGGTGTTATTTACCTGCTCTCTGATCAGCTCTTTATACTGAGTCACAATGTTGTCGTGCTGCTCTAATGTCTTCTTCACCTCCTCTTCCTTCTTCTCCTCCTCGCTAGACTTGTGAACTGCTTTGGTTATCACTCCTGTGGAAAAGTAGGGAGAGGAACATAACTCGTTAGGCCAACTGAAACTCTGCAATAGTTCTCTTAAACTGTTCGTGTTACGATGAATGTGACGGGACTGACCTTCCAGTTCTTTGACCAGCTTGGTAAACTCATGATCGAACAACATCTGCTCTGGAGACGGGAAGACGGGCTGCGGCTTCTGAGCCGCCCGCGAATACAGTTCATGTTTGGTGATGAAGCACAGCTTCTCTACAAAGTTTTCCTTTCCGATCCGCTTCTCGATGAGCTGCTTTAGCTTCTCTCTGAAGAGGAGAGAGCACAGTAGCTTTGTCACTATATTAAACAGATTTTTTTGTTTTAATTTGTCAAATCAGTGGACAAAGACACCACATTTAAACAATGTACCTCTCATTTAAACACTTTAGATACACAAATGATGGCTATATAGCAGCTGAAATGATGAAAATCTGATTTGTGAAATGCATGTAATCTATATTTTTTTACTTATCACCATAATAATGTGTTTGCTTGTGTGTATACTGAGTATTGTTGTCATTCTGTCACCAAAAAATTTAGGTAAACCTAGTTATAGCATGCACATGTTTGAGTGAGTGAAAGAGATTTACTTGGTATAGTTTTCCAGCGAGTTGTCGTTATAATAGATGCAGATGCCGAGAAGCAGCGCACACAGGCCCTGCACCAGCCTCTCGTCCTCCCCCAGGTTCTCTGAGATCTGAGCGGTCAGCTACAAGAGTCAGTGTCAAGGACTCATCCAAGTAAAGCTGCACATTTTAAGTAAGACTGAATGAGAGGTTTTAACCTAAACACAAAATCAAACTGAATAAAAGAAAAAAGCATAATAAATAACTTGTTTACGAGGCATTAAGAACCCTATGAAGTAGTAAAACTGACAAAAGGATACAAAAGGAACATTTTCTTGATTGTGCAGAAAGTGTGTAACGGCAATCGGACAGTTGCTGATCCATGTACACAGCAGCATGAGGAGGCCCACCCTGGTCTGCACTTTACTGCCCTGCAGAGAAAAACAACAAGACAGAAGAAGAGTCAATGTGTTTCTGTACAGTGACAGTGACACAAAAACACGATGCTACACGACAAAAAACACAGAAAACAGAGTCAGACTGAATCCTCGTCACATTTAAACGCGACTGGGAATAGTTTACTGGTTGGATACAGATTACTTAACCAATTAATGTATCTAGTAAGCAGCCATTTCATCAAAGCATGAGCGGAGTATAGATGTTAGCTCTAAAATGGTAAATTACATTAAAAAAGAAGCATCGGATTTGCTGGTACATAGCAACAATTAAGTATCCCTATCAGTGGAAATGGCGAAGTTAAAACAATGCATGTCCTTTTCTGGTCAATAAAAATAAGGAAATGGTTAAAGTAATCCTTCAACACATGTCATACATTAGTGGTTAATGAGGTTATCATAAGGCCAGTCAAAACAAAAACATTCAGATATTTAGACTGAGGTTAGATTTATCAGAGCAAGCAATCCTGTGATAATTACTAAAAAAAATGTAAATAAATAAAATAACTACATCATCAACATTAAAATCAGTTTGCAATCAATTATTTTCAAAGCAAAGTGAAACTGCAATGGAAACTTTATCCCATTTCCAGCTGTCAGCACATGCAAAGCAAACCCCGCTAAATGTGCTTTTCAGGATTTTTTTTTTAATGACATAAATTATTTCATTATTATTAAAACAGCTTAAAGATCTTTAAAAGAGCTCAATGTGGATTTTCTTCCTTCTTTATAAAAAACGTCCCTCAAATGCGCACATTTATGGGAAACTGATGCCAGCGAGTGGATATGTCATCTCTATCACTGAAAGGAAGACAGGATATTTTTCATGGAGTTGGAACGTGAGATGATGAAAAACAACAGTGTGACGCGGTACGGAGATGAGCAAAAACCTGTTAAGTTTAAATTGTGGCTTAAGACTGCCAATCAACTGGTGCATTAACACTTAACGCTCGACATGCTTTTAAGAAAGGAGCTCTCTGAGTAAGCAGTGAAGGTGTGGATAAAAACTAATCAGCATTCAAAACTATAAAAACTTACAAAAATCACCTTTTCAGCTTTTGTCTCCAAATGTGACGCAATGCAAAATAAATAAAATGAAGAGGAAAACAAAAGAAAAGACAATGACCACCACAGGCATCAACTGAGCACACATTGGCCTGGTCTCTACAAAGACGTCATATGTCTGTGTGTGGGGGGCACAGATGACCATTAACACTTGAGACATTGCTGAAATTGACTTATGTAAAGCAAATGCTGTGTGACACAGCTTCATAATAAAAAATAATCTTAGAGGAAACATTTCCACTTCTGTATCTCTTCCAGGAAACCACCAACACAACACATTACATCAAGGCACAGCTATCCAGTTACAACTGCCTAATGGGCTGCACTGCTGCCAGCCTGAGACTGGAAGTCAGAAGAGGTGTGGCTCGTATGAATGTGTGTTTTTAACACAAAGCTGCACACTGCATATGCCTGACACATTTCAGGGGGAAAAAAAGACATCTTCTTCACAAGTATGACCCACTGTCAGAGATCTTAATTCTGTTCTAGACAATCGGTGACAAAAATGTGTTCGCTACCTAGAATCCAAATCACATATGCAGATTTTAGTAAACAATGGACGCCCCACACAAGCAGTCGGCAACCAGTCGGCAACCACTGGCTGCTAGGGAAAAGGTGTATTTGTCAACTGGATGGCAAGTTGTTGCTGGTTGTTTCTGTGAAATTGTTTACTAAAGCATCATTACCACAATCCTAGAAAATAATCAGTTACCCCCCAGCCAGGACACCCCCCCCCCAAAAAAATAAAATAAAAATATTTATTCCACAATAGGTTGGTGAGTAGCAGCTGAGAGGCACTTTAGGGCAAACTAGTCATAAAGAGGTATGAAGACTGATTTAGACTCCTGCACAAAATCTATGTTGTAACCAGAAAACCCTCTTAACCCTTTGCTGCACTCTTTCACATCACTGAGTAGTTTGGGTACATCAGCTGCCTTGATCCGATGTGTAGTTAGATTTCTCGGGAGGTACACGTCAGCTTACATGGAAGGTTACAGTGTAGGTTTACAACGGGGTTTCCGGTTTGTAAGTTATGACAGATTTTCTGCAGAAGTCTACATGATGAAGCATAACAGTCCTGTACTGATAACCTCCTTTGGTCACTAGCAATGCCACTGTAACTTGTCAGCAAGCAATTAGGTTAGTCGATGATGGCCTTCAAGCCTGAGTGACTGAAGCCTTAGCCACTTTACACTTGAGCACAATCCTGGATTTGTGGTTCCATCTCACCCACACTTATGAACAAGACCCTGAGATACTTGAATAACACTAAAATGGGAAAGCCAACCTGCAGGAGTGCCCTCTACAGTTTTTAAACGGAGCACCAGGGCCCACCAGACAGCGCATGCTCATACCAGCTGCCTTAGTTGAACAGTTTTCACATGTTCGTCAGGCTGGATATCAGGTAATGGAGGTTGGATGCAAATGTCCGTCGCAGACACATAACAATGTGGCTCTTGCACAAACTACCTAACCACACTGAGGATTTTCATTAGCGATAATAATTCTGAAACATGAAATAATTTCACTTTCTCTTTTGCAGGAGGTGACCGTCAAGCTCTTGGTAGGAAACTTGAGCACACCATCAAGGCTTAGAGGTTGTGAGTATCCAAAGACCAACCTCAGGCCTCAAGCAATAGGAGCTCAAAGTACGTTTACCTTTATCAAGTTGTTTCACAACAGATAAGTACCAGCAGTAATTTGGAGCCTTTCAGCAGCATGAAGTTAGTTTTTAAATCTGTTTTGGTACCAAGGTTATGTTTTACAAGGCCTCTTTGATCCCATTATTTGGGATTTCCAGTTCAGAAATATCTGAACCCAAAGGAAGACATAAAAATCATACACAGTCCTATAAATCATCTGCCAGTTTTGCTGTGCGCCATATAAAAATACAGGACAAAAAGCAGTGACAGTCACTCACTTGAACAGGAGAAGGCCCAAAAGTTGCTGCAGTACTCACTTCCTGAACAAACAGATAAGGGCTTGCAGCACAGCAAACAAAGTTCAAAGTTTAAAGTAGGTGTCAGGATGATAGCACCAGAGATAAACGATTAAAAACAGCCAATGTGTCCCTTTTCTCTGAACCTCTCTCGGGTGTCCACTTGTGTACTTCCCCACAAGCCCCTGGTGAAAACACTGACAGCAACTACATCTTACAGGTGTGTGAGGAGGAGTTCACTTGTGTGTCACCCTAATGAGGTAGCGCTGGGTCAAAGCTTTCAGTTAGGGACAAAGATCGGGTAGTAAAGAGTTATAAGGAAGCAAGATCCCCCAACAAGTGGGCCAACAAGACCCCTACTACAACTGCCAAGCCAAAAACATAACACAGACAGGTGCCACCCAAACACTCACACACAGGTACACTTTACTCACCCGCCGGACGATCTTATCACCCTGCAAAACCACAATAATGTGACACTGTTCTCTTCACTGTGATCGACAATAGTGCTGTTTTAAGAAACCTATGGCAAACAGAGACACACAGCCTATCAGCACGCTCCTCTGTATCATCATTGCCCTACCTGGGACAGGATGTTGGTGCACTGCTGCAGCAGAGACACAGGGGGCTTGCCCAGGCTGGTGGCAAGCTGAACCCTCAGCAGCTGCTCTTTCTGGGTGAGGTTGTCCTGCAGGGCATGAGCTAAGGCCACAGCAGCACACCAGTTTGAAAGAGAGTCTGCTGAGAACAGGCCTCCACACAGCAGCTGTCCTGCAGAGATGGAATTGGCTGAAAGGCAGAAAAAAGTGAGCTATTAAGCACTTAAAACAGTGTGAACCATCACATGTTATTTATTTACAGGACCTGAAACTGTTACTGACCATCAATGGTGGAGGGCAGCAGTGTAGCAACTATCTCCCCCTGGCCTTTCTGGTTTTTATAGAGGAAACACTGAAAACAGTAAAGGACCGCACAGCGAAGCACAAATGGTTGTCTCTCATTTACCATGGACATGAGCAGCACCACAATGGCTGGTCTGTGGGGACATGAAGAAGAGAGGTCACCATAGGATTTAGATGGATAAAGGCGATTTAACAGGTCAGTCCACTGGTTGTGTTTTTACCTTGGTGGGTTTGACGGAGCGTTGACAGAAGCAAAATAGTCCTGGTTGACCTGAGAGCCTCTGATGACCTCTGAAACTGTGTTGATGGTCTGAAAGAAAGCATCCAAATCAAAGTCACGATCATTAATCTGCATAAGCTCACTGCTGAGCAACAAAAATTCTCTTTTTTCAGCTTTGTTACTCTAAGTATCATGACATATCAAACCAGTTTCCATGTCTAAGTGTCTTCTGCGATGCACGAAGCTCCCATCTTTTTAATTTGATGCATTTTTTTTCCCAAATGTCAATCTGGACCTTTCTAGATTTTAATTAGCCCCATACACGGGCATGTCTTTAAGCTTTAGAAACTCCCAGTGTACCCTAAAGTCTCTGGGCTCAGAGTATCCCAGACACAACATATAAATCACCGTCTGGCCGACCAAGATTTCAGTGTGGACATTGATCTTAGGATAATAACTATTTGTCAGCAAACAATTCACGCCACACCACTGCTATCCTCATTGTGGATGGGATCCTCCCAGCGCTCTTGTCCGAAGTCATTTTAATTTTTGGTTTTCTTCCTCCAATATGATTACATTTGTCTATCAATGAGTCACCCGCTTTACTTTAGTGACCGACCCAAAACATAACATGTTTTTCAGGAGAATTTAAACCCTTGTCCTAAATGCAGCTGTGCTGATGCATGACATGAAGGAAAGTATTGGA
The DNA here is from genome assembly GCF_963576455.1 of Neolamprologus multifasciatus. Taxonomy (NCBI): domain Eukaryota; kingdom Metazoa; phylum Chordata; class Actinopteri; order Cichliformes; family Cichlidae; genus Neolamprologus; species Neolamprologus multifasciatus. Next base: position 24,385,999 of record NC_140444.1, read on the forward strand.
CCACACCTCTTACTGTCTGAGGTGGTAGTCTGTAGCACGGGGTCCCCACAAGGAACAGTACTCGCCCCTTTCCTCTTCACCCTGTACACTGCGGACTTCAGTTATAACACGGACACTTGCTATCTCCAGAAGTTCTCAGACGACACCGCCATTGTGGGTCGGGTGTCGGAGGGAAATGAACTGGAATACAGGGGGTCATCAAATACTTCGTCAGCTGGTGCGAACAGAACCATCTTTGCATCAATGCCAGCAAGACGAAGGAGCTGGTGATTGACTTCAGCAAAAAGCCAGCCCCTATTACACCAGTGAACATCCAGGGTTTGGACATTGAAACAGTGGAGGAGTATAAATACCTGGGTGTTCACCTCAACAACAAACTGGACTGGTCCACAAACACAAATGCACTTTACAAAAGGATCTAGAGTCGTCTCCACCTGCTACGGCGGCTGAGATCCTTCGGGGTGAACAGGCCACTCCTAAGGAAATTTTACGACACTGTGGTGGCGTCTGCTATTTTCTATGCTGTGGTCTGCTGGAGTGGTGGAATGGCAGAGAGGGACAGGAGGAACCGCAACAAACTGGTCAGGAGGGTCGGCTCTGTCCTGGATTCTCCACTGAAGTCCATCGAGCAGGTTGGGGAGGAGAGGATGTTGTCTAAGCTAACATCCATCACGGACAGTCCCTGCATGAGATTGCGCTCGTTCAGCAGTAGACTTTTACACCCAGAGTGTAGGAAGGAGCACTACCGCAGGTACATTCTTACCAGCAGCTGTCAGACTCTATAATGCAACTTAACATTCTTTTGGTCATCTTACTCACCAGCTTGTTTGTTTACTGTACATTTTATACATGTCGCCGTACAATTTTTCTATACATATTCTGTACATTGTTACCTGTACATACCTGTACATACAAACTTCGGCTGCTTATGTTTATAGGACCAACTTGTGTCTTCCTTTTATATTTTATTTTCCCTTGCTGTAAGAGCTCTGTAACACCGAAATTTCTCATCCGTGGGATAATAAAGGTTTATTCTATTCTATTCTATTCTCTTTGAATTGATGTGTTTAGGTTCCACTGCCATTGCTGTATAAACCATACAAACATAAATGTTAGGACCTCACTGAATTCGAATGTGATACGTTTTAACTAACTAAATGGCTAATGGTCTCAGACTTAATGAGGGGGTTGTTGTGATTACCTCAGTGAGGATGTCTGCAGGGACACCAGTGGCCATGAGGATGGTGCACAGCTGCTGCAGTAGGCCACACTGGAACATGGACTTCTGACAGCTGGCTGTAGCTCCAGGAGAGTTAACTGGAGACACCATGACTCGCACCAGCTGGGATTACAACATTATTTAACAGTTATTTAAGAGTTTTAACAAATAATATTCTGCTGTTTTTAATTAGTACTTAGATCAAGACAATAATTAGACATATTACCTGCAGCATGAGATGAAGGTTTGTGACCTTCTGTGCAGACCAACCAGAGTTATCGTCACCAACCTCGAACCAGGGCTTCATTCTCTGGATGTAGGAGCCTTCTTTAAAGAAGTTCTGGTTGGAGCTGTTGTTCTTTAGCAGGTTGAGGAGAAGAAGCAGACAATCCTCTACCACAATACCTGCACACAAGAAAGAGGACAGATGTCAGGATATATCACAAGCCAAAAAAAACCAAAAACCCACTGTGTTTAGAGAAAAGAGGTAGGAGCGTATTGTTCAGTAACAATTCTGTGTAAAAATCCATTTACCTCCATCGCTGCTGCCTTCTTCTGTGATGATATCTAGGAGGCGCTCAAACGCATTCTCAAATGCCACAATTTTCTGAATGGCAGCGTTGCCTTTAGTCAGCTGTTGAAGTAGCAACAAGCCCTGATGGTGGCAGAAAACAAAATGTCACAGACTCAAACAGACCTCTACTCAACGCTCAGTTTCAAAGGGGTTCAAATACAGTGTAATACAAAACGTAAGTGTGCTTACATCATTGCGAATTACTTCTCTGGAGTCTGCCAGCAGGTCCATCAATCTGGAAACACCTGTGAGAGTAAACGGAAACAAAAAATGTTGCTGTTAAAGCGATAAATTCCCGACGTGACAAAGTTTGATATCATGCAGAGATAAGAAACTCACCCATGGGGCTGACCAGGATAATACCCTGGATCTGTGGACCCTGGTTCTTCAGCAGAGCAGTCAGCAGCTTCACTCCGGGCCACCGTACATGAAAGTCAAACTCCTAAAAATGCAGAAAAGCATCAGATGGGGGGAGGTCAGGAAAAATTTTACAATACAGAGTTTCTGCTGCTGGATCAAAACCACTCGGTACCTCCAGCAGAGTGAGGAGCAGGGTTACGTGCTCAGGATCCTGGACGAACGTGTCTGTAAACTGGAGGCCGAGGTCGTCTGCCTGCTTCTGTGCGTTCTCATCTGTGAAGCGAGATTGAAAAATGAGTCACCGTCTCAGGAGTCATCCATGTAGTGTGTGGACCCAGCTGGTTTGTTCATATAAATCAGCCTGAGCAACACAGCAGTGAAGCTCACATGTATAACTTCAATTACCAATGACAAGCGACTTTACAGGTACCATGAGAATGCGAGACGCGCTCAGGGTGACAAATGTGAACAAACCAGGAAGACAAGAGAGGCTACACACAGGAGAGGACAGCAGGGTTACCGCCAAAGGAAGTGTATTCTAAGCCCACAGTGATAAACAGTTAATTAGGGATGAGTGCAGCACTTTAAAGCAAAGAACTAAAAATAAATGGATGCTTTTCCCAGCTAAGGATCCATTACCGAGATTACAAAAAGAGTGTTCTTGTCTACTTTTAGTGGTATGACTTTATGCAAACAGCTATTGCCACAAACAGACTCGATAAAAGCTTCTACCCACAGGTCCTCATATATGCCTCCTGACTGAAAAATTGATGATTCACTCCCACTTTTAACTGTAGTAGAGCAGGTCGCTATATGCTGCTCTGACTCCATTTTGCACTATACTGATATATATATATAGATAGATATATATATAGATATATCTATATATAGATATATATATATATATATCTATATATAGATATATCTATATATATATCTATATATATATATATATATATATATATATATATATATATATATATATATATCTATATATATATATCTATATATATCTATATATATATCTATATCTATATCTATATCTATATATATATATATATATATATATATATATATATATATATATATATACATACACACACACACACATTTATTTATTTTTTCCTCCATGTTATACATTTTAGATTTTAGCTGCTAAACTATTTTTCATTCTTCCTGCAACACTAACAATGGAGATCATTGATTAACATTAATTAACTGAGATAAACTTATCTTAGTTAATTAATTAGTTAATATACATTCAATTTCAAGGTGGAGCGCCTGCAGACAATTACTTAACACTTTAGCTTCTTGCAGCTTATTGTTTTGGTTTCCCTTGGTCCATCTTTACTGGTTTATTTTGTGTCATTGCTCTAAACAAAGTTTTCAGCACCAGTTGGCTGTTGTGTTTAATGAAAATGCTCTGAAAAACCACAACGCATACTACCTGACAGCAGAAAGACACAGAGACAGGCTGCTGATGGCAATTGAAACCAAATCAGAGCTAAAAAGTAAATCACTACTGCCAGGTAGATAGAAATCTCTCTAGTTTTGCATAAAGCATAAGACTTATTGGTCAAGGTGGACTAAACAAACAGTTAGTGTAGGTTTAGATGAAAACGGTGTCCCTCTCAACCCAAAGATCCAAATACAGACGTATTAGATTAAAATAAAAACGCTTTCTAAAAAAATAATAATAATTTGGTATAATTAGTATTGGTATAACAACAACAACAGTGCAAAATTACTGAGGTATTAAAATGTGATGTGAGGGAAAAAAGGGAAAAAAGGAAAAAAAAAACAAAACAGCCAGAAGATGGGGCATAATGAAGCATTAGTGAAGCATTCTTGTCAACACCAAAGTGCCTTCCTGTTTATTTTCTGGTGCCCTCTAATTTTAGTGAAGTTAGTTATAACTAGTTAGCACTAAAGCTACTGCAAAAAGGCACAGTTTGAGTACTGACCAGGCACAGACACATTCTTATGCTTCCCTGAGACAGGGAGAGGGGCTACTGCGTCTGCGAGTGCAGGAAGGAAGAGAAGTTCAACGCCTTACCCAAAAGCTAGCATTCATTCCAAGTCTAGCATCAGCTAACAGAGACTTGTTAACCCATGCCATGACAACACCATTTTCATTTATCAGCTTATTTTAATCTTTGCAGGGAATACATTTAAAATGTGCTCTTTTTCAATAACCAAACAAAGGGGACTGTGTGATTCCTAAGTGCCGTTGGTGTTAGAGGGGTTGGCATCATGCACAGTCAAAGAGTTTTACCTTCTGATTCATCTGTAGGTTAAAACATGGAAGAGAAGAGAGAGACGAGAGTCTTTAAATAAAGCAGTCATCATCAGTGTATAGAAGAAGGGAATGCAAACTGACAGCTTTCCATGTTTAACATGAACTGAACTCATTTACACTTGCAAAACAAACATGGGTTTTAAGTCAGATCAAACCATTTACAGAAGCCTCACAATGAGGAGGAATTCATTTCAATATAGTTAAAAACGTCTTTAGATCAGAGGTTTTATCTTCCAGTTATGAATTCAAGTTAAATTACATATTTTTTTAAGGATGTGGGGTGTAATACCTTGTTCTTCCTCCTCATCATTGCAGATGACGTTGTAAAGCGTATCCAAAGCATAGCCGAGGATTTCAGAGTCAGATCTGTTGCATTTGGGAGACAAACATAAGCATGTTTACTGAGCTGTAATCCACAAGCATTACAAGTATGAGTATTAACATACCTGTCAGTCTGTAGTATGTTAATCAAGTGATCCATTGCCTGTGTTCCAACTTCCATTCGATATTTCTAGAAAACATTTAAAAAATGCTCATAGGATTGGTATTGCAACCAGAACCTAAAATAAAGGAATTTTAGTCAATATGCACAAAGAAAAGTTAGAAATATTTTGGATTTCTGTGGTATTTCTTATGAAATACAGGAAACCTGCACATCTATCTGTGTAGCAGACCAGGACTAACACCCATGTGTGTTAACGTGAAACCCTGTGCCTCTTAAACCCCTTATTCAAGCTCGATAAACTCATTACTCATGGTTGACAGTGCAGCTAATGGCAAAACTGTCCATGAACAGAAGTGACTTGGTGGAGGTCAGAGATGAGTTCATTTTAATCAGTAGAATGTGACAAACAAGACCTTTATCCAAGGCTACTGGTGGCACGTTTGTTGCAGTGAGACACAGCAGAAAACGTGTGCAGACTGCTTTATGTACATGATGTTAGTGCAGTGATTTCAACTCAAAGTTTCACAGCTCTTCTCTTAAATAGTTGCACTAAAACTTTCAAGAAATTACAATTTTTCAAGGCAAGTTAGGATCCATTTAACTAGCAACTGACTGCATACAGCTTCAGGCCCTTTTAGTTCTCTACTTATACTTTACCTTGGAGAGGGACTTAAGAGCACGGACAGCATCTCTCCGATCTTCTAGGAGCGTGGAGGAGGCAACTCGATCGCACAGCTTCTGGATCTGTTAACGGACATATTATTTTTTAACTATTATTGCAATGCTTGTTGATAATTTCTGTAATTTTATGTCTCTGAAATTGAGAGAATTTTTGGAATGTTTTAAAGAGCTGTGATTTCCAAGTCCCAATGGTTCTGTGGTGGCGTTGTGAGGAGAAGAAGCAAAAAAACCCAAAACAAAACAAAATATTGTACATAATTACATTTAGCACACACAGACAGCTGACAAATTAAAGGAAAAAACACTAGTATTTCTGAACCCTTTCAAGTTTTGAAATATTTTGTTTTAATCCAACACCATCTGACAGCTTGTGTCTTAATGTGCACCTTGGTCACTTCAGTAAGATTTACGTATCACTTATGAAAAGGCGTGTGAAGTGTGAATGCACGATGTCTCCTGCATCTCAAGCTGCTTAGCTCTTATTACTAAGATGATGAGTCAACACATGTTTAATGCAAACTGCCATGAAATTAAAGTCAACTGTGACAGTGTGATAAAGTGTCTAAGTTGTCTAAAATGAGATCTGGCTGATTGCAAAGGCCACAGAAAATGACTTGCATCACTCTAATACTCAAACCATTCAGTAATCCTTCATGTCACCCTGGAAGACACCACTCCCATCATGGGACGAAGGTGACAACTTTGTATTGATTTGCCGAGACAAAGGGGACAAGTGGACCCAACCCACCCCCAAAAAAGGCCCACCAGATGCACTTATTGTAGGGAGGTTTACTGCTTTCACTTTCATACAGGTCCTATTCCAAAAGCAAAAGCAAAATGTGGCTGGAATCGCAGGTCTAAAAGTGCACTGCAGCATGGGATGTCGGCAAGTCAACAGTAAATTAATTTAACAGCTCTGATCACAGAAAGAGCAGTAACAAGGTGGGGGGGACAGAATTTGAGAAGGTTTCTGTTCAAGTGTTTTGTGCATTCTCCCTGAGCAGTCACTATACAAAGAACTGATTATATGTGGTTGTCTGCTGCAATCTCAGCAATGTGTCAGGAGATTCCTGCATGGAACACTATGCATGGCTGTCATCAGCTGAAGTACAAAATATCCAGTTATTTTTTTGGTGCTTTTAAACCAATTGATTAGCAGGCAATCAGTACTAAAGATAATAGTTCGCTGCCGCCCTACGTACACGACGAGGTCCATTTTTATGTTGTACACTAGCTCATTTTACAAGATCACACCAATATGTTCAGTAGATTTACAGATTAAAGTTAATCAAAACAAAACTCTGACGTGTAAACAGCTGACAGTCCTAACGGGCTGATCCTTGGTGTCCGTGTCTTTCATGGATTTCTCCATTCATTGTGGCTTCACAGCAGGTTACACACACTGACAGATTAGCCACCTTAGCTCATTAGCCCTCTAACTAGCTCGCTGTCAGTCATTCGCCAAGTGAAAGGTATCTTCACACATTCTCTTAGGTGTTTGTTATGTGACGGAGCAAAAAATAACTAGTTTAAAAACACAACTCTATCCCCCTGTTCTCAGTTTGTACGGCGCACAGCGGAGAAACGTAAGCTAGCCGCTGCTAGCCAAGGTGCTTTCCTACCGTCTCCGCTCCGGACGGCTGCGGCCCGGCTGCCTGCCCACTTATCACTCCTCTGAAGAAGTTCATTTCGGTGCCGTATTCAGAGCCTCTCTTTCTTCACAAAACACCCCTCTGCCGCCTCTCACTGCGCTCAGTATAATAGACACGTAAGAGAGTACACAATGATATATTTTTTTACACTGTGTACACTGACCTACCCCGGAACACTAACGTTTGAGCACTGCGCATGCTCGCAAACGTGGCGATACGTGGCTCAGCAGCAGACCACCAGCCGGTTATTTAAAGGGCAAGAAAACTAATGATTATGCTCTGTGATAGGCAATACATTGATAAAATAAACAATTATCAATTAAACCTATCATTAGAGGTTTAAAGTTTTCAACTCTCACACACTGTTCAAGTAAAATTTAACCCGTTCGAGTGGAGCATAATGTGTCATTTAGTGCTAAAAAACACAAAGAATACAAATGTCTCTAAAATGTATACTGTTGTACAGGAGCTACAATCCTTTATACACTGAGTTTGTTCTGAATTAAATTTGATCTGTAACTATCCAGGTGGATTTTAGATCATTGTGCCAGTGGGCATCAAATCAAGAGAAATTGTTGATTTCTCAACAATTGTAACAATACAATTGTAATCTTGAAACTGTAAACTGTTGTTTCTGTGTATATATAGTAGCGATTATGTATGATGCACATAAGGAAAAGAGGTCATACAGAGGTCAGAGGCTGCCTTGACAGATACAAGATGTGTATTAGGGCAGCATGGTGGCAGAGTGGTTAGTACTCCTTCACAGCAAGTTCCTGCTTCAAATCCTGGCTGGGGTCTGTCTTTACGGAGTTTGCATGTTTGACCTTCTCCAAAGTACAACGGTCCAAAAACAAACACATGCTAGGTTAACTGGTGATCAAAGAAGTATTAATTAATACTGAATTAATATATACAATTATAAATGGCAGTTAGGATTTTTTAATTACACAGAAGTAGGTGTAATAAATACCAACTGTTTCAGTGTCAGTAACATTTCCACTTCGTGTTTATTATACTTGAATGATTATGACTGGACAGGATATGATATTTTAAAAAACAAATGTTGTAAAATCTTTAAAAAAAAACCCATTCTCCCTGCTCTCCAAAACATTGCGTAAGGATTGATCAGACATCTATTAATGTCAAATAGGCTATTTATGTTTTTGTTGTAGACAGCTATTATAAGGGACCATAGTATGCCATAATATGAAGGCATTTGGTTTGTATAGAGTCAACACAACCAGTACACATAATAAAACAAATAAAAAAACAAACACATTTCATATACAAGATGTTGCAATAACTATACAAGCATGAGGTGAAAGCTGTCCATTGTTAAAACCTTGGCCTTTAATATACAAAAATATATATATACAAAAACTGGCAACCTGCATTTTTTATGTATTAATTCTTAATTAGTTTACAAGAATCCATAAATCAATTTTTAATTATGAATACAATATTCTGTTACCTCACAAACATCACTTACTGTACCTTTAATTGATTGTTAGCCTGCAGACAGACATAAGCACACAGGAACCTTTTTTATTGTGTAGGTGGTCATTCTAATGGTGTAATTCAGGGTTGGATCAGCGCATACAAACAACCCAAACTTCCTAGTCAGCGTGCAGTGATTTAACAAAGTGAAAACTGTTTGGGTGTGTGCACTTTATGACTCATTCATAACTTTGTTACCTACTTTGGAGAATTTTACTATTTCAGGTTATAATTGCTGTCATATGTCCAACTCAATCCGAGAGAAATCAAATTGTCACACATAAATAGGACACTGTGCGAACCTCAGGAAAGGCATTCAGGAAAGGACTGTTGGGCACTTGAACCTGTACAGTCTAATGCATTTTATTGACTTTTTTTTTTTTTTGCTTTTAATTTTGAAATATAACTAATAGGTTTGGTATAACTGTCAAATACACACCTAAATAATCCTTAAGCAGAGTGACTAAGTTTATATGTGTAGGTACTTACAGAAAACAGCCGGTAAACAGTGAAGTTTACAGAAACACACTCAGAGGAAGCACAATCCAAAGTAAAATAAAGTGAAAACCAGAAACCAGATCTACTCAATACTATCTACTCTAACCTGCGTGTAACCCCAGGGCTGGATTAACCTGCCAGAGGACTTTGGGCCCAAAGACAAAATTGTGTTTCATGGAACATTATATAGATCCAGGTCTGCTGAGTGGTGTGTGATCTGGATGAGAATAAAGAGGGGGGAAAAATCTACAAGAACGCTGAGATAAGCATGACAATGTTCATTCAATTAGCTGTAAACATCTACACATGGATGTCTAACTGCTTCCGGCTCACCATGAAGAGCCGGAGAGACAGCATTCAGCCAGAAGAGAACAAGTAAACTTTCATGCCACCAAACATCATTTCCCAACAAACACAACAGCACACTTTTGGCTGTTTAAATAAAGAATTACCTTTTAATTTTCCTACAGCAATGAAAACTGTTTCTATATCTGTGTCTTCAGTGCCCTTAACCCCCATCTACCATCTGCTCTGATGGCTGGGTTCATTGTTACTGATCGTGCCCTTTATTATGTGTGAATCTTGATTTGCATAAATCTTGTTTCTAAAGCCCTGCGCACAGCTGCTTCCACACAGCACAGGCACCACAAACCGATTCAAATGCACCCAGTAATTCAGTGTCTTTAATAAACTTATTTTGAAATTAGTGAAGCAATCCAGTACAATAATATAAAAGCAGTAGAGTTTCATCATTGCACATCAGAGCCATGACACAAATGACAACGCAAAAGCAACATGTGGTCCTCTGGTGTATTTTAAAAGCTTTAAAAGTAAAGAGGTTTACTAAGCTACCAAAAAAATGAACTTATACATTTTAAATATGGATCTTTAAATTGTGGAACAATCACAGAATGATGTTCCTTAATGTAAAACTGCAAAGACCTGGAATATCTCATCGTCCAGAGTACACAATATCATAAAAAGATTTTAAGAATCTGGAGAAATCTCTGTACACAAGGGACACGGCTGAAAATCAGTCAATTGGGATCAAAATAGGGAATCATTGCATGGGCTCAGGAACACCTCCAGACATTAACTGAGGTAAAAAAAAAAAAAAAAAGCAAAAAAAAAAACCATGGATACCACATTCTCCAGACTCGGTTGAAAATCATACATCTCTGATTGTATTGAGGTGCTTTAGTTCCCATGAGATTAACAGCACCATCAATGCTGAAACATATATACAGGATTTCAACATAACCTCCTATCCAGATGACCTGTCTGTCAGGGAATGCCTTGAGTATTTCAGTAAGATGATACTAAACCTCATACTGCAGCATCTAATATAACAGCATGGTTTTGTCCACAAGTTTCATTGTACAATGACAATAACAGGTTGTTTTGTTTTTGTTTTTTTAAAGTAACCGAAGACATTTCTATACAAACAAGCTTTTAATTAATTTTTTTAATTGTTTCATATTATTATTTTATGTATCTTTCTGGTTTTATTGTGAAGCACTTTGTGATTTTTTATCAGTGAAAAGTCCTATATAAATACATTTTACTTACTTACTATTCTATTCTATACCAGTCTGGGTCTGGGTGGCGAAGAGGCCTGGCAGCAGTCCAGATCTTTCACCAACTGAAAACAATTGGAGCATTCCTTATTCCTTAAAAATTAAATTCCTTAAAAAAAAAAATAAAGGAGCCTTGTACTGCTCTCCTACTGCCTGGATGTTTGGTACACATGGTCCACCTCTGACAACAGGAAGGCTGTGCACAAGGTAATTAACAATGCCCAAAAAATCACTGGCTTATGTCTCAGGAAAACCAGGGTCATTACAGGTGACCCTTGCACCCTGCACACCACCAGTTTGACCCACTACCCTCTGGTCGACCTCCAGGGTCACTAACAGCTTCTTCCGATGGGCCATTCGGACCGCTAACAAACACTGTACCCCGACACCACACCTTACCAATCTGAGCCACGGTCTCATCACTCATCACTCACAAACAGACTCTGCTGAGACCAAGTCTTTTTTCTTTGCACTACTCTCACTTTGCTCTCCATTGTGTGCCTTTCTCTTGTTTTGTATATATTCCTCTAGATTATATATACACATTATTTCATTTCATACTTACTTTTGTATTTCAGCTGCTCAAAGCACTGCCTGTCAGATAGGCCCATGGTGCTTAAAACATTCCTCAGAAATTCTGGTCCATGTTGGCATGATGGCATCAAACAACTGTTGCAGAGATGATCTGAGGTTTTCATGGCACATTAACCTGCTGGAAATGGGCATCAGAAGATGGGTACGATGTGGTCTTAAAAAGATGGACTCGGGTAGGCTGTGGCATTTAAACAATGCTCAGTTGGTAGTAAGGGGCTCAAAGTGTGCCGAAAAATAACCTGAACACTCTTACACCACCAGCAGCAGCGTGGACCATTGATACAAGGCAGGATGGATCCATACTTTATGTTGTTAACGCCAAACCCTGAACCTACCACCTAAATATCAGGGTACAAATTGAAACCCATCACATCAGGCAATATTTTTTAACACCTTCTGTTGTCCAATTTTAGTTCCTGTTCTTAGGTAACAGGACTGGCACTTGATCTGGTCTTCTGCTGCTGTAGCCCGTCTGCCTCAAGGTTCGACATGTGTTCACAGATGCCTTTCTGCACACCTTTGTTTTAATGAGTAGTTATTTGACTCACTATTGCTCCTATCAGCTCAAAGAAGTCTGACCCTTCTACTCTGACATCTGGTATCAACAAAGTATTTTCACCCAGAGAACTGCTGCTCACTGGATATTTTTCTCTTTATTGGCCCATTGTCTGTAAACCCTGGAGGTGGTTGTGTGGGAAAGTTGTAGATTAACTGTTTCTGAAATACTCAAACCAGACCGTCTGGCAGCAACAACCATGCCACGTTCAAAGTCACCTTTCTTCCTCATTCTGATGCTCGGTTTGTGCTTCAGCAGGTTGTGTCTACATGCCAAAAATGCACTCAGTTGCTGCCTTGTGACTGGCTGAGTAAATATCAGCACCAACAATAAGGTAGCCAGGGACTGTAATATAATTTAGCAATCCTAATATTAGAACTAATCAGTTTTAGTATTAGGATTAAGCAGCAGGAAACTGATGCATGGGTGGAGTTAACAATTCCATCTATCGCTCCAGTGTTACAGATACTAAAAATGTTAGCTGACAGCCATCAACCACTTACAGAAACTAACAGAAAAAAACCAGGAGAGAAAAATGAGAGTTTGTATGAGTGAGCTTAAGATTTTCTGACACCTTTTAAGGCTATTTTGAGAAGCAATTTTGCAAGAAACTTTACAGGGAGTCTCTCTTTTCCTCCACAACCCTATGTTTAATATAGTTTGTGTTTGGAGGCTTAAACTTTACACAGCCAATGAGGGGAGTCTCCTGTAAACATGACAAACGGTATGAGCGGTGATGTTATCAGTAGTTTATTGTATGTTAATTCCAACACATTCAAAATGGAAAGGAAGAAAGAAAAATAAAATAAGGACCTAAACGTTAAAAAAAAAAGGGGAAAAAAAGTCTCCACCTACAACAGTTTTGTAATAGCAACAAGGGTAAACACAGTAAAATGAAGATGGCAGCCAAATGTTTACCACACTTGCTAAAGCCAAGAAGATACTTCTATTTCCATTCAAAAAAAGAGAAAGGGTTGGAATGATTTACAATGAGGATCCATTAACTGCACTTTTAAAATCACAGAAAAATAAATTAACACTTTTTCTTCCTTTTTCCTTTCGAGGATCCTTTAAAGTTTCGAGAGGGATGAGTCGTTAAAGACCTCAGCAAGAAAAGAAGAATTACCCATCTATAAATTTCTACCTTTGAACGTTTTACCACCACTGACATGGAGAAATCACGAGATCGGTTTGAAAGCATGATGGCTCTTCTTCACGACTCTCTCCATTGACCGTTGCTGTAAAAAATATGATTGCAGTCAAGTGCCCGCGTTAAGCAATTACCTGACAAATAGACATTTGGTGGGGAGGGGGTGGGTGGGTTGAGGCACTCGAGGACCAAAGAGCTGTCATTTTTCTGCAATGTTAGGTCAAAAGCTGTTGCCAAGTTTAAAGTTTAAAAGCCATTTCCACATCTGAAAACATACCACAAAATTACCAAGCATGACTGTAAAAATCTACCTCGACTATACCATACTTATTTACCACATTTTGTTTCAACTGCGAGTGAGAAGGAGAGATTTCACACCAATTACAAAGAGCAATTTCTTTTTTGCAGCCAGATGAGAAATTTGGAGAGGTTGTGTTGAGACTGACAAGATTGTCCCAGAAATGTTGGAAATAGTGCAAAACCACCAGACAAGGAAGACCTCATTAGTATATTTGTCAAGAAAAATGCTACATCATCATTTTACTTTCTGTTTCAGTGCAAGATAACAAAAGAAGGGGAAAAAAAAAGAACACGTTTTCCTTTCCAGCTGAAACCAAAAGGTCTTCCCTCCCTTACCGAGTGGTAACAAAAAAAAGGAAAGAAAAATGCTAATGGACAAGGAGGAGCTGACATGTATGGCATTCAGATAACTCAATAAAATATGCACAGTGAATAATCAGCATATGAAATTACAAATGTTTTAACGCTAGAAAAGTGAGTGCAGTTATTTGTTCGTCTGTAGGCTGGAGGGGACCGAGGAGCCCCACGCATACAGATCTTTACAAAAAATTGTTGCTGAGGAAAAAAATAAAACAACAGTCTGACAACTTGTGAGTCCAGGAGTCAACCCGATTGCTGTCACGAGTCGATCAAAACTACGGCCAGTGTCTGAATTTTATTCTGAGACATCGCCGAAGCGTCAGTTCAATGAAATCGTGGTCGTGCAGAGCTATGACCTGTTAAACCAAAAGACCAAGAATTCACTGCCACCATTTTTAATGTACCTTTTGGGTTTTTTGGAGGGTGAAGTTCTTCAGATGTGGGGCTGCACCTCTTTGCTGTTTTAACAAAACAGAGCATGAGGCACCTATTGTCTCTACAAAACCCACGACACACAATTACAACAAATGTACAAAACTCACAGCAGATTATCTGTAGTAATAAAACAGTATGGAAAATGAAATATGCACCTGAAAAACAAATCCTATGAATACTGCAAGTATTTTTTTTTTCAAAATCTGCTCTCAGCAGATACCAGTTCAAAAAAAGAAAGAAAAGAGCAGCTGTGTAGCAGCCCCAAACCACTTCTAGCTTTAGTAAGACTGGAAAAGGTGAAAGAGAAGGCACCATCATGCTTTTATCAAGTCGAGAGAGAAATGGATATACACAGAAAAGCGAAACATACAGTAAACTATGATTTTTGCTGTACATTTATTCAATTACTCCGCACTTAAGACAGGAAGGGAGGGAAGAGGGAGAGAGGTGTTGACCATCCCAGTTTCGCAGTCTAGCTGGCAGGACTTAAAAAAAGAAAAAAAAAAAAGAAAGAAGAAAAAAAAAAACTAAACACTCAGAATCAAAAGGGAAAAAACAAATAAACAAAAAAAACAAAACAAGAGCAAGCCGCCATCATTACTACTCTTCTATTGTTCAGCTTTGTTTCTCATTTATCCTTTGTTTCCTCACTCATCGGGTGTACGTCCAGGATTAGAGGATTTTTTTTGATTCATAAATGAGAGAAAAGTGTCATGTAGATTTGTTTGTCTTGTCCATCCAGCAGTAATCGAAAGGTTGTTTTGGGTCAAAAATGTGAAAAGTACATTGGTCACAGCCGACGGGCTGCGAGTGAGGCCTGCCCCGGTTAAGTCGTATCGCTTTGAGACAAAACAGGTCTCTCCAGCTGCGTTCCGAGCATGGATGTCAACGTAACATGACAAAAGTACCCATTAGTGCATATTGATGAGAGCATTATGCAATTTTGAAGCAGTGGTCTCTCAAAAAAGAAAAAGTAAAAGGCAAGCTTTCCCCCCAGGAACTGCACAGAACTTTGCATCTCACTCTTCTCGACCTGTGACGGGCAGAAAACCATACCATATAAAATGTGCAATAGAGGGGATTTCTTGAAGCAGCGCCCCAGTTAAGTCAAGGCATATATAATCTCTTTTGATGGGCTGTATTATTGTGGTTAAGTCTCATCAGTCCCTCCTAATGTGGCAGATTACTCCTGGTTGGTTTGCCTTTTTTTTTTTTTTTTCCTTCTTCTTCTTCTTCTCCTCACAAATTTACAAATTAAAGTCTGCGAATTCTTGAGAAACCTGAAAAGGATGCTCAGCTCACAACTAATAAGCGACATTTTTTTGTTTGCTTATTTTGTTTTTGTCTATTTCACAAACAAATGGTTGACAGGCTGTGTCACATTCCAAAGCAAAGAGGGAACAAAAAAAAATGAAATAAAAAAAGCAAACAAAAACAAATATATATTTTTATACATGAAGATTTCTTTTCGTTAACGAGAACGGTTGAAGATGAAGAACACGATACTACTTCCACACTTGAAGGGAGGAGGGGTGCTCTTTTCAGCGACGAGGGGTCGTGAAGCGGCCCTCTCCCTGGCCACTGGAGCCCCTTCCAGAGCCCATGCCGGGTTTGGGGGCCATGCTACCACGAGGCGGCGGTCCCCTTCCATCACGCATCATCCCGCTTCCCACGACGCCTCGTGAACCTCCGGCACCCCGATCGTTGCGCCTCATGTCCCGACGTTCGTCTCCCCCACGGGTCTCTCGTTCACGCACTGCTCTCGTCTTCTTCTCCTCCACGTTCAGACGCACCTCGCCTCGAAACATGATGGGCTGCAGGGAAAATTAAGAAGGCCACGATCATTTTCCTGCCGTTTCACTTTGCTCCTCTCCCAGACTATTTAAGCATTACTCTCCAGGTCTGTTTCATTCAGGTGGCAGCGACCCAGAGTGAAAGGACACTGGTGAGATTGCTGCCAACTTGAAAAGCGTGTTTTTAAGGTTTATCCTTACCACCTCACCGACCAATAAAACCCCACTATTACTTGATACTGTGTAATGGCATCAATTTAGATATCAAATGGAATTTCCTGGATTTTTCTTGTCTCGTGGGCATCACGGATAACCCCAGCCTCAAAAAGCAAAATCTTTCCCCACCCCATAAAAAGGACTCTTGAGCATGTCTGCAGGACTGGTTGAGGCAGAGCTGCCATTTTTGTTCACTCCCTGAAAATATGATTCTTTACACCTGCACTTATGCATCTGTGTGCTGGATCTTCTCCACTGTGTCAAAATGGCCACTCTTTAACTTGAACTCCAATTTTGTTAAAGAAGAGGCAAAACCTTTTGACTGGGCTTGGTGGTGTGCAGACATTTTGTTACTGTGGTCCCCCAATTTTTCAATTTTAGTGGGCAGGCATAAGGTAGTGCAGAGACTTCAGGGAATTGCAGTAAAACATCTGCTTATTGTCTCATCATGGATTCACAGAGAAAACAAAAACAAACATGCGCCAGACTGGATGCCACAGATTCAGGATTGGACACTGATAAAGACCCATGATGATGGTTGGCATGAAAGTTGGGCCAGTTTGACACCAGAGTTGTGTTTTGTCTGTCAGTGGCTAATTTGCAGATGCACTAGTGCAAGCAGTCAGAACAAGATTTTTCACAGAGCCATCAGGAAGAGAACAGAAAGTCTGAAACCAGTCTAGACACGCTCAAGGAAAAGACCCTTGAAGTTTTTTCCTTTCTCTGGGTGGAGACCCGATAGCAATTTGACTTCATCATCTTACTTTCCTCTTTGCATATTTAAAATCTCAATATGTGACTGACAGGACAAGGGATGCAAACAAATATATCACAGAAAACAATGACTTATGTTTCAATCAGTATGTATTCAATCTGAGCACGTAGGTGAACCCTAGCATCAAATGAAATGTAGCAATGCGTGTCACCAAAATCCACCACCAAATGAAACAAAGTGGGTAATGAAATGTTGATACATGCCCCTTCTACCTTGGCCCCCAGGATTCTCTGCACAGGCTCCGAATCGTCAAAGACAACAAATCCAAAGTTAGGCAACTTCCCACCAACGCCCTTGGTGTTGATTCGCAGTTCCACCACAGTTCCATATGCTGAAAGATCAGGGGATAAATTAAAAAAACATTAATCAATTTTGCATATTTTTTAATGTGACAGAAAATAAATATATTAAAAAAATAATAATTTTTTTTTTTTTTTTTTTTAAAAAGCATACTCATAAAAAACTCTTTGAGCTCGTTTTCATCAATGTCATGTGGAAGATTGCCAACAAAAAGCTGGTGGCTGTCAGGGTACCGAACGATTCGCCTGCTATCCATGTCACCAGACTCTGAATCGCCCCTGCTACCTGCAAGTCAGAACAACAGGCAATGAAAATGTAGAATCACACATCGGATTAACATCATGTAGTAGCCAAATGACAACTGAAAAATGTTCTCAGTAAGAAATAAAACAAGTGCTTTAAACAGTAATATTTACCTTTGTTCACAAAACTCAAGTGCTGTTTTCCTGTTTGAGAGTCTGAAGATGCAACGCCATCTAAAAGCGACACAGACGTACAGATAGTATAAATAAACCAGATTTATACAAAAAACCAAAACCGAGGAATCTTCAATCTGAAGAGGTCGGTGTTAGCATTACCAGATCTGGGACCCCGTGGAGTGAAGGTTGGTCTGTCGCGAGTGCGCTGGTCTCTGGGGCGAAGAGGTGCCGTCTGTGTCTCCGGCTTTGCATCGGCTCTGGGCTAAACAAGGCAAATAAGAAATTAATATCATCTCAGCTTTATCTAGGATCAGACAGAAATCAGTCCTTTTGTGCTGGGCCTTTTCCTGACAAAACTTTTCCTTTTTACTGGTTTTTCAACATATTGGTTGTTAGCATTCAAGCGGTTGCTTCAGGTTTTAAAGAATTGCTGACTTTCCTCCATATTTTCATTGAGGAGACTGTATATGCCTGGTTCCAAATGAAATTTTTTATTTTGTTTTCCGCATGAAATCGGAAAAGTCCAAACACGTGTTAGTGTCCTTTTCAATGAGCAGAGGTCATTCACACATGTGTACCAAAGTTATTGCTCTTCTTCATCACAAACATTCAATGTGATGCACGTTTGAAATGAGCACTGCAAGAGACTTTAAGAAGGGCCTACTTTAAGAGGGGCACCTACAGTATCTCATTAATAAGGTTTAATTTACAACAAGCTCTCTTGGTTTTTAAGTTAATAAACTCATGGTAGTTATTTACCTGTGAGCTTGGAGCCTTAACAACATGGGGTGAGATTCCAGAAGAGGTGACTGTGCCAGAAGGAGGCAGGTTTTTACTGGTCACCAAGGCCCAGGAGAAAGGCTGTTAGGAGTACAGTAATGCATCATTAGGGCTACACTGATAATGCTCAACAGCCACACTGTCATATCAATGTTTGTAACTTTGATTAGAGCGCATTAGTGCCGTGTGGATTCTGTATCGTCCTGCTCTGTGCATCTTAACATTACAAAATGCATTGTTTTTCCTTCTGGCTTTAAAACTGGATCACAGTAAAGTTGTTATTCTCTAAAATGTTAAATGCATCACTTTAGATTCAATGAACTTGTATTGCCCCTTGTAATATGAGATGGAAACCACTAAGAAGTAATTTCTCCTCACCTTGGGAGGCTCCAGGGTGTTTGGTGGAGACTCCACAGGGACTGGTGAGGGTGCCTTCTCCTCCATCTCTTCAAGAACCTTCTCCTCGACCTCGGGCTTCGTCTCCTCTACCTTGGGCTCTGGTTCGGGTTCCGGCTCCGGCTCTGGAGCTGGTTCTTCCATGGGCTCTTCAACTCCGTTGCTACAGACCACAAATAAGGAAACATGAAACAAATGTGTCACCGCCTCAGACGGATCATATTTGAAAGACTTTCATCTTACATTTGATTGCACAGAGTTCTAATCAAGTTCTGCGTACCTGACGGGGTGAGATTCATAATAGGTGCTGCTGTTTGGGCTTTCCTGAAGTGGTTCAGGGGAAGTCGGCCTCTCCTCTGGCTCCTCTTCAACCTCCTCCTCCGATTCTGCGGAAGCAAAATAGTAAAAAAAAAAAAAAAAAGAGCACTTTAAAATATGAACATTTACTTAAACTCACTAGTTTTAAGAAAAAGAAAAGTCACTCATGAAAATCTCACCTTCATCAAGCTCAGCTTCAGAGTCTCCAAAAACCTCATCCTCATAACAGAAGATGTCATTGTGGACGTAGAACTTGTTCGCCACTGAACCCTGAGAACATGAAAAAAAAAGAAATAAACTATTTAATATTTATACACAAACGGCACATGTTACACTACTAATTTCATGTATATCTTTTCAATTAGGCTGGTCTTGTGTAGCCCTGATAAGAATTTATTAATCTTTGTAGGTTTTCAGTCATCCAGGTCATGGTGGTTTAAGGATCTTGGAAAGAAAGCAACTGTACTTTTCATAAGTAGCGAGTTTCATAAAGATGTTCAGCAATTATTCAGAACTGAAGATGCCTCTTGGATGAGAAGTGAAATGTCATCACAAAACTTCTAGTCGCTTTCTTTCCAAGATCCTAACACTATTCACTTATTCCCTTTATTGTGAGGCCACTTTGAGACATGTGGGGAGCACCGAGAGGTAGAAGCACTCACCTCTGGAGCAAGCACAAACGTTTGCATGAACTTCCTCATGGGTTGACCATTGTTCGACAGTTCTCCGAGGACTTGTACCACCACTCCATCACTCAGTGTGGCATGAGCATCCACGTGCCTGATCTTTGTGTGGCATTCACTAAACTGCAGCGACATGACCTTCTTGTGGATTTCCTAAAATATGCAGGGAGGGGGAAAAAAAAAAAAAGAGAGAGAGAGAGAGAGAGAGAGAGAGAAAATGAAGGAACTAGGAAAATAGGAATCTTATTTCTAGACTCTCAAAAAAGTTTTAATTACCAATTTGGCAGGTTAAAAATCAGCAGAATTTACCCAGTGTGTTTTAATTTTATAAGTATACATCAGCTCAGGATGCAAGATGGTATTTTTACCTCTGGCAATTTAATAATACCATTTTTTTTACTTCCCCGTACATATATTCTTTACAGACAGTGACTTATTTAAAACGTTTAAATTCCATTAAAATGACATTTCACTAAAATTAAGTATTACCCCATTAATGAACTGGGGCTACAGTACCTACCGCTTGCCCATACACTGCTTCTGCCAACTTTCCACTTGGGTCGAGTCCTCCATGAACGTAGGAAGAATTCCTCCCGTAAAACCTAATCGCAAGTTAAAAAGCATCATTACCCACGCACAAATTTCCCATCAAATAGACCGTCATGTAAACGTTTTGCAATTACCTGTGCAGAAAATCTGGTGCCTTGTTTAAGAGTGTGTAATACTGCCTCACAAACTCCCGCCCTACAAGCAGGGGACTTGGCTTCTCCATCACCATTTCTTTGGTAAACAATATTAAGTGCTGAAATGAAAAAACAAACAAACAAAACAAAAAACGACCAGGATTTAGTTATAATACCGTGAAGAGCATGCATTTAAACATTCAGTTGGTGATTACACATACCCTAAACCACATTAGCAAAAGTGAAAATATTTAGTTTGTGGAAAAACATCCTGGAAAGACTACCACATAATACTTAAGATAACTCAATACTATTAAACAACACCATGCATAACTAACAAAGAAAAAAGGGCCATATATTTTTAGCAACACTCAAAATTCCTCCACTAGGATTACATCTGCAGTCATAATAGAGTGGCAACTGAGTGACGGACACAGAAAATGAAGTTCAGAGTCAGTTAAAGCGCATCGTGCATTGTTTGCGGTCAGGCCATTTTAAGGAAGTCCATGTTGAGCACACGCAGTTGCAGTGCCTGAGGTAAACATGGATGTATCTGAGCAGCAGGTACAGGAAGTACAGAAAGGTCTCCTCTTTGCTAGAAAAGCGCTTCGTTTTCATCGTCTAGGCCCACGTTTCATCAAACCAACATTAACTCCATACCAAAAGCAAGACAGCTGACTGTTTAGCTGGCTGGCTGGCTAATACACTAGCCGACATTCAACTGCGCCATCACGTCTATCCAATGAGACAAAGAGGGAAACCAGCTGATGATTAAAAAGGGAAGCTAGTAGTGCAGGTGCTCTGGTTAACGAGTGGAGAAAGCCAGCGAAACTACCGCTAAATCGAGTTGGAACTATACATCACGTTCATGTGTTATATCTGCGTAACCATATGTAGATGAGTGGCCTGCTATAAAGGGCCTTTCGTCTAACCACATTTTGTCATCTTTCACGTTTACTGACGTCTAACAGACGGATCCAAAAACCGCACCGTATGTGCGCCAGTTCTAGAAGTTTAATGAGCACTGACACACGTTATATAGTGGACTGAATGAATATGAATGCCTCTTTGCTGTCACCGTAAGCTGCTAACACGAGCCCAGCAAACTGAATCGAAACTCAGAGCCTGCGACACTGCTAACTGGCTAACACTAGCGTTAGCTGACTTGTGGCGTCGTCGTTTTTTCTTTCGACAGGGACCACTTGTTCAGACAGCGGGAATATTTCATTTACACGCAACCCTGGAAAACAGTCGACATCCACACATACATACAACTAGCAGGCTGTTTGAAGGCAGAGCTCGGGTAAATCAAGCCGACCTGATGTTAAACCCGGCGTTAGCAATGGCTAGAGCATTTGCCATTGTAGTTAACCAACAGAGAGGTTCCACTACTGATACCATCCACTCACTCTTTTAAAATTTGTTACAAAGCCCAAGTAAGATAAAGCTCCCTCACACTTCTGTTAGCCAACGCCTGAGTGTCCAGCTATTATCAATGAAACAAGTTAAGAGCTAATGCTAGCTCTCAGAGACAACAAAGGAAGACGATTTAACTAACTTGATCCAGAGTTAAAACGTCTAACCACACAGCTAATGCGGAATATTTGCACAATAATTACACATTTTAGTCGCCAACTCTGAATTATTACTCGCTGTAATCGATTGGAATAGTTGCGGTGTAACTACACAATGCAGCTAACATTAGGCTAGCTGATGCTGTAACCATTAGCTTAGAGGAAGGCTACCTTACCTTGTGAAAGACCTATCTATGTAGACAGAATGGTGTGTAATAAATAATTATGAGCAACCGACTGTAAAGGGTTCTGAATTACAGAAAATCCCAAATGAGATACTGTACGATTTCCCACGCTGTTCTCACTGACAGTTTATGATCTCTGCTCTACCAGAGATTGAAGATTTAAAGCGATAGCTTCGATTTATTGTTGTACCCCTGCAATCCGGGGCTGGGAACCCCCATTACACAAATTCAGCCAATGGACTGATTACACTGGGCAACAAAGAGAGTGACGTCAGATAAATAACCACGCCCCTACAAAACTATCCGCAAACGTGTGGAGCGTAATTGAAACGGTACTCATGGACAGGAGTGTTTTTAAACTCTTTAGTTGCCCTGCATTGAGGTTTTTGCGGTGTTTTGATATATGTGATCTATGATCTATGTTGATATATATGTAATTGTCTGTAGCATGCATACTGCATGCATAATAACATGCATACTGTATACTGTTTAAACGTGCATATCAAATCCATAATTCTGTGATTACAACGCATTCTTTTGGTAAAAAAAAATCTCATTACAAACCAGTTCTAACTGTGAACAACTTCTCCTTCTTCTCAGCTGTTCCATTTAGGGGGTCCACCTCTAATTCTCCTTATCACTGCATCCTCTTCTGTCACACCAACCCTCTGCATGTCCTCCGTTACATCCATGAATCTTTGCATATTCAACAGTACTCTGTCCAACATATACACTATCCTGCTTCTTCATATATCCGAATCATCTCAGCCTTGCCCATCCATCCTCGTCTCCAAACTGCTCAACCCGAGTTGTCCCTCTGATGTACGCAGTTTCTATCTGGTCGCTCCCAAGAAAATCTCAGCATCTTTAGCTCTGCCACCTCTAGGTTGGTTACCTGTCTTTTCTTAGTCCCACCATCTCCAAACCACATATCATAGAAGGTCTCACTACCATGCTGTAAACATTCCCTTTCACTTGCCACCAGACACTCCTCACTTGCCACACTCTGTTCTCTGTTCTAGGTATTTAAACTCATCCACCTGCTCCCTACTCTCACTATTGATTACAGTGTTGTCTGCAGGCATAGTCCATGAAAATCTACCTGACAACTATAGAAGAAACTCATCTCTATCAGTCGAAAGATGACATAATATTTTTCCAGTACACCAGGGCAGGACCGTTTCTCAGTCAACGTTGTTAGTTTATTTTGATTTGTGTGCACTGACTGTTGTGCTCTAAGATGTTTACTGTATGTTTCTCTGTTTTCGGATTAATTACCTGTGGAGACAGAGCAAAAGAAAGCTTTGTGAAACTTAACTGAGACTTGACACTAAAAGTGAGGTTATTTAAACCGATGAAACAACAGTGAAGCATGATTTCTGACATTTAACTCTATCTTTGATTTTGGGTTTCCCAAAAGTGGATATTAAGCACCACCATGTGGTCAAACAGGCTTAATGCCTGTTACTGTGGGACATTTTTCTTTGCTGGTAACAGAAAAAAGAAAGAAATAATAAAAACCTGCACAAAATGTAGGGAAAGGTTAAAAATAATTAATCTTGGTTGCTCGGTGGTTGATATATGTGTTTTGTCACTGACGTAAATAGAAAAAAGCTTGATTTAATACTTTTACAATGTTTCTTAAAACAGTTTGGTTTACTAAATTTAGGTGAAGAGGCAAAGTTTTGCTGATTTGATGTTTTAAAAAATATATAAAAGTTAAAGTAGAAATAATTATTTTGTAAGATGGGTGACTTGTACATTTTAAATATCTACAATCTGGAAATCAGACAAGCTTGTTTTTTTAATATCATACATCTTTCTTTTTAATTTAGGATGCATAGTGCAGAGAAAGTCAGAGCCTGATCATCGGTGCATTATACATATAATACCTCCATCATCATGGCTTACTAGAGTGCTGGAAAGACACAAAATAAAAAATCTGAAGTTGCATTTTTTTTAACCTCCAAAGTATTGAGAAAATTTTTTTTGCATAATGTTTGGACACGTGAAACACATAACACAAATTAAATTATATAGTAACCAACAAAATGGAGAGCAGACGGTAGGTTAACATCATTACCTAACTAAACAAAATTACTGAAACCATGTTTGTTAGTGGAGTTTGTTTTTAAATATGTGCTTGAGATTTTAGAGTTGTTGTTACACCCATGTATAACTACAGAAACCCAGTGTGAAAGCACATTATTACCAAAGGGTCAGTTTGACCAATTTACGGCCATGATCATGCATTTTATTTAGAAGCTAAAATGCAGCAGATCAAATATAGTTCCCGCTGATTTTGACGGTTTTTTTGTTTTGTTTGTTTTTTTGTTTTGTTTTTTTGCATGTGGAGCACTGAAATTTCTGACCTCCTGTCAGTACGCTCCTCTTAGCCCAGTGCCTTGTTGCCATAGCAACCACAGACCCAAACACGGAGCGCTTGTGTAACTTTATAAATAAAACCTGTATTACATTTTCAGTAAGTGCAAAGCTTACTGGTCGTTAAAAGAAAGCTAAAAAAAAAGTTTTCAAATACAATTACAACTTTTTTTCAAATTCTGAATTCTGGGTTTTACTAATTAAATTCAACCCTACACCTTCTAGCTTTTACACGCTGTAAATCCAAACAGTGAAATCTTGTTAAGTTTTATTAAGACATTGGGGTTAAAAAAATTAGATCAATTTCATTAAAAAAAAAAAAAAGTTTCCCTTGTGGTATTTTCCATCCTTTACTGCGACGCCATGACTTCTACTGTAACCCGAGTCCAACCCAAGGAGTTTTTTGGGGGAAGAGTAACAAGAACAAGATGGCTGTCCCGGGATGAGAAAACTATCTTCTTTTTTCACGTAAACACGGCATTTAAATGCGGCGGACAGTTCAGTCCAAATACCTGTTTATCTAACAACTTTAACCACTTTAAAGGCATCACTTTGAAACGGACGTCGTTTTTCACGGGACTTTTCGGGAAGTTTCTAACGGTTTGTTGAGGGTGGAAACTACTGCATTAGCTATGAGGAGCAGAACATCGTTACTGAGATCTCTTTACCGTGAATTTTACGCACACGGCAAGGTTTTGTGATCTCATTCAACTGGCCATTTAACTAATTTTCTGCTTTATTTGTTTGGTTGTTTTTAAGGCGTTTAACAGTTTAGTTTGTCACCTCTGAAAGCTTCAGTCGCTGCTGTTTATGGGTAACATTTAGCTTTTTCGCATGCCCGCACCATATTATAATAATAAAATACATAAATAAATAATAATAATAGCTGGACCATGAGTTCATCTCGAGTCAGACCCCAGCAGCTGCCTCAGAGCCAGGCTGCTAGGTCGGCAAAGAAACTCGACTCAAGTGAAGGGATAGAGATGGAGAACATCCAGCATCAAGACCTCGGTCTCGGTGGAGTCGTAGGCACCCCGTCCCCACCTTCGCGACAGGCGTGGAGCCGGGATAACCCGGGTTTTGAACCAGAGGACGAGATCATGGAAGCAGACTGGCCTCAAGCGAGTCCCGGGAGAAGGTCGGCGTCCACGGCCTCCGGCAGCAGCTGCAGCAGCAGCGGTCTGGGTAGCTACAACCGTGGGGGCAGCAGCACCAACATCCCCCGAGGAGGACTCTATCCAACCCCGACTTTGGAGCAGCAAGACAGGCATGGGCACCCCAGCTGTCTGAAGCAGATACTCCAGAAAATCAGAAGTAGGTGACGATTTTCATTCTTATTGTAAAGAATAACGCCAAAAACTTGTATAGTTCACTAACAGTCATGCTATTTTTTTTACTAAGTGTTATTTGTGTTTTTACTTTGTAACTGTTAATAAAGACGATGCACGCATAATAAAACACAATACTTCGTCCATTAAAGTAAGGAATCACATATATGTTTGAATTCTGTATGACCACCGCTTTCTTCTCTATTGTTATCAGTAAATCTGAGTTTAATAATTGCACTATTATTGTCGTGATGTGTCATAGCCTTTATTTATCTCATGTATATAAGGATTTATGCAAAGAGGGAAGCCTCAAGTGTTGTCACTCTTCTAAACTTTCCTGAGATAGTTGCACATTTAGTCTCTGTGTAAATGTTGCACGTTAATAGTTAACTGTTTCCTTTGTAGTTCTGTGGGGCACAGAGCTGATGGAGGAGAGTGACAACAGTCGAGAAAGATACCTCAGGAATGTACTGAGGGAGATGCTCACATATATCGCATTCCTGATCACCATCTGTATCTGTAAGTAAACATGCAAGTCTTGTTGTGTCCTTTGGGAGTAGTTCCTCAGAGGTGACTTATTACTTTGATCATTATTGAGAAATACTTTGGAGATCCCCCTGATAAATAGCATAAATTAAGCTCCAGATAACAGTTGTGGACTGAACTGAGAGTGACTCATGGACAGCTGTTTAAAATGTGGCATCTGTCCTGTAGCTGAAAATTTACTTTCCATACTCACAGCTTAATGAGTCTGGCAGAAAATCTAAATTCCAGCATTTGTCAATGGGCATAAATTCAAAAAACAGCACAAATTTCAAATGGCAAAAAGAAGTGGCATGTTTGGGAAGAAAGTTAAAATAAAAAAAAAGAACTCATGGTAAAGTTTTCCCTTCTCTCTTCTCTGCAATGAAAAATGCCAAAGTGTGGTTTAGGGTGGATCAGGAAATGATTTCCTGGCAGACACCATTAAGGCTTATTTTGCCAGCCTGAGCCCGACTGTTAAAAGCATTTTCCATAACTACTGAAAAACTGCAGAGAATAATAATGCATTACAAAATTAAAAGTAGATTCAGCCTAATTTTGAATTAGAGTGGATGTCAGAGTGGATGTAAATTGTGTCATTGCTGCTGGTGCTAATAGAAATTTCCTTCTCTTTCCTGTCATATCCTGATTTGTTCTGCAGTGACCTATGGGATGGTGAGTGTAAATATGTACCATTACACCAAAGTCATGTCTCAGCTTTTCCTGGACACGCCACTGTCCGCCGGGGACCCCTCTACTTTTAGGAGCCTGTCAACCATGGAGGATTTCTGGAAGGTAAAGTGTAACATTCATCCTGTCGTCGATGTCTTTTACTTTTCTGCAGTTTTCTTATCATTTCATAACATCTCAAGAAAGGAAGGTCATGTTTAAAGGAGTACTTTAAAGTCAACTTTTTCAACTAATGTTTATTTGCTCCCTACTGACCAGATGCATTTGAAGTTTCTGATTTTGGTGATTTGGTGATAGTGGTGATTTTAATATTCATGCCTGCTGTGATGCTAAATCCCTGGTCAAGGACTTTCTAAATGTTATAGACTCTTTTAACCTGACACAGTGGGTCACTGTCCCCACTCATGAAAAAGGACACATACTGGACTTGGTCCTATCCCAGGGGTTGTATTTGTGCGTTACAGAAATATATTACTCGTTTAACAGCTTCAGTCGTCGTTGTTGTTTTTATTCGTTGTTGTTGTTTTTATTGCATCATTGTCGTGCATTTTCCTTGTTTAGTTGCTCTTTAGTTTGTATAGTACTTTATGCAGCATGAGCTGTTGGAAATGTGCTATAAAAATAAGTTTGACCTTAACCTTTAGTTTGTGTAAGAGACTTTAACTTTCAGTTCATATTTATCAAATGCATGTGAGTGTGGTGTTGATCTCATCTGTGAACTATTTCTTTATTTTAAAAGTGCATGGCAGTTTTAGTCTTGTGAAGTTGGTGTCCATCAGTTCAATCACTGCAAACTTAGTAATAAACCACACTTTTGATTACAGGAATTAAAGATCTTTCTTCATGCCTTTGTCTGCCCTATATTCTCAGTTCACAGAGGGACCTTTCCTCAATGGCATGTACTGGGAGGTGTGGTACAATAATAAGAGCTTGCCAGAGAATCAGAGTCTTATCTACTATGAGAACCTCCTTCTTGGGGTGCCACGCCTCCGACAGGTCAAGGTCCACAATGAGACCTGCTCTGTCCATGAAGATCTGAAGGATGAGGTCCAGGACTGCTACAACCTATACACCCTGACCAATGAGGATACTGCCCCCTTTGGTCCCAAGAATGGAACCGCGTAAGTTCATGAGTTTAAATTGGTTACATAAATATGTATCATATGGGATGCAGATATATTACTATCTACATCCTGTATGTTTCTCTCTTGGCCTCTGTCAGGTGGTTGTACACCCCAGAAAGCGAGATGAATAGCAGCAGTTACTCAGGTCAGGTGTCTAAATATGGAGGTGGAGGATATTACCAAGACTTGTCTCGTATCAAAGAGGAGTCAGTCATCCAGCTGCAGATTCTGAAAGATCACTTGTGGCTGGACAGAGGCACTAGGGCAGTCTTCCTCGACTTCTCTGTCTACAACGGCAACATAAATCTTTTCTGCATCGCCAGGTAAGAATCAATAGCCTTGTCATAAATTATAATGTTGGGTTGTAACAGATTTATTGAGCTGAAACTATAATAACAAAACTACAGATAACATACTTTGAAATCATTATTATAGTTAAACGTAGGTACAAATATCTTCAAGAAAATGCCTAATTTTAATGTTTTCTGAGTTTGCTACTGAAAATTCACAATTTGAAAATAAAATAAAGTAAATCTAAAGTAAATTTGCAGTTTTAATTGCAGAACAGAATAAATTTACTATAGACCCCTCTTTTCAATATATAATTTTTTAGATTTTCCTCTTGTATGACTGGACTATTAGTTTTAAGGTCTTTATAAGCAGAAAATGGTGAAAAATGCCCTCAGGTCAAATTGCCTATTTTTGGATTCGATTTTTGAATTTAAACTGAATTTAACAAAAAGTAAAAAGCTTTTAGTATTCT
Source organism: Neolamprologus multifasciatus (assembly GCF_963576455.1). Classification (NCBI taxonomy): domain Eukaryota; kingdom Metazoa; phylum Chordata; class Actinopteri; order Cichliformes; family Cichlidae; genus Neolamprologus; species Neolamprologus multifasciatus. Next base: position 24,415,130 of record NC_140444.1, read on the forward strand.
GTTAACTGTTAACTGTGTGGTAGCATATGGTTATCACCCGGTGCCTATCCACATTACTTTGCTGAACCTCAATGGTGGTGACTAGTATGGATGTATACACATGGCTAGTCCTAAATCCAAGAAGGAAGTTGCTGAGGAAAATACTGACCAACTTAAATCTACTTTTCCTCCCATTGTTAGTGAGGATTAGAAAGCCTAATCATGCTCCTTCCTGACTTATCATCAGCCAGATTCTTGATTTACACACTTTAGTTTGATTTGTTTCCACAACATAACAACACCAGCTACCGTTGCAATAGCTGACTAAATGTGGTGCATTTGTCAGGTTGCTGGCAGAGTTCCCTGCTACTGGTGGCGTAGTGACCTCTTGGCAGTTCCAGACGGTGCGACTGATACGATACGTGTCCAGCTGGGACTATTTTGTTGGGATGTGTGAAGTGGCTTTCTGCCTATTCATTCTCTATTATGTGGTGGAGGAAGTGTTGGAGATCCGCATCCACCGCCTACATTACTTCAAGAGCCTGTGGAACTGTCTCGATGTTCTTATTGTCACAGTGGGTATCAAGGTTAATTTTAGGATGATTACAAATTTGATTTGATTTGATATTCACAGACTTTCACTTGTTTGTTTCTTTCAGATGAGTGTTGTTGCTATTATTATGAACATAACGAGAACAGCCATGGTTGGAAACCTGCTGAGAGGCCTGTTGGAGAACCACACTGCTCACCCCAGCTTTGAGCCCTTAGCCAACCTGCAGGTTCAGTTTAACAACATGGCTGCGGTTATTGTCTTCTTTTCCTGGGTCAAGGTAAAAAAAAATCTTCTTCCTTTACTTCATTATTCATCCAAGAGACCTTCAAGGAACACTTAGTGGAATTTACCAATGCAGCAGAGTCGACTAATGCGAACACTGTCTCACTTTCTCTCAGCTTTTTAAGTTCATCAACTTCAATAAGACCATGAGTCAGCTGTCCAGCACCATGTCTCGCTGTGCCAAGGACCTCATGGGTTTTGCCATCATGTTCTTCATCATTTTCTTGGCTTATGCTCAGCTGGCCTACTTGGTTTTCGGAACTCAAGTCAACGATTTCAGCACTTTCCAAGCCAGCATGTAAGAGCCTTGAAAATTTAGCTAATGAATGTAGGAACACCTCAGACCAGTGTTGTTTAAAATGTTTTATTTGTTTGTTTGCATAGATTTACCCAGTTTCGTATCATTTTGGGAGACTTTAACTTCTCAGAAATTGAAGAAGCTCATCCAGTTGTTGGACCTATATACTTTACAACCTTTGTCTTCTTCATTTTCTTTATTCTCATGGTAAGTAGAGAATCCACGTGATTTGTTAAATAAGTAACCTTTGTTCTGGGTTTTAAAATCAATGCTCAGTTATCCTACAATATTTTCTCTCTTTATTTTTTACATAGAACATGTTCTTGGCTATTATCAATGACACATACTCTGAGGTGAAGGCTGACATGTCCCAACAGAGGACTGAGATGGAAATGACAGACCTTATTAAGAAGGTATTGAACAACATTTCTATTTCATTGTTATTTGTCATTAAGGCAGATTTCTTTTATATTGGTTTTGGCTTTGATAATAATAATAATATTAATAATAAGTATAAGCATGTACACCTGAAAGTGTGATTTCTTGGGTGTGACTGAATCTTAACAGGGGAAACATTATGACACACTTTGTGGTCTGTTGTATATTTACTGTGATGTTGTTTGATGCTCATATTAAAGATCAGTTAGGCCATGTCCTCTCACCTGAGCAGGCACCTTGGAACGAATCTGGGCTGTTATGTCGAAGCTTGTATCTAAATAAATAGGGAGAACCATGACTTTCATTTCATGAGTTAGTGGGAAGTAAAAACTCCGGACATCAGAGCTGTGAATTTGGATGTGCCTGAGATGGGGGCGGGGCTTTAAAGCACAACTTCTGTCTTCAAAGAAATGCAAAGAGCAGCCAGTCACAAGAAATTAAGTTTCATAATGATGATGTTATGCGGAAAATGGGCAGACATCAGGTCTTGCTGTGGTGCATTCAAGTGTAAAAACTCTGCTTTGTAGTTTTAACAAAAAGACTGATGCTTTTCTCTTGAATCTATCTGAACCATGTGTGTAGTGTTGGGTGTGCAGTATTTTCTGCTTTTTTGTGAGGTTTTTCAGGCTTTCCTTGCTGAGAAGAAGTGGTAGGACTGCAATTATGTGTTTCTATCGCTGTCCAGAGGTGGCAGAAGTACAGACATTCTGTACTTAAGTATAACTAAAGAGTATTAAAAAATATTCCTGTAAAAGTTGAAGCATTGAGTCAACTTCTTTATTCAAGTAAAAGTAAAAAAGTACAGGCTCTAAAATGTACTCAAAGTAAGAAAGTAAAAAGTAGCTCTTTGAAGGACCTTTCTACCAGCTATTTTTGCGCTAAGCTAACTGAACCTTGTATTATACTAATGTAATTATAAAATAATATTAGTACATAGAAATACAAACTTTATTTCATTCTACATTGTATTTCTAATAAAGGTACTCAGAGTATAAAAAAATATCACTATTTTCTGTTTCCTCCATTGTAGAGAGTGACTTTGCCTCTAAACTAGAAAATTTCCATCTTTGAGTGAAGTTAGCTCTTTCTTTTCTCTCCCTGCTGGACCTTTAATCAGAATCAGAATAACTTTATTGTCATTGTCACAGGTACAACAAAATTAAAAGTGGTCCCCGATCAGTGCATCTAGCAACACGCTGTATTTGTTTCAAAATGTAGGGAGTGAAAGTAAAAAGTTGTCAGAAAAAAGACCTACTCAAGTAAAGTACAGGTACCTGAAAATTCTACTTAAGTACAGTAACGAAGTATTTGTACTTTGTTTCTTCCCCCCTCTGTCGCTGTCAGTATGTTATGGAAGAGACTCATTTATATTACTGTAAATGTAATTTGAAATATTTCTCTGGTTTCCTTCCCTCAGAGTTGTAACAAAGCTTTGATGAAGCTGAGACTAAAGAAGACAGCGGTAGATGACATCTCAGACGGTTTGCATCAAGCTGGGGGGAAACTGAACTTTGATGAACTCCGTCAGGATCTAAAAGGGTGAGGAAACTCTATAATTCTGTTAAAATCCCTCAGAGTTGTTGTGCTCAGTTTGTTGAATATAACACTCATGCAGCCTGTCTTCAGTGTGTACTGTCTCTGAATTTGATCAGAAAGGGTCACACAGATGCAGAGATTCAGGCCATCTTTGCCAAATACGATCAGGATGGTGATCAGGAGCTGACAGAGCATGAACACCAGCAAATGAGAGATGACCTGGAGAAAGAAAGAGTGAGTGAAGCCACAAGCTTTTATTTTCACCATTTGGTAAAACAAGAAAAGAGTGTTATTTCAGTAACTGATCAGACAATCTGCACATAAGGGCAACAGTGCAGCCACAACAGCAGATGTTCAGTGTGTCTCTGCTCATACGCTAGGAGGACTTGGATCTGGAACGCAGTTCGCTGACTCGACCCAGCAGTGGGCGGAGCTTCCCTCGTACCCAGGATGACTCAGAGGAGGACGACGATGAGGACAGTGGTCACAGCTCTCGACGTCGTGGCAGCAGCTCTGGGGGCGTCTCGTATGAGGAGTTTCAATTGTATGAAGTTTTTTTTTCCTTCCTCAGATTTATCAGTAAATGATATTTAAAGAGATAATAATAATAAATAAACTGCTGGGCAGACTCAGTCGGTAGAGAAAGGACCATGGTGATAACTGGATGTAAGCATGGAATGAAGTCTAATTGATGACAGTTTTTGGTGATTGTGAAACATTGGAACATCCTGAAGTATAGGTTAAACTTGCGCTGCATGAAAACATTTTGTCAGGAACAAATAATTATTTTTTAAATATATTTTTTAAATATTAACCTCTTAAGCACCAAGCCTATCTGATCTCCTGCTTTTTGCCCCCATATCAGGGGGCATTGGGGCTTAAGAGGTTAATGAACACATAGTCATGACAGATTTCCTGAGACTGTTGGACAGACTAAAGACGAAGTTTATCGTCAATTCCAGAAACTAAAAAAACAACAACAACAAGCTGCAAGTTCAAGTTTAAAAATTCAAGTTCTAAGGACTTTAAACCAGAGTCCAGATTTATTACAGATTTGTTAACTGTCAGTATTTATTATAGTAAGTTAAATATTTCTTTGTAACAGTAGCTGTGTCTGTCAGTGAACTACAACTCTACTGTATTAAATTCATGTGGTTGATGACAATAAATAGATATCAATCAGGCATAACATAATAACCAGATGCCTAATATTGTGCTCCCCTATTGATACATGGACTCCAATAGACCCCTAAAGGTGTGGTGTGGTATCTGCAGATTCGTTATGTTCTGTTAGTCACGAGGTGTAGCCTCCATGAATCGGAGTACTTTGTCTAGCACATCCCACAAATGCTTGATTGGACTGAGATCTGGGGAATTAACTTGTTCAGTAATTTGAGCTATAGTAGCTCATCTGCTGGATCAGATCACACCACATGCATCGGGCCAGCCTTCACTCCCCACATGCATCATTTTGGCCTTACCATCTATCATCCTGTCACTGGTTCACATTGGGCCACTTTTGATAGTTACTGACCACTGCAGACCAGGAACACATCACAAGGGCTGCAGTTTTTGTCCAGCTTGTCCCTTGTCAGACTCACTCATATCTTTATGCTTGCCTATTTTTTGTGCTTCTAACACGTCAACTCTGAGGACAAAATGTTCACTTCCTCCCTAATATATCCCACCCACTAACAGGGGCCATGATAAAGAAATGCCTGATCGGTGTATATGCAGCACTGGACATTAGCGAAACTGCATCTGTATTACTGCAGATGTGTTACCATCGTCCCTTTGCATATCTGCCAACACGTGCTGTACACAAAGACTGATAATGTAATAATGATTTAATTTTGTCATCAGCTAAACTCATCAGCTAATGTTGGCAGGCAAAAATGGGTATTGTGTGTCACGTCGTAGTTTTTCACGCTGTTCTGAGTGATAGCAGCTGCAGCGCTATATGACATTTAACAACAAGAGAGAAAATCATTCTTTGTTGTGCAGGCTGGTGAGACGTGTGGACAGGATGGAGCACTCTATCGGCAGCATAGTGTCAAAGATCGATTCAGTGATTGTCAAGCTGGAAGTTATGGAGAGAGCTAATCTTAAAAGAAGAGACGTGGTGAGCAGGCTGCTGGATGGAGTCATGGAGGTGAGGTGTTAATATGTTATTATGTTAATAATGTTATCACATGACTGAATGCGTCATTTGTACTGTTGAATTATGACTGAATTGCACCCTGCAGCTCCCCTCAGTTGAGTTTTAAAACTATTCTAGCTTTTGGGGTTATTAGGTATTTTTTATTGTTTGGTTCATCACTCTCAGAGACAGTCACTCCCTTGAACAGTGATGAACACTGTGGTGAACACTATCGAACATTTAGGATTTAAGCAAGAGTCTTTTTTTTAAATACTTGCCTTACATTCAAGAAGAAGCTCAGAATGAGTTATTATAAGTTAACTGGATAAACTCATGAGATGAATACGTGTGGGTTGAGCTGACGTTAACATCGTTTGACATTTAATCTGTTTCCGTTTGTCAGGATGAACATCTGGGGCGGGACACAGACACACACAGGGAGCAGATGGAGAGGCTCGTCAGGGAGGAACTGGAGCGCTGGGAGTCCGATGATATGGTCTCACAGGTCAGCCACCCACAGCCGGCCACTCCTGTTGGCCCGCGGCCTCGCCCTTCCTCGTCCTTGTCCACCGACGGCCTCGACACAGGCGTGAATGGGAGCGGCCATGTGTGAAGACTTGGCATGCTGAACTCTGCAAAGAAACTTTATTGGATCCTAACTTAATATGTGGGTCTTTGTTTTGCAGCAGAATGTGCTAAAGCTCATGGAAGGTGTTTAACTTACTCGACATATTAGAGAGGAAGTCAAATGCACCTCACCTGGTATACACAAATGCACTGAAAGAGAGAGGCTGTCACATGCAAAGGGTCTTTACTCAGTCTCACGTATTATTTTGACAGATGACGAAAGGTAAACAAAACAGACAAGGTGCTGACTAACAGTGAAGGATTTAATCATTACACCACAGTATTACACACGCATGTACCAGCGAGCAAGTATATTCAGAATTCAGTGTATGATTTTAATATTACATGCTTTCGATCGCTGTATGCACAATTATTAGCATTTACACAAAAGCCCTTTCTATGAATAATAATGTTGCTGATTACTTTTTTCATCATTTTAATATGCAGTAGGTACAAGCGTGGCACTTCCTGTCACATTTACTCATCCTTCCGATGAATTAGCTTATCATTTTATGATACATATTGTAACTTTAAACAAACTTCGATTTGGAGTGCATGCAGTGTTCATGGGAAACCCATGCATTATTTTTCCTGTGGCTTTTTTTTTTTTTAATCTGTTGTGCCAAATAAAGTGTTACCAAAATACATCAGGGGGACTTTACTTGGTTTTATCTCACTTTACAAGAAAACATATATATAAAAAGAGAGAGAAATCACATATTATTATATGCAGTATTACAGATGAGTCATTATTTCAAAGCAGAATCAAATAATAGTCATACTGTCTACTGATCTGAACAGAAAATAAACTGCACCCACAAACTTCCCTGAGACTGGAGACTAGAGGTTTCTTCCTGTTAAAAGGGAGTTTTTCCTTGCCACTGTCTCCAAGTGTTTCTCATAGACGGTAATGTGATTATTGGGTTTTCCTTGTATTATTTGTTGGTCTTTACCATACAAATTAAAGCGCTTTGGGGAAACTGTTGTTGTGATTTGGTACTATATAAATAAAATTGGAGTGAACTGAAAAGTAGGCCAAAAGTCATTTTGGATTTGTCTAAGAACGAGAAAGTTTAGATGCAGCAGTTTTAGTACATTGACATTTATTTGCAAATAATGTTAAATTAAAAGATATTAGGTTTTCGGTAACCAAAATTTGGTTTGTACTTCAAATTTTTCCATATACACTGATTTAAAGTTACGCAAAAGTCCTTTCTGTGAATGCTAATTTCCTAAGTTTCCCAAGAACTATTTACTCTGGTATAAAATCTTAGTGCAAAATATATGTTTCTTATTTCAGGAGAATTTATATCATGGTTTTGGTGTGTGGTAACTACACTAAGGTTTATAACTGTATTAATAATAATTAATGCATTAATAATAATAAAAAAAAACACAAGACCAAAAGTTACATGAAAATCTTTATACATGGTATGAAAAAACTAACAAAGTATAAATGTATTACAGAGTTTTGCTTTGGAAAACAGATAAAGCCATGATGTAATGCTTTAATGTCTACAATTACAAATGATCAGCTTTTAATTATATTATGAAAAATTAATAGCACAATTAAATAAGTATAATTTGGAAACTTTAATCAAAACAACTGGGTTACAAAGGTATTGGGAAAAAGTCACAAACTGACAAATGCTGCAGAAGTAAATATTCATAAACAGCTTTGAAAGTTTACTTTCAGTATACTTTTTAATTTCTACACTTTTTCACTTTGGAAAATTCACAATTTTCTCCTATAATTTGAAAATATACTGTCTAGTTTGTTTTGGACTCACAATTTTTTATACCCACAAAGATTTTATCCAGACTAAACGTATATAACAGTAAACAAAGGAACCAACAACTAGATTTTGATCTTTTGGGAAACAGCCATACTTGCTTACTTGGTATACTGGTATACTTCTATATCTACACAATAAATACACACACTGGCATCTCCACTAGGTTGCTAGTACTGGGTTGGACCCCTTTTGCCTTCAGTGCTGCTTTATTTCTTTGTTGGGGAGATTTAAAAAAGAGCTGGAAATTTTCCTCACAGACTGACATGATAGCATCACACAGCTGCTGCATATTTGTCAGCTCACATCAATCTCCCATTCCACCACATCCCAAATATAGTGTACTGGATTCAGATCTGCTGACTGTAGAGGTCATTCGAGCACAGTGAACTCCCTGTCATGTTAAAGAAACCAGTTTGAGAGGATTTGAGTTTTGTGATATGGTGTGTTATCCTGCCTGAAGCAGCCATCAGAAGATGGGTACACTTAGGGCTGGGTATCGTCACTGATTTCTAGAATCGATTCAATTCCGATTCACAAGGTCCAGAATCGATTCGATCAACGATTCGATTTAATTCCATTCGATTCGATTCACTTCGATTTGAATATGGGAAATTTTGACAGTCAGAAATATTATAATTCAGATTAGTACATTTACATATTTTTGTATCTATAAAAAGGAAGCTGACACACGCAAGACTTTATCAAAGGTGTGAGCGTCACAGCAGATGCCTTTGTGTCAAAGTAGCTGAAGATAAAACACAGAAACACATGAAGGTGATTTTTCCTGGCCTGGGATTTTATAAAAATATTCTGCAGTACATCATAAACGAAAGAAAACCATTAATCAACATATGAACATTACCTCTGAAGTTACAGCGGTTTTATTAGAGACACGGCTAAGCATTTTGCATAATTTTAAAAAGTTTAAATTTGTTCAGCATTGAACGGCAGAAATTAGGTTTTCTTTTCGGAAGTATATAAAACGGAAAGAAAAAAAAAGTCGGCCGATAGCGCTGTAAACAAAGGTAGACTTGTGCTTAACAAGCAAGCGAATAATGCAGAAAACCATACAGAGAGAGAGGGGGGGGGGGGGAGGGAGAGAGAGAGGGGGGGGGAGAGAGAGAGAGAGAGAGCTGTGCCTCATGGTAGAAGCAAAACAGTAAAAGTAAGAGTGAATACATGACGATGTTTATGTGAAGCGTAGTTTGGATCTTCTTTTGCTGCTGGTTCGGTCAATATTGTTTGGAGAGACATCAAACTAACAGCTTTACAATCAGCGCATAAAGGGCGTGAACACAAAGCGCGGACCCGCCGACAGATCAGAATCAGCGGGCTGTCGGCTTTCAGCCCCGACTGTGAGAAATTCGACATCTAACTGATTCTGATCCGCGGGCTGCGCTGTGTGTTTAAGTCTTTGTGCAGAATCCGTGTTCCTGCTCTCATTTACTGTTTTAGCTGTTTGGTGGTTGTTGAAGTTTTGTGAGATTTCACCTGAGATTCTGGCATTTCGGGCAAAATAAATTTGTATTAAAAAATCGATTCAGGATTTTAATGAATCGATTTTACGTAATCCAAGCCAGAATCGATTTTAATCGATAAATCGATTATAAAAACCCACCCCTAGGTACACTGCGATCCAAAAGGGACAGGGTCTTCTGCTGCTGTAGTCCACCTGCTTCAAGGTTTGTCGTGTATTTACAGATGCTCTTCTGTACACTTTGATTTTAACAAGTTGGATATTGTTGAATGTCTGACCTCTGCGATCAAGAAGGCATTTTCACTCAGAGACCTGCTGCTCAATAGATATTTTCTGACTTTTTTCTGTAAACTCTAGAGATAGTTGTGTGTAGAAAATCCCAGGAGATTAGTAGCTTCAGAAACACTCAAACTTATCCATTTAGTACCAAAAACGATTTCATGTTCAAGTTAAATCACCTTTCCTCTATATTCTGATGCTCTGTTTGAACTTTAGCAGGTCATCTTGTTCATGTCTGCATGCATCAATGGATTGAGTCGCTACCACGTGATTGATTAGGACAACCTTAATCAGTATTTTTATTCATCTTTAGGCATGAAAAAAAGATTTTTGAACTTCATTTTTTAAACGTGTATTTTTCAAATAGTTTTTTACATGTCCACTTAAGTGGACAACATCACCTTTAGAGTGAGTGGCAGGGTATGGAGTGACACATCAGTATCCAATGTAGTGGTTTATGTGCAAGTGTACCATCAACACTGATATGAATACAAGAAAACAGTGTTTGAATAGCTGTCCACTGTAGTGACCACTATGCGTAAAAGGGTTAATGAACAGCTGAACACAACACACAATAAGATTTTATGAGCTTTACAGGGAAACTAATGGTAAAAACGTGAACTCTAGAAAAGTTTAGCTAGCAGTTTTCGGCTGCTTTCAGCTTTTTATTTGAGTATTTGCACTTGTACTCTTACTTTCTTTTCGCTTCATTATATGCTAAAGATATGAGGGCAGTGTAAAATAAAACTAAACCCCAAATATATAAATGTAGCTTTAATTGTGCTATTTCTGAGCACAAGATCTATCAGTGCTGGTACATTAAAGTAAAAAACAAATAACGCATTAAGTAAATTTCTTGATGAAGCGAAGCTTCAGATAGGCAATGATGAGAAATATGATCATCATAACAGTCAAAGCTACATGATTCTCCCACAGACCCCAGGAGGTGTAGTCTATGCCCAGGTACTCCAGATACTGCTCTCCTGTGCATCTGAAATGAGGCATGTTCAAACTGGTCAGATATTAGAGCCACAATACAACATGTTGTTAACCAGTAAGACAGAACTGGATCAGTTACTCACGTCTGGCCAGCTGTTTTCACAGTGCAGTTGGCTGTCATAGCTGACATGTTGCTGTTTCGGATTACAACCTCTTCGCAGAACCTCAGACCCACAAATTCGTTTATCTTCAAGGCCTGAACAAAGACAGCAGGTGAGGCAGAGCAGTAAACTCTTAGCAGAACAATTTAAATATATATATATTGTGCGTTTGGCAGATCATTTGTTCCATTTTAAAACAAATTCTCTTTTGGGTCTTAACTCCCTTTTCACGTATATGTTGCCATATAAAGTAACTTCCTGTTTTATTTTTAAAGTCTCTTGTCTCTTACATGGTGTCTTTAGCTGTGCTTGTGGTCAGTTGGTCCCTAGTTTGTTGGCCTTAATCCTCTCCTTTGAGTTTGGCTCCATCTTCAAACATGACAGTTACTGTACATGGGGTTTTTAAAGTGCATTATCAGTAGGCTATCCACTTGGTCGTGTATGTTTGGTATAACGTGCAACACCCAACAGTTAAAATCAGAGAAGTCTGTTTAAGTCTATGCATTCAGCCATCTAACATCAAGTTTAGAGTCCAGTTCAGGTCCAACCCCAGTTCAATAAAAACACACTTACAGACAATTAAAACTAAAACTGCTAAAACATATATGTGAAGGAGGCTGTCTGTGATATGTATTTATTTCATTGAGGTGATAACCTCTGCCTGAATTTTGAATTGTTTCTGCTACTTCCTCTATATATCGGCATCTTCTGCTGTCAAAACCTTTAATGCTGACTTACTGCAAGACCATAACGAGGAATACTAAAGTACTTCAGCCAAGCCAACCAGTCTTTGGTGCTGGGTAGATTCACCAGGAGTCCTGAAAAAATCTAGAAGACACAAAGTCAGTTTAGATGTCTTTTTTCTGGAGGGTAGAGCTGACATAACACGACTTACAAACACATCTAAATGTTTCAAAGTCCAGATGCAGGATGTTATTAGTCTCACGGGAGCTTTTACTATCAGACAGTAAAACGTAGATGAATAACTGTCTATTGTTCATTATAATATATGGATAATATAATATATCTGTGTTGCTTATAGAACCTTAGTCAGATATAGATTCAATAATAATAATGGATTGGATTTATATAGCGCTTTTCAAGGCACCCAAAGCGCTTTACAATTCCACTATTCATTCACTCTCACATTCATACACTGGTGGAGGCAAGCTACCGATGTAGCCACAGCTGCCCTGGGGCAGACTGACAGAAGCGAGGCTGCCATATCGCGCCATCGGCCCCTCTGGCCAACACCAGTAGGCAGTAGGGTAAGTGTCTTGCCCTTGCACTTACTGGCCACTTCATTAGGCATTGATGTTCTTATACTTAATTTGTCAACCCCGTAGTAGCAACTTGGCGCATTTAAGGTCAAGAAGACCTGCTGAAGTTCAAACTGAGCATCAGAATGGGAAAGAAAGGCGATTGAAGTGAATTTTTTCCCACACAGCAATCTCAAAAAATGAGAAAATATCCAGTGAATGGCAGGTCTGGGTGAAAATGCTTTGTTGATGCCAAAAGCAAAAGGAGAATGGTCAGACTGCTCTGAGCAGGCAACAGTAACCAACTCGTGACAGTCAAAGTGTGCAGAAGAGCATCTCTGAATGCACGACACATCAAACCTTGAATAAGACCACACCCCAGCATAGCCGAGGATTGTTGCTGACCATCTCCATCCCTTTATAACTACATCTGATGTTAAAGTGACCAGTGAGTTTATGTCATCAGTGAGTCTTCTGTTTAAAATGTTTCATTTCTTTTTTTTAAAAAAAACCCCTAAAGCTACCTAAAACAAAAAACGTAGATGTCATCTTTACTCCTTCTCCCTTCCAACTTATTTATGTGGGTCATGGGGTTGCTGTATCTCTTACCATCATGAAGACAAAGGTGATGGTCATGAGGATGTTGGCAAGAGCCACGACACTCTGGTCAGCTGAGATGGCCATGGTCATGGCTGTGGCTGTGTAGGCCACCAGAGTCACCGTCAGCATGAAGACAAAAAAGGCTTCTACTGTGGATTTGAGCCCTGGTTGGACACACAGTTTTGTGCGTTTTTACACACTGATGTCATTTTTTTTTTAAAATTTAAATGCAAAAATTAAAATAGTTAAATAGATAAAAGTCTCACCAATCAAAAAATAGACAACACAGCTGAAGATAACAGAGGTGACGGTGCGCAGAGCGATATCAGACAGGATCTTAGAAAGGAAGTAGACAGACACTCTGTAGTAGCCACTGATGTACTCGTGCCTGTCACAAGAGAAACACATAAAGCAACAGTTCAATCTAGAGTCACACACACACGTATACGGCATCCTGATGGAGAACTTACACGAAGAGTTTCCTCTCAGTGATGAAGAGCTCGGCTGCAGACACAGTACTGAAACACTGGTTGGTAGTGATGAAGAAGAGGGCGCCCATCCTGGAGCAATCAGAAAAGCAAAAGTGTTTTTCTTTGTACGTATTATTGTAGGGTCTACCTTGGAATATGAAGCGCTTTGAGGCGACTGTTTTTGTAATTTGGTGCTGTATAAATAAAGCTGAAATTGGAACCTCTCGGACAGAACAACACTTAAAGTGCACGCTATACTCAAAAAGAGACTGCACAGATAAGACCTGTATAGGATGCTTGCCAGGAAAAGTCTTAGAAAAAAAATAACATGAGACTCCAACCTGTCAATCAACACAGAAGCAAAGACACAGCTCTGTGCAAAAGTCTTGAGCCACTCCTCATTTCCTTATATTTTGCCTTCAAAGAGCCAGAGTTTCTTGAGCAACAGTTCTCCAGGTCTTCTGAAGGTCTTTCAGAAAGCCTGGGGAACTATTGGAGCCCGGACTTCGTCATTATGATGTTGACAGAGAACAGAACAAAAGCCAGCCAACATCCAAAGAAGACCTTTGAATGTCCGTCAAGAAACCCGGAGAACTATCCCCAAAGATAACTTAAAGAAATGGTAAGAAAGCTTGCCTAAGAGAGTTCAGGCTGTGTAGAAGAATAATGGTAGTCAGACCAAATATTGAGTTTTCAGTATGTGGAATTGTACAAAAACAGTACAAAAACAGTAAAATCAGACATGTTCAGAGCAGAATAAAGACTAAAGATCTTACATACTGTAACGTGACCTTTGAAAACTTGAAAACGTTTGCAGTAGTTTGTCACTGATGTCCTGAGCACAGACTCCCAATCTGAGCAATGTAAGCTCATACACACATAAACTAAAGTTTAAAAGCATTTGTTTTCTGGGTTTTTTCCCTCATGCTGATTTTCCTACACTGACTGTTGATGCTGATTGTTGTTGCCCCACTATTAGCCCCTACACCAAGCGAAGATGAAGGAAGGGTGAGAAACTTGAGACATTTAAGCCACGTACGGGCTGTCTGCCATTCTGCATGTGCACTGACCTTGAATATAATCACATTAGGTCCCTGTACACTACTGAAAGGAAAAAGGGAGACCACTGATGTCTCTGATGGGCTTCGCTGGACTTGCGAGTACCAGGTTGTGCCCAATAAAAAACGGTAAGAGGATTAACCGAGCGGGAATTACCTTTCACACTTTTTCACCAGAAGCGGTCACTGACCTGAACTTTTATGGGGAAACATGTTGCTTTTAGCGTGTAAACGCATAGTATTAAAAAATAAAAACAAAACAACCTAAAATGAAACAATAAAAGAAGTCCAGTTTAAAACAACGACTTACTAATAAAAGTAAATGCTACTAAAGCTACTAATTTAAACATTTGCCCATCCTATATAGATTTTTTGTAGTTGCAGCGCATTAAAGAGAGAAAGAAAGAGTTTTGGGGTTTACATATTGTGGAAAACATCATCTATAAAATATGTAGAGTCCAAACAATTAATAAATTGCTTATTAGTAATTTTCCTCACGAATGCTGCTGGATTTGCTCAGTTCGCTGACATGAGGCACACACAAGAAATCTGGAAAGAGGGAAGCAAAGACACACTGTGTCTTCAAGTGAAGTACCATGCTAAAGAAAGACACTCTACAAACTGGCAACCCAAATGTTATTTTACAGGCTTAAGCGATCAACGAAGCATTACTAAACCAAGCCATGAATATAGCTTAAACATTTTATGACTGAAGCGTCAAATCTTAGGTTGACATTTTTCATGTTAGCTGACTGGTTTGTAGTCTTAAATTAACCTTTTACAAGTGTATTAAACCCATATCTGAACCACATCGCTGCGTCTCACACCCTGACTATGGAGGCGAAGGACTTTTTCAAGCATTTTTTAAGCTGCACCGTTCACTCACACATGCCAACATTTCCTCTAAATCAGATGGTTTATGGCATAACTGCAAGACCAGATGGGGAAGTAACAGTCATACTGCAGTAAGGCTGTGTTAACAGTTAATAAAAACATCTATTTTATAAGAGTATGTTGAGGCATTTATTGGCCTGCGGACAACGAGAGTCAAAAGGAATTTTGCTGTGTGAGCTTTACATTATTGCATGCATTTCATGTAGTGCCATATATATTAAACCAGCTAAATTACACCCATGTAATAAGTATTATAAGTGAGAGCGATTAGCTGATTAGCTGCTGTGGCATTTAGACAATAGGAATCCTTTAAATAAACAAATAACACATGACATTAAAATGATCAAAGTACAAATTATTTAGCCATGAAGATGTTTGGGGTTTTTTTTGGAGATGACAGCAGGACAGTCACATTACATACTCAGAACATTTTGTAAAATATTATTACGTGGCTCACTGTTGAGAGCAGTTCTCTCACCTGTTCTGAATACCACTCTGATCATCTTTGACCCCAAAGAAAATGGCTCCCACGATGAGAGCGAGGAAAACGTTGACTCCCAGCTGCGTAAGAGATTTAGACAACGTGATGACTTCTGTGCCTACAGCATACACATTCATTATGTTGTTATATAAAAAACTTAAAACCTCCTGAAGTCCAGTTTAATCCAAACTTACCAGTTTGTGTTTATGGAAAAACTAAATTCAACTTTTGGGGGTAAAAAACAAAACAAAAACATGGGTTCAAAGGACTGAAGTGAGCAGAAAATGCTAAGGTTATGTCCTCCTGAACTGATCCTGGGGTGAGATGACTGAATAGAGGGGGAAAAAAGGTGAAAGCAAGACATGTTTTAAGCTGAAACTATTTACAGGTTATGACAGGACTAAGCGGTTCCCAGGGTGAAGGGATAAGCCAGTAAGGTTGAGCCTTTTTCACCTCATTCCCCTCAGTCCCTCATGTGGAAGCTGGGCAGCGGCGGGATAGGTCATGATGCCATCATGTGATGACTCCCACACAGGGGCCAAGGGGCTTTGGCTAGATATGATATCAGTTCATATTCAGGCCCAAAGAGGCAGGAGTGGGGTCACAACAGTCACCAAAGCTGATTACAGCACCCATGCTACCAAGGAACCTTCTCGAAGGATTATTTTTGACTTATTTAGGACCAATTAGCTGTTAATAATTCTTAAAGTGAGGAGACTTCTGACAGCATTTTGCCGCCATGGGGCGGCTAATGAGGGCATAAAGCTGACCCCTCTAACACGCTGCATATCCTGCTCACGATGATGGGGCCAATACAACGTACACTGTTAAAAAAACTGTTTAAAAAAATAGTATTATTCCGGCAGCTGGGGTGCCAAAATACTACCGTAAAATAACAGAAAATAACTTCCTCATAAAAATACGGTTATTTCCAGTAATGACAATACAGTTTGTTGCGCTAATTTTACATTGGATCTTGCCTTTTCAAGTGATCTTAAACATTAAATTAGGAACATGTTAATGTGATTAAACAATGAAATTATCTATAAATAGGAAAAAAAAACAAATCCTAAAAAAACAGAAATATTCCGGCAGCTGGGGCGCCAAAATACGACCGTAAAATAACAGAAAATAACTTTCTCATGAAAATACAGTTATTTTCAGTAATGAAAATAGAGTTTGTTGCGCTAATTTTACATGGGATTCTGCCTTTTCCAAGTGCGTTTAGACATTAAATTAGGAACATTTTAACGTGATCAAACAATGAAATTACCTATAAACAAGGTCGATGAATGTGGCAATATGAATCATAATACGTAAATGTACAGAAATATACAGTTACAAATAATAATGGATTGCATGCCCTGGGACAGACTGACAGAGGCGAGGCTGCCATATCGCACCATCGGCCCCTCTGGCCATCACCAGTAGGTGAAGAGTCTTGACCACGGACACAATACCGAGAGTGTCCGAGCCGGGGCTCGAACCAGCAACCTTCGGATCACAAGGCGAACTGCCAACTCTTGAGCCACGATCGCCCTAAATAGCAATGATAATAATACTTATGTGATGTAACACAAGCTTATAGGAATCATGTTATATACTTTTCCATAGCATTACATTTGAATTCAACAGTTCGATCTTTCAAATAACGGACAGATATTTGTGAGATCATGATACATTTGTGAATCTGTATCTAAATATGCATATGTACAGACAGATACATTTAATAATCATGAAAATGATGTTTTATTACATTACAGTGATTTAACGTTAATTTACATTTGAAATGTGAAATCACAGTCTATTTATGTAACTTTAATGCTATTCTAGAAGAACAAAACAAAACTGAAAAATGCACAGTAAAATACTTTTATATTAGGATTTTTTCCTACAGTGCTGCCATACCTGCGACCTTGTGGTTGTTAGTTCACATTCATTGGCCGATGCTTAGCGTCATGTTATTATGTGTCCCAACATCCAATGGCATGTCCCATTGTTTTCATGGCCACACACTCACCCCAGGTGCAGAGGCCTATTTCTGTTCAGGAATGTTGTGAATACTTTGAGATGTATATTAATTGCAATTCCTACCTCTTATTTTTTTAAATATATAATTAGCACAGCGTGGCCGTGCAATGTTTTGTATGTTTTTTTTTTAGTTTTTATTCCTATTATTTATATTTTCACTTGTTACCTCTGAATTATTGAATCAGACCTAGATGACATGAAATTTTCAGCACAATTATAATTCAAATACTCCTTTAGTTATTGATTATTCTCATTAATTTTTGATCATTTTATATATTTTTCCATAGTATTACATTTGAATTTAACAGATCCTTCTCTCACATAACAGACAAATATTTGTGAAATTATGATTCATTTCTGAATGTATTTTTACAATCTAAATATGCATATGTACAAAAAATATATTTAAAAAACAAGTAAATTGTGTTTTACTATATTTACAGTGATGTTATGTTATTTTACCTTTGACATGTAAAATCACAGTCTACTTATGTAAATCTAATGATAATCTAGAAAGACAGTACAAAACTGTAAAAATTACAGTAAGATACTTTGACATTACTATTTTTTGGAACAGTGTATGCTTTTATTTTTAAACATACTTAAGTTTAAACCTGTCACTAATTAACTATTTAAAGTTACCAATATAGCTACAAAAAAGTTGGTAAAAGTCTTTATCAGCTAATGAGCTTCATGTTCAGCTGACAGACACGAGAGTGGCACTGACCAACGTCTGAAAGTCGAACGCGGGCCCTAAAAGACGATGGTGTACGTGCTTACCTGGGCCATAGATGTTTGGGGGTTCAACATGAGGTTCTGAAATGTTCTGTGGAGGACCCATCGTAGCTGGTGAAAGAACGAGCTGTTGTAGGTGATGGTGCGGGACTTTGGGAGGGACCCACAGCGCTCATCTTTAACAATGCGTTCCAGTTCGGCTCGTGTGTTGCTGGAGTAACCGCTGTTCCTGTACTCATCCACCAGGCGCTCCTCAATGCTCTGCCTGGAGCTACTGAGCTCCTCGAAGTCCAAATCTGTTCACAAATACAAAAAACCCCACTCAGTTATATTTTATTGTTATAGCACCAATTCACTCGCTTTATATACAGATTTGACTCTAGAATCGAGTTAATGGTCGACTATGTACACCCCACGATTCAACAGCTTGTAGAACCACCTATAGCAGCCACGACTTCAGCTGTTTTCTACATGACTTTATCAAACTCTCCCATGGATGTGAAGGAATCCCTGATTTTTTTCTGCTTACGTTTTCAAGTGAAATTTTTTCACTTGCAGAAAATAACAAAAATTAAGGCGTTATGAGGTCCAGTAAAAACCATCTGTCTTCCTGTTTTACTCTGTCAACTCTAATTTGTGCGTTTGACATGCTGTTCTAATCACTATAAATGTCAAATTTAAAACACTTTAAAAAACTTGTTAATAAAAAGTTCCAGGTAAAAATACTGTATCTTCTTTATTGTATCGTGCCTTTTTGTGGATGTTGCAAAATCAAAGAAAAATGCAAAGAAATGAGCACATTTGCACAGGATATGTTTGTTTGTTGTTATTCTATGAGACCAGGAGATGTGATACAAGCTTGACTGAATATTCATGGATGGTTAATTATGCCGCTACCTTCAGAGCCGTGCACTTTCATCATTTTTGTGGCGGTGAAGTCTCCGTTAATCACATCCAAAAAGAAGTCAGCTGGGTTGTTGTGGGCCTCGCAGGCATAGCCTTGAACACAAATCACAATGTTGCAGCTCAATATCAAAGCAAATCCTACACATACAGTGACCCTGCAGCTTTTTTAGAAGTTGCACATCCATCTACATTTATTTATTTCATAAATTAAAAAAAACTGTAAAGAAGTGTCTTGTGATGTTACTGTTTAGTCAGTGTAATCACCGATGTTGGCAAAGTAGTCCAAAGCGTTTGGTGCTGGTCCGTGGTACACCATTTTACCACCGACCAACAGTGTGAGAGTGTCAAACAGTCTGTAGATGGAGTAGCGAGGTTGGTGGATGGACATAATTATGGTTCTACCATGACTGGCCATTCTGAAAAGACACATAACACAGTAAAAAAAATCACAATAAACTGATGTAAATAAAGTAGAAGCAAACAGCAGCAATTTTCCTGCTTTAATTCTCCTATGTAAAATGATAAGCTTCTGTTTAAAGTTAACCAAACTCCAGAATTTAGCTTGAAACACTTTTAAAAATCCTTTAAAGCCCAGAAGCTCAAGATTTTACTTTATTTTAAAGAAATCTGAGAAATTAGAGAGAGTCCGGGTTTTCTCACCTTTTCAGCAGGAGCAGGACAGAGTTAGCAGTGCTTGCGTCTAGCCCGGTGGTCGGTTCATCCAGAAATAGGACAGCAGGATCGATGATCAGCTCCATGCCGATGTTTGTCCTCTTTCTCTCTCCTCCTGAGATTCCTCGGGTCATCTGCGTGCCCACCTGAGGAACAAAAAAAACCACCAACAAAACACAACGGGAATTGCTGAAAACGCGCTTCATCTGCTGGGGCAGGCTACTTGTTAGAGGACAGGTGAGTGACAGGCTGTGATTATCTGCAGCACCTTGGAGTCAGCCACTTCAGTGAGACCCAGTTCTTTAATAAGGTGATTGACTCGAGCCTCCTTCTCGACCTGAGGCACGGAGACGTGCAGTCGCAGAGCCGCAGAAAAACGCAGATTCTCCCTCACGGTCAGGGTGCCCATGACCACATCTTCCTAGCAGGGAGACAAAAGCTTGATCAAAGGTCACAAACTGAGAAGCTATTTTGTAGTTATCATTTCCACAAATCCTTAAGGAAAACAACCAGAAACAAGACGAAGTTCAGAACACTGCCTCACTGGAAGAAGGAGTGAACCTCAGCAGGGTTTGCAGGTTTTTCTGGGAGGTCTAAGCCTGCCTGTCTTCTCTAAGGACACTTGCACAAAATATTTCTCATTTCAAGAGTTTCTTCTTAAAAGAGGTCTAACACAAACAATCTCAGCACTATGTTTAATGTTTAAGGGCCAACCTCTGTGTGTTAAGTTGGTTTTACAGCCTACAACATTTGCTTTGCTCTCAGACGCAGAGTCTAAGAGAAAGTCAAAGCTCTCAGCTTTTTCTGCATGAAAGCTTAAAGAAACCAGTCGAGGCCGGCCAATACGTCACTGAAAAAGACCCCAAAACAAAAAATAAATAGTGAAAAACCAGTTTACACGTTGCTTAACTTAACACCTAAAGAGAGCTGCATTAGGTACGTAGAAAATAAAACAGAGAATGACTCCGACTTACAGTGCTTAACAAGTTTATTAGACCAAAACACAATTTAAGTTTTATCCCACAGCTGTTCTAAATTAACAGCACTGCTAATTACCTAAATCAATTCTTATGTTTCTGTAATGATTAATCCACCGGCATCCATACGCTGTTTAATTGAAAGGATTTATTTTAATGTTAACATATATTTATCTGTCCTATCCACAGTTTTTCCAATTTAACATTTTACAAAAAAGCTGAATTACAGTCTTTTTTTACTTGTGCTAAACAGAAAAAATATTTTTTGCGATTGACGCTCAATTAATTCCTGACTTCTCAGAGACGACTAGAGTGCCGGCTCAAATTTAAGTAAAAAAAAGGAAATTCAGCTGTTATTTACCTGATAAATAGTAACATAATTTGTAGTTTTGAACAAATTTTTGATAGATTTCTAAAATATTTGTGCTTTCTTGTTTTTGTGGCAGGTGGTATCAAGCATTTGTTAAGCACTGTACATTTATCAAATAAATATATTTCAAAACATAATATCACTATATCCATATCAGTGCATCTGAGTGGATATAAAATGGTTAATATGGGTTATTTAAAGAAATACAAATTTACCTGGACGACATAGCCAGAGAGGCACTTAAAGTTTGGAGGCTGTGGGGCTCCATCAATGAGAACTTCACCCAAGAGACCTGCGGGATCCTTCCTCGCAGCCAGAATATCCAAGAATCTCAAAGACAAAGAGCAAAGAAAAATTCTAAAGATATCCAAAACAAAAATTAAGGTAATTATTTCAAGATTATATACAATTAGGTCCATAAGTATTCAGACAATGTCATTTGAATTCAACGGACCTAAAAATATCACATTAACTGTTTAGGAATTGCAGGCCTTGTTATGCATAAATACCCCATTTTTAAAGGTTCAAAAATAATTAACAAGATGTTTCGTGGCTAGGTGAGGCTCTTTCCCTCATAATTTCAACTGACAAATGAAGCAGACGTAATATCTGAAGTCAGCTCAAAGTATTATGAGCTGACAGAAGGTTAGAAGGTTTTTTTTACTCAGAAGTACCACTGCAGGTATTCTTTTGTGCATTAGCAACAAAAACGTAATTTGAGCCTGAGAGGGTTAAAAAAAATCATGGTTCAAGCTTTACAGGGTTAAGAGCGGCCAAATGAAACACCTGGTTGGTTCCTAAAAACAATGAATCCACTGCCCAGTATTACGACGACTAAAGTGCTGAATTAGTTCTATGGGTCACCGCATCTAACCAAGTGAAGAGCACTATGATCAAGAGACGCCTTCATGAATACAGAGAGTTTACTACAAGGTGCAAACCTCTGGTTACACATCTACACGAGCTCGCACAGTTCAGGAAAAAAACCTTGGAAAAATGAAACCAAGATGAACGCGTACCAGTATGAGGAGAGAAAATGCTCATGATCCAAAGCACAACCCACCTTCTGTCAAACATGTCAGATGGCTGTTCACAGCAAATGCAATACTTACTTGTACTGCTTGTATTACTGTTTGTTCAATCACATATTGATTAATTGATTTATACTGTAATAAGAGAGTAATACAATGCTTTATAGACCTAACTGTATTTTTGTAAACTGAAGTGGTACTCACGAAGATTTTCCACTTCCAGTAGGTCCAAGAATAGCATTCAGACCAGGTCTCATAATCCCACTGCGAGACAGTGACACAGGCAAAAAGTGAGTGTAATGATTTAATAATGAAAAAAGAAACTCAAATACTAGGACACATATTTGCTTATGTTTCCAATTATAAATGTTTTTCCTTAGATTTTTATGCCACTGTATCGGTTTTATGCCACAGACACAAAGCATGTGAATCAAAGTAGTTAATATGGTCTTTAGACACATGCTGAAATGCAGCACTTTTATTAAATGAATCATCCCTCCTAATCCCATTTAAAGTAATATTCATGAATGGATTTTACAGCAAATACAGATATCATATCATTTTTTAAAAAATGTAACAATTTAAAGAACTTCAGAGACTTCAGAAAGCACGGAGTGAGTCAGTGATTTAAAATAGAGTTGAAGACTGAATTAAGGTCTGGCGGTGGATCACGTGACGCTGTTTAATTCGTTTCCCTGGCAGACTGCTCTTTAGTGCATTTGAGAGATTATATGCAAGAAACCATGCTTAATATCATATAATTAACACTGTGGCAGGAAAAAGGTTCCGCCTAAAAAAAACTTGTGTGAAATGATTCATTCTTCCATGGGAAACGTCAGCTGTATTTAATACCATCAGAAAGGAACTGCAAGGGTCTATTCACTATTGTCCCACTTTGTACTGGACTGACATGGAAAACAAAAGAAAAAAAGCAAGACGACACCCCCCAAAATGAAAAGAAATCTAAACAATCAGTGCAATAAAATTCAAAAGGATTCATTTGGCATTTTTTCTGAAATTCAACAAAGTAAAACTCATAAGATTTCTACTGTTTAATGGGGTTCTGTGCATGTTCAGATAGCTTAAGCAGAGGGGAAATAATTTTTTTTTTTTAAAAACAGACTATTAAATGTTTTACAGGTTTTCTGCTGCACTTATCAAGTGAGCAAATCATAGCTCTGCAGGTTAATATCTGTAAATTCTGTAAATTCATGTGCAAGTAGTGTGTGAGTGATGAGAAAACGGAGGAAAGCGAGTGAGAAGGTGACAGAGCGGAGAAAGATAAAGAGACTGACTTGAGGTCCACCAGTATTTCCTTGGAGAGGATCTTTCTTTTGCAGAGGAAGCCGCTCTGCTGCTGCACTTTGTACTGGATGTTGTGGAAGCTCACGGTGGAACCGCACCGCTGTTTCTTCCCGTCCACGCCCGTGCCGACCTTTGACACGGCCATCCCGTTAGTACCGATGTCTTCTATCATTGCAATGTTGATGTGACTGGTTTTCTCCATCATCCTCTGCTACAACCAAAAACACAGAGTTTTATACATGAAAGAGAAACGCTGTTACTTTACTAAAGGCACAGACTGATCGGTATGGTGATAAGGATCGCTTTGAAGTGGTGTTAAGGTTTCCACCTCTTGAATACCTGCTGCATGCATTTAACCATCCTGAGAGTCTCATTTAAATAATAAACACTTGCCAAAGTTGTAAACAACAAGATAGTAACTAAATATTCATTGCCAAAGGAGGCATTAGCTCTAAATTTTATAAAGCAAAAAAGATCAACACGTGGACACACTTCTAATCTACTCTAATCTAATTTAATTTTGAAGTTGTAAGTTTAAATGCAGACTAAGGCTGGTATTCTATGGCTTCAAAGAGATTAACTGATAAGGATAAATAAATACAACAAATAAAAATCCTGGAATTTAAGGAACAGCGGATTTTTCACTGCATCACTCGGGGATGACATGCTGGACAACATTGTAAGCTTAATATTTCTAAACTCATTCATGAGGGTGCTCGACTCAAAGGACATGTCCACTATTTATTTTAATTTGTATTAATTTAGAGGACTAAAGATGTACTGAAACGTATTGATGTGCTTTATTATTATTATTATTATTATTATTATTATTATTATTGGGAACAAAGTACAGTTTTTAAATCCACACGTTGTTTCTGTGGCACGCGCTGCTCTTTATAACAGTGTTTTGTGTTTGAGCTCACGTGTTAAAGAAAGAAAGAAAAAACACAGCAGGTATATGAGAGGACAAGAATATTATAGCTATGTAAAACACGTGACCTCGGTGATTTACACTCCATGGGTCAAACCTGCCTGAGATAAAAATTAAGGGACTATTTCTTCTTGCGCCAATGCTAAAGCAAAGCAGCAGCAACTCGTGATTTCTTGTAGACGTTAATAAATAAAATATGATTGAGGAGCTGCTGAAATCAACAGAGAGAGGAGAGAAAATCTTTGTAGTTGTGACTTACCGGGCAGTGAGGATGTGAGAGGGCTGCTGCTGCAGACTGATGGCCAGCGGCAGCTCACCCACAAGGGTCAACCCCACTCAGGCTGGGGGAGGGAGGTGAGGCACATCACATTTTTCACAGCTGCTCCTTTTTCTTTTCTTTTTCTTTTTTTTTCTTTTTTCCGTTTTTTTGTATTTTTCATGCAAAAGTTAGCCAGATAACGTCACTATAAATCAAAGCCTTTTTTTTTTAAAATTATGCCACTTATAATACATCAGCTTATCCCCCTTTTCCACCAGAGTTACTGGTTTCTTCCAGGAGTTGCAATATAATGAAATCTGCATCTGGCAATCTGTTGTTTAGCTACCCACTACTGTATGGGGTTACACGTGAGTGCTGAGGGTCAGAACTTAATAGATTGTAGCTGAAGTAGTTGGTAGAGCATCTATCCCCTTTTAAAATGTGTAGAAATGCAGTTTAATAGTTCCGGATACTTAATTCCAGGGGTGACTGACAGATACACATCTTACGGATTTTTAGGGTGTGGGAATTTAAATGTTAATGTATAATTGCATTGAAGTTTGCATACCTGGCTCATTTTACACAAACTTTTATCGTCAGTCAAATTAATTAAATACGTGTGGCTAACTTTAGTTCGTCACAAGAGAGTATATCTACCTGTGGCATCCTGGTGAAGTAGATGTACTGCAGTAATTTTGTGTTTGTGATACTAAAGCCCAGAGTGTGACTGTGAATGCTGGATTTCGATGCCTGTGTGTAAAAGAAAATTTATATCTGTCTTCATGCAACTCTTGACTAAACAGGATCAGGTTTCACAGGAGAGGATAGATAATGGATTAATGGATTAATGGATAATGGATTTATTGCACAACATATAGTCTCTGTTAGGTTGCATTAGATTGCAACGGTGTGATGCTGCGTCTGGAGTTCGAAAGAGTCTGCATGTGTGCATTAGTGTGCCTATCAATTTTCAACATAAGTGCTTTAGGAAAACGGCCTAATGTAACTTCTTTGGTGTCACGGAGTAACTTAAGTAAGCTTCCACCTAAAGACGTCTACTGCATTCATGTACAGAAGGCAGAGATGGAAAACGACTCGGGAACCCACGACAAGGAAAGATGTGAAACAATGGCTGACACCTGCAATCCCACTCAGTACTTCTTGCCGTGGATTCTGTGGTGGATCCATTGGATCAGTGTCAGAACAAAGATTAACTTTGAGTTCTGTCTCCCCTTGGTGGCCTTGGGAGAAATCTCACAGTGGCTCAGAATATTCTCTCAGAGTATCTCCATGCTGTGGTCATGTATGCTTGTGGCACCATGGCACTTTTCACGTAGATCTGAGATGGCTGCTTTCTGACTTACTTTTAAAGTCTTAAACAATATGTCATTCATCTATTTAGTCAAGCCGCTCAACCTATATAACTCCAAAACATGTAGCAAGATGCTCTCAGTGCAACCGAAGTCTCGATTCCGTCTCAGGTGCAGACCCTAGACTAATGCAATAACCTGCCACTTGATATTTGTACTGTAGTTTATGCAGTCTTTTAAATCCAGCCTTTCAAACCTAGGCTTTTAATTGAAGTTCAAAGTCAAGTCCCATCAGGCTTTTTATGCTGTGTTCCCCTTTATTATTATCTTGTTTTATTCAAATATATATTTGTTTGATTTTGTTTTATTGATGTGTAGTTTCATGTGGTTTTAAGACAACCCGTAAAGCACTTTAAAAAGCAACAAGGCTGACCAAAGTGCTGTAGAAATCAAACGGACATTGACCACAACTGAGTGAATGTCTAGTTTTGTCTAGTTCTCCATTTACATTTGGAAATTTCTTGAATTTGTTCTGATGATAAACAGGAAGTTTTTTTTATTATTCGTTTGTCAGGTTGTTTCCCCAACAACCTAAAGCAGTTTGAATCTACACAATCAATCTAGATAAAAAATGAGATTTTTTTTGTGTTAACTGAACAAAGAAATTGTGTTCTTGTCTGATCACAATTAAGATTTCATTATTATTACGTATACCTGTTATTTAGTTTGTCAAGTAGGTGGAGCAGAGCTTCATAACTCTGGACTCAATTAAGGTGTCCAAGACTTATTTTTCAGACACCTGCCTTCTTTAATTTATCAAATTCTTCCATAAGATTTGTAATTTTCTCACTAAAGATTGCCAACGAGCTCAAACTTGGTCATGTTTTTTTTTAAAAAAGTAAAGCAAATCTGGAATATATGTAGACATAATGCAAAAATAAATATTTTAAAAAATATCAATGTTTTCTTATCTGTTTGAAGTGGCTTGTAAACAGCTCTGTTGATGTAAATCTTTCACTGTATGGACAAAAGCATTGGATCACCTACACGAGGATAACAACACGTCCATGTTACAAAGAAAACGGTTTCTAAATGTATCGTTTTTTTTATTGAAAGTGTCACAAGCCGTTTAGACCAAGAGTACAGTACTGTGACAGTACAGTGTCGTTCAAACGGTCACATTTGGGTCCCAGGTGCAGATCCAACACCACAATGATTATATTTCAGAGGCAGTGCAACAAAGTACAGTAAAATACTGAACACAAGGTTAGAGAGACTAACTCTGACAGAAGGCTTGTTAACTATTTTGAAAATCATACACACAAGCGCCTTTATAATATCCAAAGTCCCGTTAGATACAAGAATAAGGGAGAGAAAATATATTTACATGAACATTTACAAGATGACAGTTTATACAACATTAAGAACTCACAGATAAAATAATGCTGATAAATATGACGTGCTGTATTTCTTTAGCCTTAACAAGGACAAAATAAAAGATCACACCACCAGTGAACAAAAACAGTTCAGCTCAACGGATTAAGTCTGAAAACACATCCACTCACATTAGGTCAGACAACACGACTTGAGCAGCTTAGTCACACCTATAGCCTGCAGAGACTGGTTACATTGTTTCAGTTTAAGCAAACATTCACATTGTCATACATGGCTCTTAGCTAAACAATTCTCTAGTGTTGCATTAGGTGTGCTTTGTTGTGTCTGACTGACACACAACGGTGGAAAACCAAAAATAACACCTTGTTACTCACACCACAGGTCCGTGTCTAAAGACCTGCATGTGTAGAATATTCTGATGTGCCAAACGTAGCTGAGATATGAAGACAGACCAGTTTTCCAGGTGTACTTATCACACAGATGATTATTTACAGAACCGAAACAGTATGTTTCAGTACCTCAAACACTTTTAAGTCCCCATTAAAGGACCTGTTGCAAATCAAGCAAGCCTGGCAAAGAAACATAAAATTTCATTTTTATTCCTACTTAAATACCAAGTTCAGTCACCAAAATGTTGTTCAGGCAGCTCTGTTCAAAACCTTTACATCTTTTAAGATTGTCCAAGTCTTCCAATAATTTCTGCGGCTCTTTAAGAATTTTTTTTCCCTTTAAATATAAAGGAAATTGTTAAAAATATAAAGGAAAGTGTTTGTTTGCAACTAAATGTACAAGAAAAAATCTTATAGGAAAGCTATATAATTTAGATATTTTAAATTTGCCATTAAGTTTTTAAGGCCCAGTCAGTGATTTTATCAGTGACACTAGTTCTTCAACCAAGGTGTGGGTTTCGCAACAGCTGATGACCAATCACTGTAGTTCAATTGCCCAACCCCGACTCCTTTTGTTGCACTTGCTCCCAAAATTAAAATGGAGAAATGGTCCAAACTTAAAACCTGTGCTCTTAAAACTGGTGGGATACATTTTCTTTAAAAATGTAGGTTAACAATAAAAATGTAGCAGTGAGTGAGATTGTGGTGTGATGAATGGTGTGAATGGCAGAAGAAGGTGAGGAATTAAATCTGTAGAGCAGGCTACAGATTTAGCAAACACACATTCCCGTCTGCTGCTCACACACTTTTAGCACCTATGAGGTCATTGGCTTGCTAGTAGATAAAACCTTGTATAAAGGGAGATTTACCCCCATGAATTCACTGCCTATTGTTCACAGAGGCAATAAACATCATGCAACTGTAATTAATGTTGTAGCCATTAGGTGTCATTATTTCAGCAAACCACACACTTTTTACAATGTTTCTTTACAGGAAGCCAAATGTATTGCACATGTTAACAAAGTCTTAAACAGACCTCGTCCTTTCATCCTATGTCCTGCAGCCTATGCCCAGCGTCCACTGGACACGAAGCTTCTGCTGAAAGAGAAACTCGTGTCTGAACTCTTGTGCTTTCCCCAGGCACCAAACGGCACCACGATGATTGTGCTGTTGTCCTCTGAACCATACTGAATAGCCTTAAAAAACAGAGCACCGCAATGTGAAGCACAACAAGGTTAGAGAAAGTCATCGGATGAATGATCAATTCAACCAAAAATTAATCTTCTGTTTTACCTGCTCAGATATTCTCTGTGCTGCCTCTTTGGGTTCGTGACACTGGTTGATGACATTGCAGATCTCCTGGCTGTTCATAATAAAGTTAACGCCATCTGTGGTCAGCGCCAGGAATGAGTCGTGGACATTGTGCAACTGAAAGGGAATAAATAAATAATACTTTAGAACAGACATTAAAAAGACAAATCTACTGAACTTTTACAAGAAGATGGTGAGACTGGCTTTACTGACTTCTTCAGCGAACAACAGATGTGAAAATGTGCTGTTGCAGAGATCTGCATTAAAACAGTCCATGGTTTTGCCCCAATACACCAGCAATGTGGATTTTAAATCAAACAATCGTGACGTACAAAATACAAACAAAATATTTTGCAGTCATTTTTATAAACAGTTCCCATTTTCAGTGCCTCAGAAATAATCGGACAAACATTTTAAATATAAGGATTGTTTTTAAACACCTGGGTGAAAATACTTTGCAGTCAGTGGCTAAGGTCTCACCTAATGCTTTCCTCCCTCAAGCTGCTCGGTTAGGGCTTTCCTGCAGCCACCTTCAGTTGTTGCTTGTTTGTGTCTCTCTGTGACTTCAGTTTGGTTTTTAGTAACTGCAGAAATGCTTTGTTTGGTTAAGATCATGTGACTGACTTGGCCATTGAATAATATCAAATTTCTTTCCCTCAAGAAGCTCTTAGGTTGTTTTTCCAGTTTGCTTTAGGTCATTATCATTTGCACTGTCAGATTATTTTTGCAGCATGTCCTGAATCTGAGCAGACGCTAACACCCTGCACACTTCAGAATTCATCCTGGTACTTCTGTCAGCAGTCACATTACCAATAACCCCAGTGCCTTGCTTCCATTGGCAGCCATGTGTGCCTATACACTAACACTTTTGTAAAAACCCTTAAAAGTTTGAAAGTCAGTTACATCTTTATTGTCTGATTTAAGACCCACTGTGGTGGTGCGCAGAGGAAAAATGACAAAAACAGCATCTTCTGAAGATAACATGTATCAAAAAAATATATTTCAGTGTCAAACTAAATTTACAAACCTACCGTTACTCTTTTGGTCTCAGGTTCAGCAATGACTCCCGTCTTCTTCAGGTCAAAGTCTCCAATGCTACGCGTCATTGCCAACCTGCCATTGACATTTGGCTGCCCCAGGCTATTCCAGGTGATAAACCCCCCACTCTTCTTTATCCTTTAAACAGGTGCAGATCGGTATATTAGTACATGTATGCTATGAAGGCAGGATTCTTTTCAGGGCACTTACAATTAATAAAAAAGAAAGAAAAAATGAAGTTTAAAACCTGCTTTTAAAAGCATCATGTACCTGTCTTTTTCATCCTTTCTCTCAGGGGTGTGGTCAACAGTGAGTTTAAGGGCCTTGCCCTTGCGGCACAACATGACACGACTGTCACCCACGCTGCCGACCACCAGCTCGATGCCGTCCCTCAGCAGGGCCACAGTGGCGGTGGTTCCTGCGTTCATCCCGGGTGCTACAGAGACATACGAGAAAATCTCAAGCTCCACAAAGCCACTGTCCAAAGTGTTAACAACAACATGGTGTATCTCACGCACTCGCAGTCACACACTACAACATGAACACATGGGTGGGAAGCCATGTAGTAGACTTAGAAAAAACTACAGATATTCACACAGTAAACAACAGAGGAGGCAGTCACACATGCAGGTTGAACTGTTGCAGAATAGAGCTGAGGTCCAGAGCAAATGTTACAGCAGGTACGTCTAAAGCTGAATCCAAAAAGATAATAAATAACAACAACATTTATCAGTGCCCGATACTGGGCCTAATACTCGTAAAGCAACACAGAAACAGAGAATGTCATAATAGTGAGTTCGGCATTTTATCTTTCCTCTTATGTTCACCATGGATGCCTCTAGGGTTGAGAAAATATAATAAGTCAGTCACAAGAAATATTATGTTCAACTGACTCAGTAAAGTAAACGACTTGCGTTTTAAATAAATAAGAAAAAATGTTTTATTTATGCCAAATGTTGAGAAATTACCCGAACAAAGAAGATTAACAAGTTTTACTGCCAAATATTTGACATTGGCAAACAATGTTCTGGTGGTAGATAAATAACAGTAAAATTTTATGCAGTTAAAAAGTTTATCCTTTCCTCTCCTCAGAATTAAATGAGCTGATAGAGACTTAACGTTCTTTAAAGCTTAATCTGAATATTAAACATGGACTGGATCTGTCGCTGACAACATAAATCTCACACAACTTTCAAACTGAAGCACTGTCTCACAAGAAGCGTTGCATACACTTGGTGAGAAGAGAAAAATCAAAAAGAGAGATAGAGATAGGTAGAGGCAGAGAGAAAGAGAGAGAGACGTGAGAGAGAGAGAGAGAAGTGAGAGAAAGATAGGGAACCTTCCAGTAGTCCAGGATTTAGGACCCGCTGGACTCTCCTTCAATATCTAGCCTCTCGTCATCCACACTGGTGCCAAGGGCTTCCAGCTCTTAGCTGGCTCCGCAGCTGCCGTAGATAACATGCACACACACATACAGGCATATTGGGACATTTCACAGAGCGAGGCCAAAGTGAGGCCATGTAACAAGTACACTAGCGTTCATATATCATTAAACTTAAGACATAAAAAAGGTGGTTGAGAAAATTCAAGCTAAGCTGATGAATTTTACAGAAATAGGGCAAACATGTAAATTAGATTTATTGAGGGAAATGTTTTGCATTCATTTTTTTGAGTTATACTCAAACATTCCTTAATAAAAATGCCTGCTTTAAACATAACACTTTGCAGACAGGGAAAAAGTAAACAGATTGGTGACAAATTAAAGGAAAACTCACTATTAACTAATTATGCAAAGTCTTTAAACCTCTACTGACAGATGTGATTCTGTCCAAATGATATTCTCTCACTAGGAGGTTCCTTGTGGCAGTGACGTTCTTAAATGGTCGAGATCTGATAACAGCAGTCAAGAATTCCTACAATTTCCTCATTAATCGACCCACTGGGGAAACCCTGTGTGGCGTCACGCATGTAAGGATAAAGCTGTTCCGTTTATCCAAATGTGTACTCTGATTTTTCCTTTAATTTGTTACCTTTCTGTTTCTGGCAATGTCGTGCTGGAAGCAAGAAAAACACTAACATATCTTCTACGCGTAGCTAATTTATTCATGAATTATTTAAGGAACTTTGGGGGAAAATGACAGACCTCTAACCAAAAGTGCTCAGTGGGGAAATCCAAAGCTTCAACGCCTAAGTAGGATAGGTAAATTATGTTTGAAGAGAGAAGAAACAAGTGTCATCACATAAAAACACAGTACACAGTACATCCAAGTACACGTAACGTGAAAGCACCTACCATTTGGAGAGAAGTGCAAATGCCTTGCTAGAGCTTTGTCTACTTCAAGGAAGGCTTTTGTTAAAACTAATTCCAGATTTTCCTCGTCTGCAATAAGGTTCCTTGAGGAAATCAGAAAGAAAAATCACTTACAGAGCTGTGACATCTGACATTCACATTATTCAGAAATGAATAAACTACTTGTGACAGCGACTCATACGAACTCCTTACGTGATATATTTTTCCATGTATTTTTCACAGAAGTCAGCTGCCTCCGATCCACCGTGCCCATCAAACACAGCAAAGTAGAGCACCCTGTCGGTCAGCTCGGAGACCCGGTAGCGGTCTTCATTGTCCTTGCGTTGACCAATGAGCGAGGCGCAGCCTACCTTGGATAGGCTAACTTTGGGAATGGGCTTGCCGTAACGAATGCTGGGGGGAAGCAGGATGGGCTCATCGATACGATTGTCCCAGATTCCAAATGAATCCCAGGTAGTGGGGCGGCCACTGCTGTCTGGATCAAAGCGTGTATTACTGTGCCGAGTTTCTGACGGGGTGTGGAACGGTTTGCGGAAAATGAACTGGAAGTGGCTGTCATGCTGGACTGGAAGGGGGACTACGCTCATCTGTACAAGACCGGCTCGACCCACATGAAGACCACTGCATCGTGCCAAGCGTGCAAGACAGGCTGCTGACATCACCCTGACAGCACGAACACCTCGGAAGCCACTGGATGGAGAGGCAGAACAGCGTACTGTTTGGACAAAGCAGGAAAATAAGAGAAATCCGTCATTTAGACTGGGAACACAGCATGACAAAAATCTTTTATTTGTTTAGGAGGAGCCTCCATTATGAGGACTAAAGGTCTCTTCAAACTAGAAATCATTAAACAAACACAAATCGGGTGGAAAGAAACTGAGATGACACAAATTCCTTCATATTTTTGAAACATTTGAAATGTAATCCATCTAGTAATAAGTGACAAATACCTACTAACTATTACTAGCATCTGATGCTAATCTTGATCATTTGCTTAAAAAAAAATTTTAAAAATCAAGTGGTTACTTTTAAATATACTTAATGGATGTTGCATTAAGACTATTAGATGAAGTCATCTCCTTCAACCCCAGTAAACTTCCTGACCTTCTCACTGGTCTTTTATTATTTGACAGAAAATAAAGACAGGCAGTAACTGGAGTCCAACAGGTCTTGTGTTCAAGACCCCATGTTCACACATTCACCACGTTCAAATAAAAATTTAGTCAACTAACAATAAGAATCATCCTCAATTCTAAATTCAAAGCGTTGCGCATTTACTTCTGTGAAGTTCCATTTAAGGATACCACAGGGATTCTGTGTTTGCCGACTAACTACTACTCAAAGTTTTACCCAGTTTTATTTAATTTTATTGCTGATCTTCCAAGAGCTGCTAAACAAATAGAACGTAACATAAAATGACATAAAATTATGTATAATACTGTGCAAAAGCCTTGAGTCATTCCACGTCTCTTTACATTTTGATTGAAGGTCTTTCAAAGTTTCTTTTGGACACTGGCTGCTTTTTCGTTCATTTTCAGTTCAGCCCTTATACTTGACCATTTAAGGGCATTTTTGTTGTTTTTTAAGTTACTTAACATCAACCCATGAATCATTCAAGTATTTACACAATGCGATTCAAGAGATGAGCCAGTGTTGTGTCTACACACAACAGACAACTTGGCAACTGGTTGTCTTTTTGTGTGTGCAATCTTTGCACACTATTCTTGCTCACCTTATGTAGTCCTGTGTTGATTGTCTGTTATATATAGCACCGTGATCTTGGAGGAACGTTGTCTTGCTTCACTGTGTACTGTACCACTGCACATGGTTGAAATGACAATAAAGCCACTTGATTTGACTTGAAATAACCAATTTTATCCTTTTTATCTTTAGGCACTTGGTTAGTAGCGGCCTGTCACATAAAGACATTTCTTTAGCTTAATCCACAAAAAACTCCAAAGATAAGTTTGACAGAAGTATTTTTGCACCAACAAAGTTTTCAAAAAGCTGTTGTTTGAAAACTCTGCATATGTGCTAAAATAGAAAACTGAACAAGTACACAGCAAAAAATATAAGTAGCCTAAAAATGAGCTTAAAAGTCATTAGTCATAGATTTGCCTCTCCGGATCCCGAACCCTAACATTATTGAAGCATTGTGGGATCACCTTCAAGGAAAATGGAATAAAAAGGCACCTAGCATCCAAAGAAGAGCTTCGAATGTCCTTCAAAAAGTCTGGAGAACTATTCCTGAAGACTGTTTAAAGAATAAAGGTAGTCATACCAAATATTGACTTTTAAGTTTGTTAGAATTATAAAAACTCTGTATTTACCCCAAATACTTGATTTCCAACTATTTCTTATTTTCCCAGGAAAACGTAAAGAAATGAGGGGTCGCTCAAAACATAAACAACACATAAGCATGTATTCTTAACAATGTGAACTAAATGTATCTTAATCTTAATGAACTTTTTTTTAAGTTCATTAAGATTATACAGATTCCTAGCATACTAAAGAATGAAGGGGCATAAAATGATTGAAGGTTATAGCTCAACACTAGCGGAGATAAAGGTCATTATAAAATTTAACAAACTTTACAATTTACTCTTTGCCACCAACAAACCATAGTCTTGCCTGTTACTTGGCATTTACGGAATCCGTGTCTGGCTATTGAAGGTTTATCGAGTTGAACAGTGGTTAAAAGGACATTTAAAAAAACAAACAAACCTTCCTTTCAGTAACAAGAGCACATGTGTTGTGCCTGAACAACATGAACAGCCTTTTTCGAACATCTACTATAGCAACCTCAATTCACATTATTGTACCCTTAAAGTTTAACCTATAAGAGCCCCGACTCATTTTTACTGTTAGTAAAAACTATAGGAGAGTGTTAAAGCCTTAACAGGAACTTTCCTCACTGTGTACAGTGCTTCTTATGGGTTAATAAGCAACATTTACTCGGACAGCATTAATGAATGACCTTTATTGTATTTGGTTTAATTAGTGAATAAACACTGATTAGGGAGAAATTCCGACTTGCTATATCGTCCATATGTTGTAAATCATCTCAGGGTAAACCGTGTATTCATGTGTGTCAACATGTCTGTGAAGGTTCTCAGAATGTGCGTCAAAGCTAAAGAATGATGCAATAGCCATTAAGCTAACTGCTCCAGTATCGATCCCAATATCATAAATGTGTGAGGCACTTAGAAGTGTTATCCTAAGAGATTCTGAATAAGAAGCCGTCCTTAATAAAATGCAGTTTCAATACACTTACGAAAAGAAGCAGTATATGAACGGTAACGTCATCCATTTTTCATATTAGCATTAACTAGCTAGCTGCAAACGACAGCTCTGTAGCACACAAGCTAGATAGCATCAGGTAAAAGTTACCATTTCTTCTAACATTACCGAGATTTCAGCTACATGTTGACTAAAAACCATACCTCGAGAGTTTCAGATGTATTCGTCAGCTTTAAAGAGCCTTTGCTTGCTTCTTGTGGAGTGATAACAAATTGAATGAAAACGGCCGCCCCCTCGTCTCGCCTTGTTATCAAACAGCAAGGCCTATGATGTGACCGCACCAATCAAAATCTTGTAAGAGTATCCGCCCACATTGACGCCCCGTCTACAGCGCATACGATTAGCCGAAAAAAGTCTTAATGGCAGCTATGGGTACCAATAATAAAGCTGCACCTCTAAGCGCCAACTGTCGTGAAACACCGAAAGGGCAATGTAGGAATAGAAAATACAATTTGTGACACAATGTCCCCATCCAAGCATTTATTTTGTTCACTAAGCTTCTGGTTTCTTTATGGCCAGGGCACTAATTTAGACCCGGAGCCTCCAGTAGGTAATTTGAGGCCTGGGTGTTTACCTCAGTCCAACCTTTGCCTGCTGGAATCTGGGTGGTTTCTGGTTGGAGAACGAAAGCCAGTCACTGTGTCAAACTCTTTCCATACCTGGGGGTAAAAGTGGAAGATAAGTCGTTAACTAGGATGAGCTGGATAAAAAAATATATATCAAACCTCAAAGTTTGACATATGTCAAAGTTCTGATATGTGCATAACGCTGTTATTAGATACATTTAGTGAAATAAACAAAATGTTTTCCTGCAATGAAAAAGTAGAAATAAATACATAAAACTGCACAAAATGTATACACAAGTACTCAGACAGTACATCAGAATTAGAATCAGAATACTTTATTGATCCCTAGGGGAAATTATCTTTTGTTACAGTGCTCCATTATAAACAAACAGTAAAAAAGACAGACAATACACAACTAAGAATAGCACCATATATACATGCATATATATACATAAAGTCACTCATTAATAAATAGCTGAAAAGGGAAGAACATGTCCAAAAAGGGTGTAGCTATTGCAGTATACAATGTGTTAAGTGGATGAGTTGTACAGAGAGATGGCCACAGGCAGGAATGATTTCCTGTGTCGTTCAGTGGTGCTTTTCGGTACTCTCAGTCTCTCACTGAACGTGCTACTGTGACTGACCAGCATGTCATGGAGTGGGTGGAAGGTGTTATCCAACATTGTCTTTATCTTGGACAACATCTGCCTCTCCGACACCACCTTGAGGGTGTCCAGCTCCATCCCCACAACATTACTGGCCTTACGGATCAGTTTATCGAGTCTGTTGGCATCTGCGACCCTCAGCCTGCTCCCCCAGCATGCAACAGCATAGAGGATCGCACTGGCCACAACAGACTCATAGAAAATCCTGAGCATTTTCTGGCAGATTTTGAAGGACCTCAGTCGCCTCAAAAAATAGAGCCGACTCTGGCCCTTCCTGTAAAGTGCTGTTTTTAGCCCAGTCCAGTTTATTGTCAATGTATACTCCAAGGTATTTATAGTAATCCACAATGTCCACATTGACCCCCTGGATTGAAACAGGAGTCAAATGTTTCCTGGTCTTCCTGAAGTCCACTATAAATTCCTTGGTCTTTGCCACGTTGAGCTGCAGATGATTTTGCTCACACCACATGACAAAATCTGTCTCATCATCCCTGCTGATGCATCCAACCACCGCAGAGTCATCAGAAAACTTCTGAAGATGGCAGGTCTCTGTGCGGTGGCTGAAGTCTGTGGTGTAGAGGGTGAAGAGGAAGGGGGAGAGGACAGTCCCTTGTGGTGCCCCTGTGTTGCTGATTACCTTGTCAGACACACACTGTGGGAGACGTACATATTGTGGTCTTCCTGTCAGGTAATCAACAATCCAGGACACCAGAGAAGCATCCACCTGCATCGCTGTTAATTTATCACCCAGGAGGGTCGGCCTGATGGTGTTGAAAGCACTGGAAAAGTCAAAAAACATGACCCTCACGGTGCTCGCCGGCTAGTCCAGAGATAGATAATGGCGTCCTCTGTTCCAAAACAAGGCTGATAAGCAAATTGAAGGGGATCCAGATGTGGTCTGACAATGGGTTGCAGCTGGTCCAGGATGAGCCTTTCCAGGGTCTTCATGATGTGGGAGGTCAGTGCCACGAGTCTGTAATCCTGGGGGCCACTGGGGCGTGGCGTCTTTGGTACAGGGACGAGGCATGATATCTTCCACAGCACTGGGACCCTCTGCAGACTCAGACTCAGCATAAACAGTTTATGAAAGACTCCACACAGCTGGGGGGCACAGGCCTTGAGGACACGGGGACTCACTCCGTCTGGTCCAGCAGACTTGCCTGAGTGGAGTCTCCTCATTTGCATCTCAACCTGGTATTGAGTGAAGGTGATGGGTGTGTGTGTGTGTGTGTGTGTGTGTGTGTGGGGGGGGGGGTGACAGGACTCTCACACAGGAGGCAACAGTGCCATGTGAAAAGAGAGGCTGGCACAGTGGTGTGGCTGTGGATTCCAGGCTGACTACAGGTGAGGTTGTGAACTGTAATTAACAAAATGAAAAACTAGCTTATAATTATATGTTGATTAATAAAACACAACAGAAAATTAAAATGAGCGGAAACAAGCTTGAATACTATTTAAAATGAAAATACATTAATTGTTTTCACTTTTAGTCTATGTCTGTTTGGTCCCACATGCCTATATAGCAGTCTTCTTAACCTACAGACTGCAGGTCAAGAAGTTATGATCTGCAGTCTGACCCAGATAGACTGCAGGTCATAACTTCTTACCTGAAGTTCAGTTCACCTGACGCTCGGACCGGCGGCCACCTCGGGTCTCTCCTCGTCCTGCCTACGATCTCCCTCATCCACCTGCTGGCCTCCACCACTTGTTAATTTTACTGAATCTGTGGAAGGTCCGCGATGCCACCACCAAACAACTGAGTTATTTTTACATCTGGCCAATCCAACACCTTTCATTGTTTATACCATTACAAAAAAAAGGCTGTATCCCAATTCAGGGTCTGCAGCCCTAAAGGCTGCATTTTAAGGCTGATTACGTCACAGTGGCGCGCCGAAGGTTGTCCTAATTCAAAGACTGCTCGAAATGCGGCCCTCAAATGCGTCCTTCATTTCCCTTAATTTTAAGGCTGTGGCAGTGTAGACTTTGTGGCCCAACATATCCCACAATTCATAGCGTGGCAGTCGGTGTGGATAATTTTGCCGCAGACGGCAGAAGCGGAGCAGCCGAAGAGTAAACTGTGAAAAGTAAGTACTGAATATTATGTCACTTATTTATGTGCAAATGTTTAATAATGAGGAACATTAAAACATTACTGTTGGCCACATGTTGTCGGCAAACTTATTTGCCATTAGCGATGTTTGTACGTTCAGCTTTTACTTGCTTTTAAAGCCTTTAAAATATAGTAATACAATAGTCGACCTTAATCTTACAGAGAATGTGATGATTTTGTGGATAATTAAAGTCAGTCATATATCCGCAAACACAACAAGCTGAAAGTCAGTGAATGCTGCTCGGTTTGCAGTCCTGAATATCACAGCACAAGCAGGATTCACTGCACTGTTAATGTTAGCTATGTTATATTGCTGCCTCTGTTCGGTGGTGTCGAGCCAAACGGACTTTAACGTGTGTTTGAACGAGCTGACGGTTCACTTGTTAAGCTGAAAGAAAGATGCTTTAATCACAGCAGTCACACATGTGTCCACTGTACCATCTGGGAACTCTTCTTGTTTAGCACTCGTAGTAACACAAACACTAAATCCTCCTTCTCTTGTGCCGTTTTATAGCAGTGTCTACACCTGAGACTGTCACCTGTCTATCTGTCCTGCATTCTCTCTCTTTTTCTTTCTCTCTGATTGTGGAAGAAAATGAACATGTATTTATAAGTTACACTTGTGTTTGAATCCCGCAGCTTATCACACATTTGATTTCCATGTGTGACAACTGCAAGTGTCCAGAGTGAGGACAGACTGAGGGACCCACTGCTGCACATCATCTGTGAGGCTTTGCACCCCTGATGATCCACCAAACTCAGCAGTGTGTGAGGAAGAGGAGGAGGAAGAGCCAGCAGCAGCTGACAGATGGAGAGAATAGACAGACTGTTCCCTGTTTGTGAAGGACTGCTAGAAAAGTTTAACATAACTAATTGTCTGTCCTGAATCAGTCTTATTAGGTAATGTTCAAATAATTTGATCATTCCAGTGTTTTCAGTGTGGGAGAAAGTACTCAGGGCCTTCAAGTTACACACTATGAAAGGCAGCAACAAGTTTAATGTTCAGAAACCTAAAGTATGTATCAGCAGCAGAATGGAGCTAAAAATAAATGTTTGTTTCAGTTCTATGAAGCTTTGAGTATTTTGGATCAGTAGCACTGCTGTGTTTGTTGCATCATATTGCTGTAATTGTTTATATGCTTTATATATTCTGAGGTAAGTTGATCTATAGTGTTACATCATATTCTATAAGGATGTTATGTGTTTGTAGACTTTCTGCCCAGTTTGACCCATTTAGCAGAAGTCAGCCTGTTTAAGGCTCTGATATCTATTCTGTATGACTTAAAGCAGTTATGACATGGTCTGATTTTCTCACCCAATAAAGGAATATTTAATATATCAGTCTACTCTTTATGTTATCAGACACAGTTATCACAACTCGTACATTTGCTTTTTACACATATATGTAAGCATTGAGCCAAATTTAGTAATGCCAACATACTGAAGGAACAACATTTGTCTCTTATATATAATACATCTATATATACACTGTCAAAGATACTTGAGTGTCTTTGAGTGAAGATTTAAGGTGATGGGACATATAAAAAACTGCAACTTGAATCTTTACTGAAGCTCAGTATTTGACACAGAGTTCACTCACATGTGCTGTACCAGTGTACCTGCACATGTGATGTGACAAAAGAAGTGATTTGATTTGAGAGTTCAAACTCACTGCTGTAATAACTTATAATGATTAATATAATAACTATAATATTGGCCATCTCATATTTACACTGACTTTAGTCTCATGAACAACATTAACTATTTGTTATTTACTAGCTAATCTTAAATGACTGTTCAGTACAGAAATGAAGCCCAACAATCATGTTTTACAGTCCCGTGGTCTCAGCCTCTGATACTTATTAAATCACACAAAGCTCATGTAGAAACAAACAAACAAATGAACAAAATATGTTCTCCTTCATTTCTGTCAACCACACGTTTCCAGCTATCATGGTTGCTAGGCAACCTGGGCAGCGCGACGGAGGCTAGACCGTCCCATTTCACAAGCCTCACACTTCCGGCCTCAGCGGTCTTTGAGTACGCGGCCCTTGAGGACCGTTGAGGCTGCGTACTTTAAGGCTGCAGACCCTGAATTGGGATACAGCCAATGTAGTATCTACTGGTGTTATCTTAGTCTAATATTAAAATTTGTTTGATCATGTGAAACACTGAAGTGTGAAAAATATAGAATAAATAAATAAATGAATAAATAAAATGAGAAAGGGAGGAAATGCTTTTTCAAGAAATGTATGAACAAGTCAAAAAGTGAAGTTGGCCCCCCCACCTTCTTCAAATCCAACAAAAGTGGTATCAAACGTTTGTGCTGCAAAAAGTTTCGTTTGTGCTGCTATCATTTTAAAAATATTAATAAAATAATGTCTCGATGCGTGCTTAATCATCCAGGTAAGTAAATCCCAAAAGGTTGATTCTGTTCATCTGGACATTTTCAGTGGGAGAAACATTTCGCCACTCATCCAAGTGACTTCTTCAGTCTCAGCTGACTGCTGACTTTTTGACCTTTACATTTTCATTAATATCTTTAAAACAGAAGCAACACAAACAACAATTTTAGTAGCACAAACCAGCACAAACGTAGCACAGTTGATTGACACCAGTTTTGTTTGATTTACTTAATGTGTATGTGTGTGTGTGTGTGTGTGTGTGTGGGGGGGGGGGGCTGGTTGACCTCTGATGACCTCTAGAAATTTTTATTAATATCTTTAAAATGATAGCAGCACAAACGAAAATTTTTGCAGCACAAACCAGCACAAACGTAGCACAAACGTTTGATACCACTTTTGTTGGATTTGAAGAAGGTGGGGCGGGGGGGGGGCAACTTCACTCACATTAAAAAACATCACAGGACCTCCCAATACCTAACACAAACGTGAAACATAACACTTAAAAGACTTAGGTTGACGGGATGCTGACATGATTCAGATATTAAAATTAAGAGCTTGATATTGATATTGGGAAAATAAAATAGCCACACCAATAGATTTAATGTTCACGGACTTTGTTGTTACGCTAGTAGGCATTCACCAATTCGGACACAGCCATTGGTAGAGCCCCTTGCTCGGCGGACCAATCACATTGTCTCCTGCCCATAACGTCTAGTGACGTAAGCAGCTGTGGCACTTCCTCGTTTGTTTTCTGGGCTGATGAACCGAAACCAGTCGCCCAAATTCAGAATGCATCTGTCAAGGTAAACACACTGTTTTAATTTTGCACCACCCAGCTGTAAAACAGCGCCGCTGTGCTTAGGTTGTGTTCATCGGCTAACCAGCGGGTCTCTGTTTTTTAGCTATAAGACTGACAGCCAGCGCTGTTTTAGCCTGCGAACGTTAGTTAGCTATTAACTATAACGGCTTGCGTGGTTTGTCAGGCTCGCTAACAAACTTACTCAGGTAATGTCAGAGGGGACATTTAGCCACTGCTGCAGGATGTGTTTGTAGTGTACACACAGCACGGGTCAGGAAGCTAACCTGACTTAACGTGCTGGTCCTCACAAACGATAAAGCAGCCGCTGACACTTAAAATACAGCTAAATATACAGCTAAGCGTATCTTACATCGAGCTACCAGTGTTTAGATAATAATAATAATAGCCCACTGGTAATACACGGGAGCAACTCACAGCCAAGACTGGTGTGCTATAGCATGCTAAACAAAGCTATAATGTATAGCTAATATTTATTTAATGTTTACTAACTGCGATAAGGATGGTCACCCTGGGCTTTTGGTCCATTCCCTATATTTTCCTCCACCCTCCCAGGTAAATTAGTGCTTTGTAATACATGTGCCCGCATCCTCTCATCACAGCTGTTTTTTCACCTTTTTCAGAGGTGATTCAGTTTAGTTTTTGCAGGGTTGTAATATAGGTTATACTTGTAATGATATAACTCATAGTATTAATAAAAATATTTATATGGCGTTTATCCCAGTTACGATTTACACCTTAAACAGTGAAAATGTATAATATTTAAAAGTCACGTTTTTGGGACATTGTGAGGTAAAGCATACTCTCTATTGGCCCGTTTCTCTTTTGTGTATTTTCCGGCTTACTCAGTTGGTAACATTATTGTGCTAGAAGAGGCTGGACATTAAGGCGGGACTGCTTGGAGCTGCTTAAGCCAGGATTACACTGACAGGGTTTATTTAAATACACTGCCTGTTCCTCTGTCATCATGCTTACATCACTGTCACACACACCCACAGCAACCTCCGAGCCCGTCCTTGTTCCCTAATTGAAAAACTGTCAAGAGTTCACATATGGAGCAAAGTAATCAGCTCCTTATGAAGAAATATGCATAATCACGCTGTTTCTTTTGCTTCTAGGGTTGGAATTTACATGAAGAGGCGAAAGCGGGCCTGCTCTCGAGCTTGATCATTATAGTCTTCCTCCATCTGGCTGTCAGCTCTTTGCCTCTTCACATCGGTGCTCATTTCCTCTCCCTTCACCAACATGCTGTGCTGGGGGAATGCCAAGGATGGGCAGTTGGGTATTGGTGTGGAGAAGAACCCTGTGTTTGAGCCGAGGAACTGTCATGTGTTTAGTGGCAGGGGATTGAAAGAGGTCGCCTGTGGAGGACAACACTCTGTGTTTCTTATGTATGATGGCAGTGTGTACACATGTGGCTCTAACAGCTGGGGACAGCTGGGTCATGACAAAGCAGGGACTTCCCCAGGTAAGCTCTAAATTGGAAACACCAGATTGGACCACCCTGGTGAACAACATAGCAAGTATGTTTGAGCATGTGCCTGAATTTGGCCTGATTTGGCATGATTTGTCTTTGTCTGTGTTTGGCTGCACAAGCAGGGGGTGAATTGATGGTCTAATAAAAAAGTCAAATTGTATTCTGTTCTTCAACTATAGTGGAGTTATGTATTAAAAACCTAGCTTTTTATTTTGCATCTTTTACATTTAAATAAAAGTGCTAATCAATTAAAGTAGTTATACAAATGGGCATGGGCTGATGGTGAAATTCTGGGCTGTTAGTGATGTTTGGCTGACTTAGTTGCACATAACCAAGGTTAACACTTATCTATGATGAGCGATTAGGCACACAAGCAAGAATGGTCTGCACATAGTTGTTTGAGTTAAAGAGTCTATTTTATGTTTTGCCTCAAATAATAGAAAGTTTTATATAAAGTTTTTTTTCTCTCAGCCATTTGATAAATAATAATTCATTTTAAACTGGAATAAATTAAACTCCACTTTCAAAAAACTTAAAGAAAT
Organism: Neolamprologus multifasciatus; assembly: GCF_963576455.1. Taxonomy (NCBI): domain Eukaryota; kingdom Metazoa; phylum Chordata; class Actinopteri; order Cichliformes; family Cichlidae; genus Neolamprologus; species Neolamprologus multifasciatus. The sequence goes on from NC_140444.1 coordinate 24,459,250, forward strand.
CACAGACCTGGTTATTTTCCTTTGGTATAAGCCAAAAGCTCTTTAGTGGACACCAATAATATTTTATATGGGAGAAGAAAAATACCCTGATGCTTTGTTACAAAGACTGAGCATGCAGTGAAATGTCTTTTGCAAGTATTAGCAGCTTCAGTGGCTGTTGTGTTTTTATCTGATGTGGAAGCAGGATGACTGAGGATTTATAAAGCACAGACACTCATGTAACAGCAGCATGACTGTATGCTGGAATTGGGCATCATTAGGTGAGTTTGACATGAAACAGAAAGGATTCCTGTTCCCGCATTTTGGGCATTTTTCCTAAAATGCTAGTGACTGCAGACATGATGGGTCTGTGTTGGTATTATGTGGGTGGAAATGTGTTCTACATGTTCTTTGTTTTGGCATGTGGGTGAACTTGTAACAGCCCTGAACAAATACAAGAATTGCTGGACCTTAAAAAACATACACAGATTTGTTTGAAGTATGTCCATCCACATCTTTAGTTAGATACACTGCATAAATTCTGAGATGTTATCTCACAGGTTGTGTAACAAGCTGGGCCAACTTGGCATAATTATATTTTTGTTATAAGGCCTTTATCATTTTATGTTTATGTTATTGAATCTTTTTAACAAGCTTAAAAAATGTTGACTGTTGATTAAATGCTATAGTCTTACCTCACTGGAAACCACATTATCAACTATTTTGTGTTTTCAATTTGTCTAAAGCAGCTAACCCTTAATTGGTCCTTAGCAGAATACCACCCACACCAACTGCAAAGTCTCGCCCACACATCCTTTTTGCACGTGCTTCAACACAGTATTTCTCAGTGCAGTTAATAATATACTATTTTCAAAAGAAATGTGTATATTATGTTTCTTGGATCTGTTGTATTATTGTGTACAATAAATACTTATATAATAAATAGCATGTAGTTTAAAATATTTAGACTTATAACTGAAAAACAAATGGGTAAAGAGTAAAAGTAATGAAAAGACCTCTACTGTAGACCTGTCATCTCTTCACAGAGGTTGTTGGGGCTCTGGATACCCAAAAGATTGCGATGGTGTCATGCGGTCGGGGCCATTCGATGGCAGTGAATGAACAGGGTCAACTGTTTGCCTGGGGAGCTGGTGATGGGGGACAGCTGGGACTGGGGACCACAGAGACGACTGTTCGAATTCCCAGGTGCCCGTGTAGTTTATAGGAAGAAGGGTTTAGCCTGGCCACACAGAATTACACATGCCAGTAGGAAAACTTACAGTACTTACCAGCAGCCTAGCACCTACTTGTACAGTGTACATCTGGCCACTGCCACAGCTAAGTGTGTCCATAGAGCGTGCAGACGTAGACAGGTTTATCAGAGCCTATTTGAAAACTGTTAGTCATAGACTTCCTGTAAGTCTTTCACATGCAAATACTGGGAAAATGGGATTTTACTGTAATAAGTGGTTTGCAAAAACATTTTCTAGAATAAGCAATTAGTGCCCTGACAAACAATTTTATTTTTAATAGACAATTTACTGAAAGTTAATGAGGGGAAGAAAGCAGACAAAAGAGACTAAGACTAAATAGATATATCAGAAATATATTTATATCTATATGCTCACAAAATCATTATTAAAAAGAAAGAAAAACTACAGTGACATCTTCATTGTTAATCTATCGGTTACTCAGACTGACCTCAGTGTTATAGTGGAGGAGAAGAAGCCCCATGTAAACATATACTCAGCGAGATAGTTTAATAGTCAGTATTTTGTATGCAGCAGCCTTTCATAATTTAGTTCAACTTAGTTTTATTTATATAGCACCCAGTCACAACAATAGATGCCTCAAGACACTTTGTATTGTAAGAGAAAGACCCTACAATAATACAGTGAAAATCCCAATAATCAGATGACCCCCTATGAGCAAGCGCTTTTGTGACAGTGGGAAGGAAAAACTCCCTTTTAACAGGAAGAAACCTCAAACAGAAGCAGGTTCAGGGAGGGGCGGCCATCTGGCTCGACCAGTTGGGGGTAAGGGAAGGAAAACATGAGAAAGACACATTGTGGAAGAGCGCAAGAAATTATTAATAACTAATGATTTAATGAAGATTAATGTAAAAACACATGGTAAGGGAAAAAAAACACTCAGTACATCATGGAAGCCTCCAGCCGACTAGGCCTATTGCAGCATAACTAAGGGAGGATTCAGGGTCACTGGATCAAGCCCTAACTATAAGTTTGATTAAAAAGCAAAGTTTTAAGCCTAATCTGAAAAGGAAAGTGGCTGTCTGTCTCCAAAATCCAAACTAGAAGCTGGTTCCACAAAAGAGGGGCCTGAAAACTGAAGGCTCTTCCTCCCATTCTACTTTTAACTACTCTAGGAATTAAAAGTAAGCCTGCAGTCTGAGAGCAAAGTGTTCTATTGTGGTGATGCGGTACTATGAGGTCTTTAACATAAAATGGGACCCGATTATTATGGATTTAAAAGGGAGCCAGTGAAGAGAAGCCAGTATGGGTGAAATATGCTCTCTCTAGTCCCTGTCAGTACTCGTGCTGCAGCATTTTGGATAAGCTGAAAGCTTTTCAGTGAGTTTTTAGGACATCAATAATTACCATACTGCATCGTAGAAGTAATAAATACTAGTTTTCAGTGATACTGAAAAAGAGATTGCACGAAAGGAAGAAAGCAGTTATATATATTTGCTTAGTGTGTGCATTGGAAAAACATATCCTGGTCAAAATGACTCCAAGGTTCCTCACAGTGTTACTGGAGGCCAAGGTAATCCCATTTAGGGTAAGCACATAGTAACATATTTCTAAGATTTTTTTTTTTTAGGGCCACGTATGCTAACCTCAGTTTGTAGCGGAATTTAGGAATTATAGGTCATCCAGGTCTTTGTCTTTCAGAGATTCTTGCAGTTTCACTAAGTTGTGTGTGTTTTCTGGCTTCATGGATAGATAAAGTTGGGCATCATCTGCATAGGAGTGAAAATATATGTTTTGCCTTCTAATGATACCGCCTAAGGCAGGGGTGTCCAACTCCAGTCCTCAAGAGCTGCGGCTTTTAGATCCATCCCTACTCCAACACAGCTGAATCAAATGATTGAATTACCCCTTCAGCATGCCATCAAGTTTGGCAAAGGCCTGGTAACAAGTCATTCATTTGGTTCAGGTGTGTCGGAAGAAGGAGAGCGACAGTAGCTCTCGAGGACTGGATTTGAACACCCCTGGCCTAAGGGAAGCATGTATAATATAAACAGAACTGGTTCTAGTGTGGAACCCTGCAGAACTCCATAATTCACCTTTGTGTGTAAAGAGAACTCCCAATTAACATGAACAAATTGAAGTGTTATAATTTTACGAAGTTTGTCTGAATTAGATCTCTCTTGTAAATGAGATGCTGAGTCTCAATGGGGCTACCTGTATAAATAAAAGTTAAATACCAAGTAAAAAGTCTATTAGATAGATATGATTTGAACCACCTTGAATAGCTACAGCATGCTCTAATCGCTGTAATTAAATTATGGTCATCGAACCTCATTGCACTGAGGTTTAGAAGAAGCACAGACAGGAATCTACCATCAGTGGCCATAAGAAAACCATCTGTAACCTACACTAAAGCTGTCTCTGTAATGTGATGCATTCTAAAACCTGACTGAAACTTTTAAAATAAGCAATTTCTCTGCAGATGATTAGCTAGCTGTTTTACAACTACTTTTTGAAAAAGGCAGGTTAGGAAGGTTGTGATTGGCCTATAATCAGCTAAGACAATAGACATCAGGTTTGACATTATTTGGAATTCCCAGCCTTTTCATGCATCATCTACTTAAACAAGAAATGTTTGTAATGTGTATTTTTGGCTTGATAAACAAATGTTTTTCTTTCTTTTTATATTTATCCTAGGTTGGTCAAAAGACTGTGTGACCATCGCATCTCTCAAGTAATGTGTGGGAATCAGCACTGCATCGCACTTTCTAGAGGTGTGAAAGACGATTTCTTTATAACACCTCATCACTGTTCACAATCTGAATGTTGGATCCCAACTGTGTCCAATCGAACTGAAATGTATGGCATCAGAAAACCCCCATAAATTCTTAAATTCACTTCATGCAAATTTTAGCTCATCTATCCGCTCGTCCACAGTTCACTAGAAGCGTTAATCCTTTAACAGTCTTGGTCAGATCTGAGTGAAACTTGCACATGGTCAAGGCTGTTTTACGAGCAATCACCAGGCAGTAATGATGGAGAACAAGTGTGTGTTTATCAATGTAGCAACAAAGTGTCAACCATCAGCATCAAGGTTAGCATGACTAGGACTCAAGACATAATATTTTCATTAAAATATGTGATTGCAAAGGGAGGAGAGCATAGTTTGAGAAAATGCAATGGTTTTGCATTATGGGAGATTTTAAATTGACTGTTTTTTGTCCAAAGAAATGTGATCAGATGTTGAACCACAGCTTCTTGGGGCTAAACACACATAGCTTTATGTATTAATACTAACAGGATAATGGGGTCTGTGATTTATCTGTCAGCCTGAAAAGTTGTTTATTTATTTATGTTTGGTGTAAGCTTTGACTTGATTCAAGTTTGGCTATAAATGAAAGCATTTGGTGTTGTTGATGTTTTGGCAATATGTAGGTCTGAGCCACACCCTGTAAGAGCTCTAAATATAGCCACTCTATAAAACAGACATCTGCCCTGTATTTTGTGTTCATTATTGGTGTTGATGTAAGGTAAAGTTCATGATGTGCGTTTTTCCTCTCAGATGGCCAGCTGTTCACATGGGGCCAGAACACCAGCGGGCAGCTCGGGTTGGGGAAAGGAGAGCCCAGCAAGCTGTTCCCTCATCCTCTAAAGTCTCTGGCAGGAATTCCTTTGGCACAAATAACGGCAGGAGGAGACCACAGTTTTGCCCTGTCATTGTCTGGAGCTGTATTTGGCTGGGGCAAAAACAGAGCTGGACAACTGGGCCTTAATGATAAACAAGGTAATAATCACCTGGTTAGAAAGAACGGCGACTGTTATATGATATAATGCAGAGTGTAGAGCTTCATACAAATTATATAAATCTTTACGTAATATTGTGTCTCACATTTTTATCAATTTATTCGCGTTTGAAATAAAAAAGAAAAGGTTTTCACAGGACTCCACATGGTGTTGTGAAAAACTAAGTACACCTGTACTCTTTTGATAATATTTTAGAGGTTAAGTAACAGCTAGGTACTATTAATAATTAATAATGACTGTCAAGTGTGAGTACCGCTATCAAAGCAGACGTTTTGGCAGTTTCTGATCTGAAGCATTCACGTGTTATCACAATGCCACAATCTTCCCTGGAAAAGGACGTCTCAGCAAATTCACCCAAGAGCAGACTGAGCAATACATAGAGAAACTGCAAACAACCCAGCAGCTACATCTCAGACTCTAGAGGCCTCTGTTAGCAGGTAATTGTAAAGTTCATGATGGTACAAATAGAAATGGTCTGAACAAGTGTGGCTTATTTGGAAGGGTTACCAGGAGGAAGCCTGTTCTCTCTAAAAATAACATGACAGCACAGCTTAGGTTTGAAAAGTTGCATCTGAGAAAATTGCAAGACTTCTTGAATAAAGTCCTTTGGACAGATGAGGCCGTTGGGGTGGCTGTAGTTTAGGAGGTAGAGCAGGTCATCTACTAATAGGAAGCTTCTATTTCTATTGTGAGTGTCTGTGAATGTCACATAAAACACACTTAAGCATAGGATGGATGTGAATGTGTGAATGAGGCATGTTGTATAAAGTGCTTTAGTGGTCAGCTAGAGTAGAAAAGCACTATATAAGAACGAGTTCATTTACCATTTATCATTATGACAATGTTTGCAGATGTTTGGCCATAATGCACAGCACCATGTGGAAAAATTAAACACAGCATGTCAGCATAAACACCTCATACCATCTGTCAGCACGGTGGTGGAGGGGTGATGATTTGGGCACCTTGGAGTCATGGAGTTGACCATGAACTCCTCCGGATACCAAAGTGTTGTAGAGTCAAACTTTAGATGTCTACCTGACATTTAAAGTTTGGCCAATACTGGGTCAGGCCACAGGACAACAGCAGCAAATCTACCGCAAAACGGTATTGTTGCCATTGTCTGTGGAACAATGGCAACGTACTTGATCACTCTCACGCTCATTTTTTGTGTTATGAGTAGTTAGAGGTCACCATTTTGGAGAAGAGATCTATTTATTAACATTTCATGGAAATGATCCTCAATATTAAATAATTTAATAATTTAATTAATTAACATATCCACATTTAGTTTAGTTGCCATTGTGGTGCTAAATCAGAATGCAAAACTTTAAGTGTTTTCCACCATCTTCTTAATTTGAGTGGACTCATCTGGTTGAAGTATTTAACAGTGTGGACTCGCTTGTGTGTTGTCGCCTTCCACAGATCGTGCCGTCCCATGCCACATTAAATTTTTGAGATCTCAGAAAGTTGTTTACATCAGCTGTGGAGATGAACATACAGCAGCCTTGACAAAGGTATGATTTATATTTAACTGTGTTGTACATGCTTTACATATGCATGTTTAATTTTGGCCATTTCTAGTAACAGATATTATGCAACCAGATATTATAAAGTCTTGTTTTGTTAGGTCGTTCTTGTTTAGCTGGTGCAAGAGATTTATATTATTTTACACAACACTCTGTTAATACAGAGTTAAAAACTGAGTCTTATTACAGCCACACGGTCTAACCCTATCTTATCTTAATCTACCACCTAATGTGTGCCATAAGTGATTTAGTGCAAGACTATGCATAAAGTTTCCCTCTTAAATGGAAAAAAGCACGGAAAAAGTCAGTGTGTTTACTCTTCCCGGCAGGATGGCGGCTTGTTTACGTTTGGTGATGGCTCGTGGGGTCAGCTGGGTCACGGCTCCACCAATAGTGAGCTTTTACCTAGACGAGTGCTGGAGCTCATGGGCACCGAGGTGTCCCAAATCACCTGTGGCAGGTACTGTCTCTGATAAACCTACAGAGGACTTTCGTTGGTTATACCCATACAATCTCATCCAACCAAGTAAAACAACACTGGAGTAAAGTCTGTGTTTATGAAGCTTAAACTTTTTTTTGACTCTCAGAAAGCCGCAGTTTTAACTCTCTTGTATGGTGTGTGTTTTTTGTTTATTTCTCCACATCTGATGGGAAAGGAATACTGAAAAGACTTATAGAAAGTTACCTTGTACCTTAAATGTTAATAGCTTTGATTGTTTTGCTTCCAGCCACAGACATTTGTTGCATCTTTTTTTGCTCAGTTATTTCTTTTGTCCTCTTGACCGTTAGAACAAAACTTCTCTTTGAGAATCCAAATTAAAAAAAAATATAAACATTAGTAATAATTAAAAAATATCTGCTGCAAAAACAACCGATCTAAACTGAACATGTTAAATCAGAGAGCTGTAAGGTACCTTTGATAATGTTAACTGCATATCTAATGCTGTAAATGTGTAACTATCAAAGTGGTGAATTTACTTTTCTGAGTTTCTTCATTTCGTGGTTTTTCCTTTTGCCAGGCACCACACGTTGGCGTTCGTGCCTTCCTCTGGCGTGGTATATGCGTTTGGTTGTAACAGCCATGGCCAGCTGGGAACAGGAATACTGGGGGATGCCAGAAGCCCATTTCCTGTCAAGGCCAGTTTCCTGACTGGAAAATTCCATAGAAGAGGTAAGCAGAGGACTTGCCGATCAGTCCCTATATGCTTGTGACCGAACGCCTTTTTAAAAGTGCCTCATTCCCACTTCTCACGTTTGTTAGACATGTTTCCTGTTTGTGCCTTTACTGGTAACTGCAGTGGAAATCCAGGCAGGTAGCTGTGAATGTTACAGTTTTATTTGGCCTAACCATTATGGTCCTGGTAACCTTGTTTCCGATTTTTTTCTTGAAGACAATGGAGAACTTTGAGAGAATTTACAAAGTCTTAAAACAGAAAGAACAGACTGATAACGATACAGTGGGCTTTGTTAGTGTCCAGCTAGACTCTGCTGCTTCACTGTCTTGCGGAGGTATTTCTGATTTGGCTCCAGTTGCTGTTGCCAAAACAACCAAGAGGATAGTTGGTATTCAGCCAAAACAGCTTGTAATGGACAGCAGTGTCTTCTGTTGGATTTACCAGAAATCATCCTGCAATCTGCTTGTAATGTAGGCTAGGGGGTGTGAGTCACAGCAGAGATTTAAAAAAAAAAAAAAAATATTGTAAGCAGACGGCAAGAACACAGCTTATTCTGCCATTTATATCAAATTGAAATAGCACAAAGAAGAGCTTTTGAGCCAAATGCTTTATGATTGCTTTATGCTTCCACAGTGTATTATTCTTTATCCTTCATTACTGTGTATCATCTTTTTTCTCAAGGTGAGGAATCATTACAGACACATGCAGTTTAAAGTGCTTTACAGTGTGAAATATATATATTTTATTCCCTGTTATTATGTTCAGTGCCTATCTCTTTTTTTATGTTTCTTAATTAGAATCAAAACAGTATACCGTGACCAAAATCATCTGTGGAGGAGACCATAGTTTCTTATTGTACTCTAATGAGCAGGTATGTGATTTCATAAAGATTAAAACTAAAATATCACATTTTTTATTAAAAATATATACTTACTTCCAGTTTTACCATTGTTATTGTTTGTTTGAATTTTCATGAATAAATGCTTTGTTATTTATTTTCATGTTAAAGATATAGAGAAATGTGAAACTGAAAATCAAAGATGTACTCTAAAAACCATCAGGAATTAAAAAATGATTAACCGTATGTGACACACATATGCTTCTTAGTTTCCTGCAGCACGCTGTATAATTCTAAGCAATCACATCCAAAAACTCCAAGCAATCATGTCTGTGTTACTTAGGTTTAGTGTTTCACCACAGGGTGGCGTTAATGTCTCAGCTTTAACCAGTTCAGTTGATGGAACTCTGTATTTGGAGCCTTTATCTGGTAAAAAAAAAATGTAATTTTCAAGCAAACTGTCAGGAACGTAGGCTGATGAAGATGTAAAGCGCTTAGCCAAAACATTTCGATCTGGCCTCTTTATTTTGTCGACGCAACCCAGATCAAACTTTGCCACACAGACTGCAAAGGACCAAAGCAAACAGTCTTCTGTGTTTGTAACAGTGGTGTTATGTGTTCTCTGTCTTCCCCTCTACAGACCTCTGTCCCCTCGGAAGACTTCAGAGTGATTAATATTGGCAAAAGTCTCTCACCAATCAGTTATGAAAGTTTGAATTCGTTGAGGCTGAAACTGATGTACAACACAGACTCTAGCGTCACAAAGTAAGCCAACGATAAAAGGGTATTGTGTCAGATATCTTAGATTATAAGATAGAATGTAGACTCATATATAATTGGTTTACACAAATACACACAGAGCTTAATTCACTTTAATCATTGGAAAGTCTCCCCTTGTTACATTTTCATTGTAATGTGTGTTTCGTTTACAGTGACGTCATAGTTCAGCTGTCCTCGACGGCGTGCTGGAATGCCAGCTTCTTGGACCAAAGGTGCATAGACCTCACCTGCATCAATATGAGAAATACACAAATAGTGCAGTCAGGACTTGTTTTATATTGGAGCACGGTTGCATGTATTAATGCAAAAACCTTCAGTGGAAGACAAAACACCACTGAGCTTACATTTTTCTAAGAGCTTTTCTAAAAGCTTACAGTGCTAAGAGTATTAGTGAATCTACATAGACAAGATAGTTTTTCTTTAGAAAAAGTACTTCATATAAATTAGATTTTGCTACTTTTACTTTAGTCAGACTAGTAATTTTATTTTCACCTTTAAGAAAAAGAAGATAGTGGTGACCTTGAGGAGGAAAAAAGAAACAAACATTTAACAGTTAATAAGATATAGCACCAAAATGCGAAGTGTAAAGAAGAGCTGAAATAATTAAGAGGTGATAAAAATGTTTAAGTTCCCACCTTAATAGTGCAGGATTTAGTCAGTATTTGCCAAACAAACCTTGGATGCATGCATACCATCTGGCAAGTTATGACCAGATATTTTATTCTTCGTTCTCCGTCACTGTCTGTGTTGTTATTATTAGAAGAAGTGTTTCATTTCTGCAGGTTGAAAATGTGACTCTGATTTATGCTAGACAGGCACGACATATTTAAAATAGTTAGTACAATTATGTGCTGCACGTGTGCCACGTCTGTATCGCTACTGTGCTGAGCCAAAAATAGCACATGCTCAGGATCTTTGGCCTTGGTTCAGGCAGGTGACAGATGGCACAAACTGCAGTCGCGCTCGACATCAAAACTGCAGTTTTTCCACTGAATGTTGCCACAGAAACTCTCCCAGTATTTTAGGACAAAAAAAGGGCACCACAGTCCCCAACAAAGGTTTTAAAAAAAAGGAAACAAGAAGGATCTGTTAGCGTTTTATTAGTGTAGATTCATCACAGAGTAACTTCTTAAGCCCTTCAGGTGTGTGCCATGAATGAAGTTAAGTAAGGAAACGCATGCTGTGTGATCAACTCACAAAGATGTACTTTCTCTGTCAAATACCCTCAAATCATCAATGCATATCATCTTATCCAGCTGATTGTCAGGCCTGGGAAAGATGCTATCTGTTTGGTTAGCGAGATCTGTGTGAGTCCATCAACCTGTGTGTTGACATCATGACGTATGTAGGACAAACTAATCAGCAGATACTTATCGCGTCCTGGGAATGAGCTGTGGAGGTTACTGGGTTGGGAAAAAAGGCCTCACCGACACATGCGTGAAAAATTAATCTTTCAAAAACTGAAATGCCCCAGGAGGTAAAACAAATAGTAACATCCATCATAAAGTAAGTAAGTAGTGCATATGAAATACAGGAGGGACAGACTTGTACTAATTGACTGACTAAATGGGAATAAATGTTAGTTGCTGCCTTAGTTAATAACATGAAAACCTTCCCAACAAAAATGTAGCCATAAAAACTGTATTTGTATCTCCTTTTATTAGGTACAGCTGTGGGATTTGCTGCAGTTGTTCAGAGCACATCCATGTACAGGAAGTATTAGCATCACAGTTGGGACCCAAAACTGCTCAGATGGTGCTTTAAGCTCAGAGAGTTCTCTGAATTTAATGGGTCATTGCTGTGACTCAGTAGTTTTGTAGCACAAACCGCTGCACCATCTGCAGCAGTGTTTGCTCTTTGACAAACAGTCTCCACAGGATCACGTTTGATCTGACTGAGTGCTGTAAATAGTTGCCGTTAGGGATCAGTCCACTGTGTCAGTCAGTATTTGTCTTGTTGTGCCTATAGGGAAGGAAGATGGCATTTACAGATAGATAAATCTTTAATGCTCAGTGTCAGTGATATGTTGAGGGTTGTTTAAGGCGAAGCAGTGAGTGTGTTTATCAACTGGTTCTCACTCTAATCATCTCCCAGGCAGAAGAAGAGATCTGCTTAGGGATAGACTTAAATACATTTAGGCTGCATGTATACTTAACCATTGCTTATATTGCAGTGAGTATTATCACACCTACCTAAAGGTGACTCACAGCTGACCTGCTGGATGACAGCTTGGAGTAGACCTGTGTTTAATCCAAAGCAACTTTCCATCAAAGCTTTATCACCCTGAATATGAGCTCTGGTTTTTATCCTTTGCTGAGATCTCACTTATATCTTTCTTTATCTGCTTTCTCTCAGTGATGATACCCATTTCAAAACCAACCCAAAGATCCCAGGCATCGATCTCAACTCTGTCAGAATGCTGTTTGAGACTCTGAGCAAACCAGCTTTCTCTGAACTCATGGAGCAGGTACTGCTTCTAACCTCCAAACCCAGTTTACTGTATGTCTCTAAGGACACGTGGTGCATGCGTTTGATAATGGCTCCTGTTGTTGTCTGACTTTCTTTATCTGACAAGAAGCATGAATAAAGAAAATAGTATACACGTTTTGGTTTACTCTAATCACCTAATCAATTACTTTTTAAGCTATTACACATAAAGTGGATTCATAAGCAATGAAAGATTTAGTGGCAAACAGTTAATCTCAGGAATTGAAGGAGTTCTGCATGAATCCTAATGAACCCCTGTGCCTCTGGCTGTAGATGTTGCTGCTGAAAATTAGCTGCTCACTCCAAATTAAAACCTCATTGTTTGTATGTAGGTCACCAACGTCTAAATCCATAGTGATTTTCATAGAAATTGGTATCAATGAATGTGATAGAAAGTGATTTTTGTCTGAAACGCTTCGTGTTTTGGCTCCTTAATGATGCAGGTTTAATACATGCAGGGTTTGCTTTGTAACCATTCATTTGGTGGAATAAATAAAAAAAAAAAAAAAATCCATGTTTTGAAAGTACATCAAGTTCTGCCACAGATCCAAAATGCAGAACTGGTTGACGACTTCTAACATTGGCGCACTAATGTTATGTTTGGGACTGAAGTGGCCTCAGTCTGATTGATGCAGGCTGAGGCCTCTTTCCCCAACCACTAAATAACGTCTCGCAAAATTTAGCAACTGACGTTTTATCGCTGCTGCCTCGTTCATCCAGCTTGTTTGGAAATATAAAAATATCCCATCACATTCAGCTTTTTTTTAAAAAAAACAAACAAACAGTAAAACCCTAATAATTCTCTGACTGCATTTTGTCTCTAACATGAATCTTCTTTCTCTGAGCAGTGTAACTAAACAGAGGGTGTAACGTCTGCGTCCTCTCTCTCCTGTTTAGGCCACCAAGAGTTTTGAGAGCCTGCTGATCCCTCAGCTGCCACGCTCCCCTCCTGATGTCGAGGCCATGAGGATCTACCTCATCTTGTCAGAGTACCCGGCCCTGCAGGACTCCAAAAACTACATCCGCCTCACTATACCCCTAGCAATGGCTATTCTGCGGCTAGATGCCAACCCCAGCAAAGTATTGGGTATTACATTTGCACGCCCACACTGAATCCAGGTTGTCATTCAGATTTGACTTTAGGAGATAACTAAGAACTGTGAAGCTCAGCAACTCTGTGCTATGTCCCACCATGTTAAGCTTACGCTGATGTTTAGAATATATCGGTATCCTCGTCCATATCTGTGCTACGTGTGCTTCGTCAGCGAGAGATAAAAAACACCACCAGGACAACAATATTTTCACAGCATCTTCAAACATTAGAGCCTGGCTCATATGGATTTTTGAACTCACTATTGATATTTGAGGAAAACTAGGGGTTTTAACAGAGGTAAAGGTCAGTTACTAGCTGGTCTGCTAGTTTAGTCTTCACTCTGTGGTCACATGAATCAGTTTAATAATAATGTTTGTTTTTTTTCTTGGTGGGTCCTGAAAATTACTTTCGTGCATTTATTTTAAATATTTGGATGATATTTCATAAAATGCTGTTAACACTTTCAAAGATATTCATAGTGCTGCTGCAATAATACAGACAAGTGACAAAAGCGCTCTGGAGAAAGGTTTGTTCACCTCTGCACATGTGACCGACTGCTGCGTAAAACTGTTCATGCATGTCTGGTCTATGCCACACAAACATACATTTACTGGCCATTTTATTAGTTACACCTTAGACCCCTTTTTGCTATCAGAACTGCTTTAATTCTTCATGGCATCGATTTAACAAGGTGCTGGAAACATTCCTCAGATTTTGGTCCTCATTGACACGGTAATGTCACACAGTTTCTGCAGATTTGTCCATGATGCAAATCTCTCATTCCATCACATCGCAAATGTGCTCTGAGATTTGGACTGTGGAGTCCATTTGAGTGCAGCGAACTCACTGCTATGATCAAAAATGATGAGATGATTTGACATTTGTGACGTGGTGGCGTTATCCTGCTGCTTCCTCACAAGGGACAGTACACTGTGTCATAAAGGGATGGACATTATCAGCAACAGTATTCAGGTATGCTGTGGGCTTTAAACTATGCTCAAATGGTGCTAACTGTCCCACAGTGTGCCAAGAAAATGTGCCCCACACCACCAGCCTGAACTGTCAATACAAGGTAGGATGGAGCCACGATTTCATGTTGTTCATGCCAAATTTGAACCCTGCCATCTGAATGTCACAGCAGAAATGGAGACTCATCAGGCCAGGCAACGTGTTTACAGTCTTCTGTCGGAGCCTGTGTGAACTGTGGTCGCAATTTCCTGTTCTTAACTCTCATGAGTAGCAACGGGTGTGTTCTTCTGCTGTTGTAGCCCATTTTCTTCCAGGTCTGACATATTGTGAGTTCACAGATGCTTTTTTGCATACCTTGGTTGTAACGAGTGGTTATTTGAGTTCCTGAGCCCTTATTGTCAGCTCGAAGCAGTCTTGCCATTCTGCTCTTTGGTCTTTGGCAGCAAAACATTTTCACCCAGAGAACTGCTGCTCAGTTTTTTTCTCCTTCTCAGGCTATTTTGTGTAAACCCTGAAGATGGTTATATGGGAAATTCAAATTATATCAGCAGTTTTTGAAATACTCACACCAGCCTATCTAGCACCAACAACCACGCCACGTCCAGAGTCACTTAAATCATCTTTCTTCCCCATTCAGTGCTCAGTTTGAACTTGCGTACATCCCTAAATGCATTTAGTTACTGCCCTGTGGTTGGCTTATAAGATATTTGTGTTAACAAGTGGTTGAACAGGTGTATCTAATGAAGTGGCTTTAAATTATTTAAGTGTTAAAACAGAAGCATTGTTATTGTGTAATTCCTGAAATTCCAATACATCATAGAAGAAACTGACAACCTCAGTGCTACTTGAGTCCACCATAAAATATCATGGTGTATTTGGTTGAGGTTATTTATTTTCCTCTCCTTTTTGTGTCTCTGCAGACAACTGGTGGTGTTTCGTGGACGGCAGCGTGTTCACCCGAATGGTCGACATGTACAAGAGCATTGTTGTCTTTATGCTAACTGGAGGCAAGACAGTGCTCGTGCCCATGTTCTATGAGAACTATTTTCTTGCCACTCTTCGGCTGCTGGAAAAGCTCCACAAGGTATACACAAATGACACTCGCTGTTCTCAGCTGTGCTTGTTCGGCAATACAATCCAAGAAGGAAGTGTTTATGTCACGGTCAGATGGTTCTCGGTAATCTGTAGTCTGCTGTGTACTGTACTCAGCCAGGTTTTTGTTCCATGTTACCAGGTAAACTTGAAGGCACAACACGTGGAGTACAACCGCTTTTACATCCCAGACATCACCAGCCTCGTGGACATCCAGGAAGACTACCTCAAATGGTTTCTGAGTAAAGCTGAGATTGTGAGTACTGAGTTTGGGATAGGTTTCACTGCTCGAGCGTGGAGTTATTTGTGAATGCCCGTGGAAGGCATCTGTGTTTGTCAGGTCTGTTTGTCTCTTCTTGCTGCCCACTCGTTTCATAAACAACACTCGGGCACTGGAAGGAAGTTAAAAATCTCTACGTTTCTACTTTTAAATGTCTTTTTATTTTTCAAGTGTCAGGTTTGATCAGATGACTTTTCTTTCTTTCTTTCTTTCTTTCTTTCTTTCTTTCTTTCTTTCTCTCTCATTTTTAGAAAGTGGGATCATCCCCTTCACAGGTAGTTGAATTAAAGACTCAGTTATTAAGCATAATAGATAAATGTGATTCATTTAAATGGTGATGGTTTATTAAGCATTCATTCTGTTTTCCCTGCAGAGTGACTTTCCCGCAGTAAACCTATGTGCCTACCCGTTCATATTGAACGCAAAAGCCAAGACAACCATGCTGCAAACTGATGCTGAACTGCAAATGCAGGTACCCGCTGCTGACAGACTTTATGTGTCAGCAAATGTTTCTTAATTGTTCTCGTTCTCATGTGAACATTGTTTTATCCATTTTTCTCCACCTGTGTCCGTTACCAAGATGGCAGTAAGCGGTGCAAACCTACACAATGTCTTTATGCTGCTCACACTGGAACCCCACCTCGCTAGGAACCCTTACCTGGTGCTCCATGTGCGTAGGAGCCATTTAGTAAGCGACACACTACGCGAGCTCACCATGTACTCTGATGTGGACCTCAAGAAACCACTCAAGGTGAGAGGCTGCCCTCACCGGAGGACAAAGCGAAGATTTGTTTTTGTTTTTCATTTGCTTCTTCCTCCCTCCAGGTGATCTTTGATGGAGAGGAGGCTGTAGACGCAGGTGGCGTAACTAAAGAGTTCTTCCTGCTGCTGTTGAAGGAGCTGATGGATCCCGTGTACGGGATGTTCACTCATTACAAAGAGTCCAACCTGCTCTGGTTCTCAGATAAAGTGAGTTTCCCTGGTTGACAGTTAACAGGCAGTGGAATTAGTATGTTAAAGTATTTATCGAGTATATTTAAATATAATTAAGTCTAATTTTAGCATATTACCTTCAACTTGAAACATTAGGGTGAGCCACACTGCTGCAGACAGTTAAACACGAAGCTCTTTTCCAACTGCTGCACCTGCTGTGAACAGGTTTTAATGAATGAGTAGTTGCAATGTCTTCAAATAGGAAACTTCATCTTTTGAGATGGTTATCCAGAAGAAAAATGATACTTAATCCGGAGACTGTGTTTTAAAACATCTGAGACAGATCAGAGACAGCTTATTTATTTATTTCGTTTATGGATAATTGAGAAACACACAACTGTTTAAGTAACTTTGGATATGAACTAAAATCATCTGTTAATTCCTAATGCACAACAGTGTAGCACAGCTAATCCATGTTTTACAGGGGTTACTGCATTTCAGTCACAAAGCTGAAAGCTGCATACAGTGGTCCACTTTTTTTTCTACCTCTGAAAGAAAAGGGAAAATACTGTGACTCTGCAGACTGAAACATATTTGGACTTGCTGACAATAAGCAGCCTGTGCTGTTGGCTTTTAGCTCAGCTGTTTTCTGGGAAGTAAAGCGTTTAGGCTAATAATGATATTATGAGATCTCAGTGACGTCAGAAAAGAAAGAAGATTTAAGAATTAGTAGGCATACTGCTCCTGTGCTGTGTGTGTAAATTGCACTCAGCCTTGCTTTAGGTTTGAAGCCTCTTGTGCGGGCTGTGTACGCTCCAGCCTAATTTGCCCCTTGGAGATAATGTCTCTTTGACATGCGCAGGATGGACAAGTCATATCTGTTGCTCAACAAGAGAAGTCAATGTTTCAATAAATCCACTGACCTTTTCCTTTTAGTTTGAAGCCTTTCAGCGTTCTTTTGTCTGGGTTTTTTTTTTTTTTTTGGACTAAAGAGCAGTCAGCCTATAATGGATTACCCGAATGTGGACTGGCAGTTGTTTGACTGCTGCTGTTTTTTCCAAGAAGAAGAGCTGCTGTTTCTGCAGTTATACACAGAGATGCTGTATGTCAGTGGGAACACTAAGGTTTACAAAACACTCACCTCTATAAGGGAGCTCGTCCCTCAGCCTTGACCGTCATGCTGACTGAGATTGGAAACAACATAATATTAGCTCTGCTCAGTCAGTCACCTCTCTGTCATTCAAATTAAGGTCGAAATCACCCCTCCCCCCCTTTTTTAAACTAACTCTTGTAAAATTATTAAGTAAAAAAGTAAGAGGTATTTGCATGAGAGTAGCATTTATTTTATATAGTCCAAGATTCATTTTCTGGCACATAATTATAACACAGAGTTGCAGCCATAGTGATAATCTAGATGATGTCAAGATTTTCTTTTGGAGTGAGACAGAAGGACATGATTAGAAATGAGTACACCAAAGGGACATCTCAGGTTGAGTGGAGACAAGAGATGGTTTGGACATGTGCAGAGGAGGGACAGTGAATATTGGAAAAAGGATGTTAAAGATGGAGTTGCCAGAGAGGAGGAAAAGAGGAAGACCACAGAGAAGATTCATGGATGTAGTGAAGGAGGACATGCAGAGGGTTGGAGTGACAAAGGAGGATGTCAGGGATAGAGTGAGATGGAAGAAGATGATCTGGTGTGGCGAGTTGCGCTCGAGGGGTGGTGTTGTTGGTTTCAGGGTCCACTATGTTGTTCCAGAAGATCTCAACTATTCTGTAGGTTAATGGTTGGTGTATTTGTAGGCCCATACTTAGCGATCATTGGACGAAGCCCACTGGTGATCTACTGACCAGCTGTTTGTTTCAATTCAAACAACTGTCATGGCTGCCATAGCCTCTACAGACTGCCTTGTGTAGATGAGTTAGTGAAACAGCTTGATCAGCTTTCTTGTGGTTTTGTGCCTTGTGATACAACATACAATCTCTTTCTTGCACGAGGATGTAACCATTGACATCCTCACATCTGTCCATTGCCAGTTTTTTCATTTTGTACAAATCTGGCTAACTCTTCCAAGTTTTATCTTTTTTTCCCCTTCTCTTCAGCGTCCTTATACTCATCATAAAAATTCCCTTTTAGCACACAAACACAAACAATTTTCCTTGTTACTAAAACTGATTCTTAAGTGTGATTTCACTAACTCATCTACACAATTTTGTAGAGGTAATAGAAGCTTTGGCAGTTGTTTGCTTTAAATGACAACTTTAATCTCCATATTTTGGCTTTATTCTATCCTTATGATAGCATATTTACCTAGAAGCTCTGATACCTTAGAGTTAAGAAGAAAGGTACATTTTTCATATTTGTATAGTTCTGTAAGTGTGAATTTACTGCTGGTGTACCATATAACATTTTTCAGCTCGTGGGATGTGAGAAATTGTCGAGTTACGTTGAGCCAGCTGACACGATGCCACCAAAGAATCTGCTCAGATTTCAGCCACAGAGAAGTGCTAAAAGAAAGGCAACAGGAAAATAATGTTTCTGCGTGCATCTCCAGTGTTTTGTAGAGCAGAACTGGTTCCACCTGATCGGGATCATCTGCGGTCTGGCCATCTATAACGCCACAGTGGTGGACCTCCACTTCCCCCTGGCTCTCTACAAGAAGCTGCTCGAGGTGTCACCCACGCTGGAAGACTTCAAAGAGCTCTCACCCACCGAAGCCCGGTAAACATGGCACATTGCAACTCACCATTTATTTTTAATTCATTTTTTAATCTATATATTTATTTATAAATAAGGGTTGATCTGTACTCTGAGTTGGTAAAGACTTAAAATAATAAATGAAAGAATTCAATTTTTGATCAAACTTAGCAGAACAGCCTTTAAGTTTTAAGAAATGACATGACATCCTTAAAGCATAAAGAGAGATAACTGTGGGATTAGTGGACTTCCAGAGGAATAGGATGCAACTGAAGAGACCTCTTAGATGAGAGGTCTTCAAAACTTAAGTCAAGTTCTTTTTCAAGATCCTTCTACCACAACCTGAATGACTGAGGACCTACACAAACAATAGGAAGAAAGATCTCACCAAAAGTGATGTTTGCATGCAAGCAAGGTATGTTTGGGGAACAAGTGGAACCCCCAAATATTGCAATGAAAGCGGTCAGTTAGTTATTGGGTTCCTAAAACCTTCCATAAAAAATTATGCAGTCTGAAGCAAAAGAAAAACAAGGTAAGGCATGACATCTGGCACATTGGTCCATAATGTTGGGATAAGTTCTTGATAAATAAGACCTGGAAAGTGGATTCTATATCTTAAATAGTGTAAGTTGTAACCTGGCACAGAATCTAATCTGGAAATAAAGAAATAAATGGGACAATAAAATAACTTGAATGCCTCGATTATGTCACAGAAGATAGGAGAGATAAGTAAGAGCACGTGGCAAACACAGGATTTTTTTCAATAATGGCATTGTAGACTTAAAATGAGACTTCAAACTGAGACTGAATCCTAAGATTGCGCGTAAGAGGAGGGAACTCACAGATTTTTGCGACTGACTGTGTAGCATTTGTATTTCTGGGAGTTAAGGTGCAAAATATAAGGAGGAGAATGTTTAAATCAAGCACCAAGTTTACAGTTTTGGGTTTTTGTGTATTTTTCTAAATCACCTGTAAAACTAACCACACCTGTTAGCACTATTTGGTGAATGCACTCAGATCCTGTTTTACTCTGTTTAATAAATCTTGCCCTAATAGGTGATGGAGAGTAGATTAGAGAGGCAGATGAAGAAAAGGATGAGCGAGATTGAATCTCAAGTCTACACCATAGTAACTCAGGCGAGTGAAGCCGGTCGATAAATGTATGAATATGTGAAGACCGATATATAAAACGTGTAAATTGTTCCAATAAAGAAAGTCCCAATCTGGGGGCTTTACTGTCCCACAGAAACAAAGAAATAAATTGGTGCAATGATTTAAAAAAATGCCTGGAAAAAAAAGAAGATTATGACTCCATTAATTTTAACCTATTAGCAAGAAGAGAAGAAAGTCTGGACACCCAGGGCTGTCAGAGTAAAGTGATGATGATATCTCAGCCTTGGGCCAGCGACTTGAAATAGTCCTCCTTTAGAAGGATGTTTACCTTCATCGGGTTAGGATCAAATCTGCACCCGGATGTCAAATCCGTGTGCCACTTGTTTACATAACCAGTGTTTTTGCTTTTCAGAGTAGCAGTGAGATTGTTTGCCACTTCATTGAATTTAGAGCAGGAACGGTCAGCATTTCCGTTCAGCCTAATTGTCTCCAGTCAACTAGTGATTTTGCGATTATCCATTGAATGTGATTACCGATACGTACGGGCTGCAGCAGCCTGTTGCTCTCGAGACAACACCATCTTAAAGGACACTACATCTTAAAATGTTTGTTCTTATTATTTTCTCTGTCTTTTTGAGCCGTTCAGCTTCAACAGGCTAAAGGCAGCACATTGGAGACAACACACAGATAAGAAGCAGACACCAGCTCTGCTTTCTGAATAAACATTGTTTGATATTTTCTTTGTACTGTGACCTCAGCCGAGTAACTCGGGTCAAATTGCAAAACAATAATAATATATCCCCTTTGGCTAATTAGCATTTCCGTTGGCAGCCCATTTGTCCTTCCTGTTATTGGTGGTTATAACATCTAGCATTTTCTTTTCAGGAAAACTAACACAACACTCCCTGTGAGTCATTTCCTATTATTAATAATTCACCTCTAATCTGACAGAGCCTGTGTTCACGATTTGTTTCATCTACGGAGCTGCTGGAGCAGCACGGCTGATCCCTGTTTTTTCAATGTAAAGGTCAAACGTGGATAGAGTTGAGAGTTAAATACAAGTATAACACCAAAGAGCTGCAGGTGTTACTGACAAGTTCTGTATTACTACAGCTCTAAGCAGTGACTAGAACACTGTGTGTAACACCATAATACAGTTTTAACTTTCCTTGTTTTGCTTCTGTCTACTGATCAAATGGCAGTTTGAATTTTCTGTGTTGGTTTTTATGAGTTGATTTCTTTTTCTCCAGGAGTTTACAACAGCTTTTAGACTACGAAGGAAGTGACGTGGAGGAGACGTTTCTTCTCAACTTTGCTGTAAGTGTAACTATTTGTTGATTTTTATGCCACGTGTGTGAAAAAGGCTGGTGTTATTCTTTATTTTATTTATTGTTAATATGTTCCTTGAAGTTCTACGATACAGAATGACTCACGACCGTTCGTTCTTACTTAATCTGTCCATTAATGTGGGCTGTCGGTATCCCAGCTGTCATAGGGTGGAAGGAGAGGTTAGACCCTGGACAGGTCACCAGTGAATTGCAGGGATAACAAAGAGTGACAGAAAACCACTCGCACTCATTATCACACCTGTGGCCAATTTAGCATTGTTGTTGCTAACTTAGCTGATGTTTTATGAGTTGACCTGAACACTTGAGTTGACCCCTCATGGTGTTGAAGTCGTCCTGTCCTTAGCAGAAAAACAGCCCCAAAGCATAATGGTTTTACCTCCCTGCTTGACTACGTGGATGGTGTTCATACTCAAAGAATCTCGTATTTCAAGTCAAGTTGATGTTAAAGAGTCAGATTTTTGGTTTTGTCTAACCGCAGCATTTTCTCCCAAGCCTTCTCTGAATCGTTTAGATGCTCATTGGCAAACTTAAGACTGGCCTTTACATGTGCCATCTTGAACACTTCATAGGTGGTGAAAGATTTTCAGTTCATTACAACGTAGCATATTACCAATGGTGTCCTTGGTCCTGTCTGCCAGTTTTGGGGTGATGCATCACCCTCATCCCATAGGGCAGGCTTTTCATGGTGATCAGTTTATATTTCTTGCATTTCCAAATAATCACACCAGCATTGTCACCTTCTCTCCAAGCTTCTTGCTAATGGTCTTGTGGCCCATTCCAGCCTTGTGCAGGTCTACAATCTTGTCCCTGATGTCCTTTGATGGCTCGTTGGTCTCCCTCATGGTGGTGATGGAGAGGTTAGAATGGAAGAAATTGATATTGTGGACACGTGTGCTTTATATACATAACGAGTTTGGATCAGGAGTCTCTGTAATTGATGGACATACATTTTAATCTATGTGCCACACAGGCACTAGGGTCTTTACCTTACAATATAAAGAGCCTTGAGACGACTGATTTGATGCTATATAAATAAGACAGAATTGAATTGATCCTCTGGCTTCTACAATGTGGGGTTGACTGAAAATGAAGTACAGCACATGTTAAGGGATCCTTGGTTGTAAAGGTCTGTGATACAGAAGAAGGGCCTAAAACAGTCTTTGACTGCAGAGGAAAATATGTGTGTGTGTGGGTTTAGCTGAGAGTTGGTTTTGGTGTTTGGAAACAAAACAAAACTGGAGCATCACAGGACTTCTTTAGCTTTAAAATGTTAAAAAAATAAAGCTGCAATTATCTTGTGTGGCTTGTGCACTTTTGCAATGTAAAAAAACTTCACAGTGAGTCTGTTTGTTGTGCTCATGTCTTAGATCACCAGGGAGAACTACGGAATGACAGAAGTCAAGGAGCTGATTCCCGGAGGAGAGAGCCTCGCGGTGGACAAAAACAACAGGTTAGGTGACTCGACAAATCAAAAAAACGCACACTGAAAATTTAAGCAGACTTTTCAGCACGTTTCAGTCAGTATTTCAGGAGGCAGAGCAGGTCACCTACTAATCGGAAGGTTGGTGGTTCAATCCCCGTCTGCTCCGGTTAAATATACTTGGGCAAGATACTAACCCCAAGTTGCTCTCTCATGCATCCATGAATGTGTGTCAATGCTGGATAGAAAGCACCTGGATAGGAAAAGCATAGAAAAAACGTGCTGGTGTGAATGAGTGAAGCTTTATAAAAAGCTCTTTGAGTTCTCAGAGTAGAAAAGCTCTATATAAGAACCAGCCCATTTACCAGATTAGATTTAATTTTATTGACGTTTCCATTTTTTCAATGCTATACACTCTGTCCTCTCTGAAGGAAGAAGCAACAACTGTGAGATTTTACTTTTTTTTTTTCCCCACACAGAGATTATAATGCGCTCATAGAGCGGGCAGCTTGTGTCCCTTTGTTGGAGCTGAAGGCCACGATCTGTGCTGCACACACAGACACAGTTTTTTAGATTCACTCACACCGTGCTATTGCGCCTCATTTCTAGCTGCTGTCCTTGTGCCAGTGGCACTGATTACAGCGTTATGTGAAGGAGTCCTCAGAGAGAGAGCGTTTGGGGGCGGGCGGTGTCAACATGTCTGGCTGCTGGTGCTGAACAGATGGCGAGAGCAGCAGTAACACAAATTATTTCTCCAAAATCCCTTCGACACTCAGATATGGAACTATAACAAGAGGAATATTAGATTGTGGTGTTAATCTCATTGTGGTGCATCTCATACCGCACGTTTTATTTTGATACTGAAGGTTACTTTATCAGACTGATGAATCCTGCCTTTGTTTTTGTTTTGTGTTGTGTAAGACAAGTTTGGTGTTTGCAGGGCTTTGTGACCTCTGTGGGTGTGACTTGCTTGGCTGGGAAGACTGTAGCATTGGCCTGAAGCCTGTATTTATTAGCTTGTTGACGTGAAGCAGTTGTGTGTGTGCGTGACTGTGTGCTGGTTTCCTATATGAGAAGACCTGCTTGTGTATTTCTCTCAAATTTCAGGAGCATGTTGGTCCTTCTGTTGGTACCTTCCCTGTTTGAACGGGGGTTTGTGGCAGCAGCTGCTACACAGTCTTCGCTTTCTAAATGAAACGACATCATTACTTTCTGTGTGTGTGATCAGGGAAAAAGGTTTTAAAAATCTCTCTTTTTCTTCTTTCTTGGAGTGATTGCTCGAGGATTGCACTTTCCTGAACGTTTGAGCTAAAGTAACTGGTTTCTTCTGATTCACTTCGGCATTTTTAATCTGTTATTTTGAATCTATTAAGATGCTGTTATGCACTGTGTGTGGTTGGCTTGGGGTTTCCTGTTGTTGTAGCTGAGTACATGTCTTAGACAAAGCTAGCCTGAGTGAATATAAAATGTATTTATTACGGGGAAAAAAGTTCTTAAAACCTAATTGCTCCCTAAAACCAATAACTAGTTGTCTCCAAAAGTTGATTCTGTTCATCTGGACGTAGCGTATTCTGGGAGAAACGCTACATCCAGATGAACAGAATCAACTTTTGGAGATTTATTTTCCTGGATGATTGAGAATGCATCAAGACGAAATAACCAGTTGTGTTACCAGTTAATAGTTATTAATGCTTGTGCAATCAAGTGTTTGTAATTACTGGCAGTGGGTGTTTCACATCACTGTGGACGGATTTTGTCCCACTCCTCTTTGCAGAACTGTTTTAATTCAGCCACACTGGAGGGTTTCTGAACGGCCTGTTCAAAGGACACAAAGCATCTCAATCAGACTTAAGTCTGACTTTGACTAGTGATGGAAAGTAGGGCTGGGCGATATGACCCAAAATTCATATCTCGATATTTTTTAGCTGGGTGGCGATATAAGATATATATCTTGATATTTTTTTAAAGCCATAAGTTAAGAACAAAAAGAGAGTTCTTAGTTACACTGTGTCCCAGATGTCACACAGGCATTTTTATTTACATACAGCATAGATTTACTTGAAGAAATTACTCAAAAATAAATGATCAGCATTCATTAGATAATCATGCTCCATAAATAAAATAAAACAATGTTGTTTTTTCACACAATACGGTAATATTACGCTGAAGAACAGTACGTATCACTCCGCGAGGCTCCAGACTACGGTAGCCGTAATGCTCCGACAATCCATCAAGCGCTGCAGCTCCGTAGCTTACCAAAGTGGTACTAAAACATTTTTGACAGATTGCTGAGCGCGGTGTAGCACATAAAATCGGTTCGCGGTCAGTAAGCGCAACCAGAATTCATACATAAGGCGCACTGTCAACTTTTGAGAAAATGAAAGGATTTTAGGCCGTGCAGCGCCTCTGGGCTGCATGGCGTTAGCGTGGTTAGCTCGTTAGCGCGGTTAGCTCGCTAACACGTTAACGCGTCCAGCCCCACAACTCGCTAACTGAGATTTGCTGTGTCCATATTGTTGCTGCCTGCAGGTGAAGCTATGGGGGAGGAGGGGGAGTTGTGTTCAGTGAAGGAGAGGCGAGGTCGAGTAACGTTTAGGGTTGCCAACTCCCTGAGAAATAAATAAGGGACACCTCGTGGCCAGGGCCGGGCGACCCAGTTGTCTTCACCCTTCCCAGTGTGGTGAATTTTTTAGCTCTTTTTTTGTGTGTGAAATTATTTTTTTTAACCATTTGACTTGAATTTGATTTAAGTAGATGCGTATTCTTTGTGATATCAACACATGGGAAACAAAAATCATTTAGCCATTTATTTTTAGCTCAAAATGACAACATTAACACAATAAAACAGGTCTCTTTCTTAAACAGAAGCCTGTCATGCTTAACTTTTGATAATAAAAGTAAATCTTTCTTTAAAAGAACTCTGTCCTGCTTAACTTAAAATTATATAAATTAATAGAAAACAATAGAAAGAAAAATATTCTTGTAACAGTGCACATTTAGTGCATTTAGTGCAATTGGCTTCAGCAGAGGCATTATTTCAGCTTTTGCTCCCGTTTGTAAACCCACTTGTTCCCATGATTACGCATCATAACTCATCATCATTATTCATCTATGTATTACTTTTATGTATTACTCATCTATTTGTTGTAATCATCTATCCTTGCAGTTGTTTATTACACAAAATAAATTATATTATCACACTTCTGGCCACATAGCGCTGATATTCACTGCACATGCCCATTTTAACCTTAACCAGAGGGTTTAAAAACAAACAAACCAGTGTTTACCATATCTGGTTCTGCCGTGGCCTGGTAGACAAAAATTGGTTAAGGGTTCCCCGAGCTTTCACGCCCCTCATGTTCTTCATGTGCCCACCATTAGAAGCATGCCTATGGAAAAAGTGCGCCGGCACACAGTGCAGTGCGCTTTATAGGTGTTATCGTGAACTT
The DNA here is from genome assembly GCF_963576455.1 of Neolamprologus multifasciatus. Taxonomy (NCBI): domain Eukaryota; kingdom Metazoa; phylum Chordata; class Actinopteri; order Cichliformes; family Cichlidae; genus Neolamprologus; species Neolamprologus multifasciatus. The sequence goes on from NC_140444.1 coordinate 24,485,446, forward strand.
TTCCAGCCAGGTGTTTTCCTTTTCCCATTCTTCCCTGCACTTTTGCAGCCTTTTTTTCTTTCTCTGAGAGGCACAAACATTGCTGGTCTAATGCCTGGCTCACACTGTGCGATTTTTGGCCCATTTTGAGCCGATTTTTGAGTCGTGATCGGCCCGATTTTGGCCTTCATCGTGCATAGTGTAGTATACGTGGGGTAACGAGAAGCGATTAACACCTCACGACCAGCTCCCGATCATCAATCGCTCGTGAGGGTGTCACCGCAGCCGCTCACATTGCTCACGCGCAAACACGTAAACGTCGGTGAAAAAGACGGAGCAGCACGGCTGTGCAGCGTGTGATCTGGACACAAGCGATGGAGGCACAACTTGTAGAACTTTGGAAAGCTCATCCGAGCCTTTTCGATGTGGCATCACCAAATTATCACGACCACAACAACCGTGAAAATAGTTGGATTTACATTGCTGCTCAATCACAGCTGCCTGATCATGTTTGTCATTAGTAATTTAGCAATGTTGATGGCGGTGTGTGTCTGTGTGAGTGAAAGACAGAGAGGGAGAGCGAGCGACAGATTTTCTGTTATAACCTTCATTTTATGGAGGCACAGTGTGACTCAGGTCGCATCAGAGCATCGGGCGGTATAGTGTGAGACCCTGCATCGTGACCTACGAACTTATAACCCATGCGAGCCAATCGTGCAGTTTGAAAATCGCACAGTGTTTGCCCAGCTTCAGGTGTACTGTCGTCTGAGACTTGCACCGCAGTGTCGGCGTTTATTTCCCTGTTGGCCATGCTTTTTGTTGTGGTCATCTGTTGTCTTCCGGTATTTTCTCCGCAAGCGACCTTTCCTCAACCAATGAGATGAGCGGTAATCTGAATTGTCATACTCGAATTGTCATAAGTGTGCTGTCAGCTCATTGGTCACAAAGCAGGGGCGGGGCTGGGAATTATGGTTTCAAACAAAGCGTTAATTACATTAAAACTTATAGACTACTTTTGATTCTCACTGTATTACGGGACAAAGTGCGTCCCTTATTAGCTCAATACGGGACGTGTACTTTTGTTTCTAAATACGGGACGATTCCGTTTTTTAAGGGACGGTTGGCAACCCTAGTAACGTTGCGCAGAGACAAAAGTGGACGAAAGAGGCAAACTTGTGGCTATGTTATAACGTAACACAGACTATCTCGATATAAAGGATATTGTCACATCTTATATCTCGCATGAAAATATATCGATATTTTTTAAAAACTCTATATATCGCCCAGCCCTAATGGAAAGTGACAAATATGTCCTGCTTTCTTCTCCCTTTTGTCTTTGACATGTTTGATAAATGCATGGATGTCTATCACTGACTTTAGTGCAGTAGTTGCTCTGGCCAAACTGCTTTCCATTGGTTTCCCAAATTTAAAAATAATGTTGAAGCTGCACATTCCTCTCCTTCAGTACAGTAATTTTACTTTTAAGCATTCATTTCAACATCTAAACCACGCTGTAGAGGTCTTAAAATAGATCAATGGTAGGAACTCTGTTTAAATATAAGTTTTTCAGGGGATTTATTCAGCATTTCGTGTCCTGCTTCTGTAGTTTAGCTTGGCACAGTGAAAACAAATCTGTTTTAGTATTTACACATATATTGACGCACTCACAGGTGGCTCCAGCACAGATGAAGAGATTAGAGGTTTAATCTACCTAAGCGACTTCTGCGCTAAGACCTCACAGAGGTGTAAACAAAATTAGAGCGGGCTGGATGAAGAGGACGTTGATGAGTTCCAAGCAGGTTTCAAGAAACAAACCAAAAAAAGCTTTGACGGCTCAGACAATGTGAACACACTCGGATTCAGACACAATGAGAGAGGAACAGAGTGTTTATAGTCCCACTTTGACATCTGAATAAATGTGCTCATTTTCTGCATGTTTACTGAACCTATTTGTGCTTGCGTGTGTGTGTTTCAGGGAGGAGTTTGTGGAGGCCTACCTGTGCTACGTGTTCTCAGACTCGGTGGGGGAGCAGTACTCTGCCTTCTCTGCTGGTTTCCTGAAGGTGTGTGGTGGTGAGATCCTGTCTCTGTTCCAGCCCTCCGAGCTGATGGCCATGGTGGTCGGCAATAATAACTACAACTGGGAGGAGATGGAGAAGGTCAGTGTGTGGTTTAATCATCTGCGCATGTACTCCGACTGCTCTGATCAACTTTCCAGCTCAGGGTCAGCAAAGCCTCTCCCCACTGTGTGTGTTTTTCTTTTTTTGTTGTTGTCATTGTTGGATTAAAATCTTGAATCCCCTGCAGCACAAGTGTTTGCAGACCACTAGTTTATATGTGAAAGATTTGTTCAGATGTTGCATTAAAAAAAAACCCTAAAATCCTTGTCATCGACCACAGGAAAGAATGATGTAGTTTTTAGCATTGTGTTTATATAACCAGGGAACTGCCTCACTCAGAATAACCACTGCAGCCATGCCTGCGGCTCTACATACCAGCCTCAGTGAATGATAGATGTTTAGCATATTTTGTGTCTCAGATTAGAACGGTAGTGAGAGACACCCTCAAACATTACCTCAAACCATCAACTCAGGCGGTGCTACATTGTACCTGAAAGATTAATTATAGGTGTCTACGTCTTTAGTAAGAAGCAGGAAAGAGAAGGCTCTTTCACTGGTGTAAGACACAGATACCGGCGAACCACGGTGGTTGTTGTGAACAGAAAAAATGGAACAATAAGTATAAATTCTGCAGTGCTAAAGCAACAAAAAAAAATTGAGTTTGACGCAGTATTAGCAAGTTAAAAATTAAACTTCAGGAGATATTTCTGTAGTGTGCTATTCCAGTGTCATACGGTCATTTGAGAGTGTCCTGAAACATCCATCCCTCCTGCACCACTTTCTGTTTGAATGTCAGCGCAAGGCACTGATAAGACTACATCAAAATTCATTGCACATGTGTAATGATAATAAATAATTTATAGATTTAGTTTACTTTTGAATATTTCAGCTGTTTGTGGTTTACCAATCTTACATATTGTACCTTTAGTTGCAAAATACTGAAACGTGTATTATGTTGTCAGAAATATTCTAAATAAATATTCACAAATCATCATATTAGGTAAGTTAAAATTTAGATTGGTTGGTGAAGAAAACTGTAGATAAATCTGAGCTTTTCTGAAAGGCTTGTTCTCGTGTGTTTCGTGTTATTCCTGCCAGATGTTGAAAAGGCACACCTCTGGATCATTTAATATGGAGGCGAATAAATGATTCAGAAACTCCGTTGTTGTGACATTTGACTTACTTTGCAGCTCTGGATGTGATCATAAACGGTATGAGCCGGCACAGTTCTTCACATATTTTACCCGTGACTTTATCTCTTGTGTCCAGAGGTCCTTTTTGTGCAGATTACAACATCTGCACAGCAGATTGTTTTGTCAGATGTCAAAAAACTGGGAAACGGATTTGGGTTTTTTTAGGCCAGTAGTTGCAAAAATCACCCAGATTGTTGCACGTCTCTGAGGACTTTATTTCCTGACTGATAAGGAACTAACATGTTTTCCACAAATCAAATTGTTTACTGATGGTAAAACAGGCTTTTAATCTCCAAATCTCTCCTCTCTTTCTACAGAACGCCGTTTATAAGGGGGAGTACACTGCCACTCATCCAACAGTCAGATTGTTCTGGGAGGTTTTCCACGAGTTCCCTCTGGAAAAGAAGAAGCAGTTCTTGTGTAAGCCTTTAATTGCCTCCTTACGTGATCTGTGTGGCAGTTTAATTCTCTTACCCGCAGTCTCTTTGCAGTGTAATAATTTGCAGGTCATGAGAGCAGATCGTGAAGACAGCAGAGCTGCTTTGTGCTGCTTTAACAAAAACAAGAACTTTTCAGTGTTAATGAAAATAATCACACATTTCAGGAGTTTTGAATAAAGTGTTACATTCAGATTCAACTGTTTACTTTACAAGACCTCAATTATGCTGAATTCTTTAGTAATAGTAAATGATATGATTAAATAATGTCGAGCATAGTGATTCCGCTGCTGTTGTGGGCAGTGTGGCATGACGATGTCCTGTTAAAATCACCCTGTGATTCTTGCACCTAGATCAGAGGTGTCAAACATTTGGCCCGGGGGGCAGAACTGGCACTCTGAAGGGTCCGTTCAGGCCAGATAACCACAAACCTAACATTTGAACTTATGGGTCGTTCGCTGCAGCCACTTTTAATGAGTCTCTGAATTTCAGGTTTTTCAATCTTAATAATGAGAATAATGCAATTTTTTTTCTTTTTCTTTCTTTTTTTCTGTTCTGTAATTTTACACATTTATTTAAAGTGTGTTTAAAGCCCAAAGAGTTCTGTGGGCAGGTTTCTCTGTTAAACAAGCATTTCTTTGCAGTGTAAAAAAACATGCATGTTGTTTTTATTGCAACCAAGAATGGCTTTTAGCCAAAATATGAAAATCGGAGCAATATTCTCTGCGAGTCAAAAATTGTCTAGATAGACAAAGACCAGATTTATTAATAACATCCAGAAACATCAAGCTTGTGTCTGCACAAGAGCACAAACATGTTTCAGAGAGCTTCCCTAATTTTGTTTTACCTCTGTTCTATATGTCCCCTTTCTGCCTGCAGTGTTCCTGACCGGTAGTGACCGCATTCCCATCCACGGCATGGAGAGCCTGCGCATCATCATCCAGTCTACCACAGCAGAGGAGCACTACCTGCCCGTGGCCCACACCTGCTACAACCTGCTGGACATGCCCCGCTACCAGACCAAAGAGATCCTGCGCCGCCGCCTCACTCAGGCCGTGGAGCAGTACGAGGGCTTCAGCCTGGTCTGAGGGGAGTCCCAGGGGAGACTTAACGCACTTTAACAGCAATACACCCCCACGTGAGTGTCAAGAGTGTGAGTGGGCAATTTTTGGACACGGGAGGGTCACTCTGTTTATATATGGTCTAACAAGATCGTTAAGCATCTTGAATCTTAAAGGTCTATGTATGTAAATGCAGAGTGTTATTGCTTTTTTGTTTTGGGCAAAGTTCCTCAGCCTTCCAGGACCATTTAGAGGAGAATCAAATGACTGATAGATAACAGCCAACATGGAAATTAACCAAAAAAGCACTAAATGGACTAAAATGTGCAGAACGACCCTGGATTATGAAAACTTCGGGACCTAAAAACCAGGACCAGAGAAGGTTGAGAAACTCTTAATTTCTTTTTGCTTAGTTTTGTTTGCAAAGCTGTGTATTTTATATTCCTTAAATTCTATTTTTAATCATTAAAGAATCATGTTATTACCTTGAGACAATATATTGCTTTTTGTTACTTTTAATTTATTAAATAGAGTGGTTATTTTTTGACAAAATTAACACACTCACACACACATACATATATACGTGTATGTAAATAGCACTTTGAATATAATCTTCACTGTGAGGTTGGGAGGAGTGTTAGTCCCGCTGATCCTTTTAAATCTGCCACCAGCATGTCCTCTATGCCTGATTCTGAAAGAGGACAAGCGAGTCAGGCAGGGAGCGAAGCATGCTGAACATCGTTTGCAATCCCTCGTTCTGTTTTAGCTGTGGATCACAGAGCAGCTGACTTTGTTCTTGAACCTGCATTCAACAGTGTTGCCTTTCTACAGCGAAACCTTCTGTACGGAAACAAAAGTTTATTTATTTATTTTTTTTGGATTTTTTTTTTTGTGGATGTCTGTGCATGTTACAGAGTGAAAGCAAAAACCAGATTGTCATTTAGCAGTGACGTTTTTGGAAATGTGATTATTCGTTTTCTTGCAAGAAAAGCATGTCAGCTGAATATGAAGCATCAGTTAGCATCGCTCAGACTGGTAGCAAATACATGTTTGGCTCCTTCAGATGGACACAAAAAGATCGCACTTCCTGTTGTCACAAGCATGTAGATGTCGCGCTTACAGGCTGTTTAGTTATAGATTTTCTAGCTGAAAGGGGCCGCATCATCTGCGAGGTCGCAAGTCTGCGCCCCTATGTGGTTTTTATGAATGAGGAACTGTAGATACCAGGCTTTAAATACACTTTGTAATTGTATAAAGTTGGGTGTCTTACCATGGCAGTCAGTGGGGATTAACTTAGCCTCAGCCACCAGTGGCCACTACAGGAATTGCAGGTTTTTTTTGTTGTTGTTTTTTTTGTGCTTCCGGGTTTGCTTATAATATCTCAAATGTGACCTTGCCATCATACCTTTGCCCTCGATGACAGTGCCTAGCAACAACATAACCACAGTATGAAAGGTGGAGCTAGTCAAGTAACACCACCCATGGACAGTGAAGACCCTAGCTAATCATTTTTGCCTGAAACTGGACATGATGAGCGAGGAAACCGAGGGACAGTCAGCTTATCCTGGCTAATCCTCCTTTGTGACTATAAAATCATTTACAAAATTAACTTCCTGTTTCATTCAGTGTGAGCTAAAACTAACGACTGAGCCCATAAACTCCTCAGAAAAATGTCTACTGAGGTTACAGAGACAGGGAGCCCAGGGCGTGTTCTCCACAAGAGTCGCCCCCTGATGGCCATTCTAAAGAATCCATATTTTACTACAGTCTGTGCGAGCAACAGGTGAAAGACCCAGAAAAAGAGAGCACCTCTCATTTAACCACTCCGGTTTCCAGCGATACACACTCCATGTTTGCGTGGCGTGGATGCAGAACAGTCTCCTTGATTAGTGCTAATTTTAATCGCTTTCGTGAAGTATTTTGAAACAGATTTTTAGATTCATATTCTGATAGTGTGGTCCCTGACACAGACGAGTATCTGAATACAGTCAAAGTCCTTCTTGGCCAACGCAGCGGTATCTCAACAAACCAGGAGTTTGTCCTGTCGTCGGTGGTTTCTCTCTTCAATTCCATATAGTCTCTTTCAGTAGACACAGTAGATGGAAATATTCAGGAGGACACAACGATCCCAAACTGTCCAATCACAGCCATCGCAGACTGTGTCCATGTGGCGTGTAGTTACGGTGTAGGCTGCAGAGTTGCAGATTTACAAATATAAATCCCCTGTAAGTGTGGATGACAAAAACTGTCATTTTTGTGTTTATGAAACTTTTCTCCCAGCCTTATTCACGCTTCTTTTTTTCCCCTAACAAGCACTTTCGTGGCTTCTATAAAATGATGACTTAGACCTCAGAGGGTTAAACAAACTTTGGTCATTTTTGATCATCAGAGCGGCTCTCAGCTGGATTTATTCACCGTGTGACGGAGCCAAACTAGCCGTGTTTTTGCTAGGCCCAGCAAACCGATTCCTCTGTAATGACATTTGAACCGATCTGCTAAGAAGCAAATAAAAACATGTCCCAAAATGTCACATAAACCTAAATATACAAACATTAGAGGTAATAATTGTTATTAGTCTGGTCTCCAAGTGGAGATAAATATTTTAAGAGTGTGGGCAGATGACTTAGTAAACAGTCTGCATATAATAGCCATTTGATGATAAATTGTACCCATCATATTATTCCAAAGGTCGCCCTGATGATGTATAAATATTCCTGCAGTGACACCTCGCAGTACAAGATAACATTTAATTAGGTTGTGTATTAGCGTGACGTGCGTGGAATGGTCTCGCATACAGTGGGGCAAAAAAGTATTTAGTCAGCCACCGATTGTGCAAGTTCCCCCACTTAAAATGATGACAGAGGTCAGTAATTTGCACCAGAGGTACACTTCAACTGTGAGAGACAGAATGTGAAAAAAAAAAAATCCATGAATTCACATAGTAGGATTTGTAAAGAATTTATTCGTAAATCAGGGTGGAAAATAAGTATTTGGTCAATAACAAAAATACAACTCAATACTTTGTAACATAACCTTTGTTGGCAATAACAGAGGTCAAACGTTTACTATAGGTCTTTACCAGGTTTGCACACACAGTAGCTGGTATTTTGGCCCATTCCTCCATGCAGATCTTCTCAAGAGCAGTGATGTTTTGGGGCTGTCGCCGAGCAACGCGGACTTTCAACTCCCACCACAGATTTTCTATGGGGTTGAGGTCTGGAGACTGGCTAGGCCACTCCAGGACTTTCAAATGCTTCTTACGGAGCCACTCCTTTGTTGCCCGGGCGGTGTGTTTTGGATCATTGTCATGTTGGAAGACCCAGCCTCGTTTCATCTTCAAAGTTCTCACTGATGGAAGGAGGTTTTGGCTCAAAATCTCACGATACTTGGCCCCATTCATTCTGTCCTTAACATGGATCAGTCGTCCTGTCCCCTTGGCAGAAAAACAGCCCCATAGCATGATGTTTCCACCCCCATGCTTCACAGTAGGTATGGTGTTCTTGGGATGCAACTCAGTATTCTTCTTCCTCCAAACACGAGTTGAGTTTATACCAAAAAGTTCTTCTTTGGTTTCATCTGACCACATGACATTCTCCCAATCCTCTGCTGTATCATCCATGTGCTCTCTGGCAAACTTCAGACGGGCCTGGACATGCACTGGCTTCAGCAGCGGAACACGTCTGGCACTGCGGGATTTGATTCCCTGCTGTTGTAGTGTGTTACTGATGGTGACCTTTGTTACTTTGGTCCCAGCTCTCTGCAGGTCATTCACCAGGTCCCCCCTGTGTGGTTCTGGGATCTTTGCTCACCGTTCTCATGATCATTTTGACCCCACGGGATGAGATCTTGCGTGGAGCCCCAGATCGAGGGAGATTATCAGTGGTCTTGTATGTCTTCCATTTTCTGATGATTGCTCCCACAGTTGATTTTTTCACACCAAGCTGCTTGCCTATTGTAGATTCACTCTTCCCAGTCTGGTGCAGGTCTACAATTCTTTTCCTGGTGTCCTTCGAAAGCTCTTTGGTCTTGGCCATGGCGGAGTTTGGAGTCTGACTGGTTGAGGCTGTGGACAGGTGTCTTTTATACAGATGATGAGGTCAAACAGGTGCCATTCATACAGGTAACGAGTGGGGGACAGAAAAGCTTCTTACAGAAGACGTTACAGGTCTGTGAGAGTCAGGGATTTTCCTTGTTTGAGGTGACCAAATACTTATTTTCCACCCTGATTTACGAATAAATTCTTTACAAATCCTACCATGTGAATTCATGGATTTTTTTTTCACATTCTGTCTCTCACAGTTGAAGTGTACCTCTGGTGCAAATTACTGACCTCTGTCATCATTTTAAGTGGGGGAACTTGCACAATCGGTGGCTGACTAAATACTTTTTTGCCCCACTGTATATATATATATATATATATATTTTATATACATTTTATACACGACAGTGGTGTTAATGTGACTTTGGGCAGTAAAATGACTCGATGTGTTCTGACTAAGACGTCCTCTCAGCAATAACAACCTGAAGCAGCCCACTTCTGTACTCACAGCTCTGGGCCAAACATATAAAGGTCTCAAATGCTGGCAGTTCATCTTATTGCTTAGTTCTATACTGCATGTACACACACACACACACACACACACTCCACATATTCAATCAATATTTGTCTGATTAAGGCTCCTGCAGAGTTTAGTCCTATGCAAAGGTTTGTGCAGCCCTTGACTTTTTTGCACCTTTAAATGTGCTAGAGAATAAGTTATTTTTTTTTTAAATCATTATTTGTCTGAAATTTACTCAAAGCTCTCTGTTCCAGCCAAGGTTTTCAATAAAATACAGTATAAAAGCAAGACTTCTGTGTGGCCTGTGATTGCATTTGAGCTTCCTCATTAAATTACTTGAATTCATGAACGGCATGTCCTGTGACCAGATGGACCAGATGTGATGCCTCTGATTCATAGAGTTGTTTTTTAGTTGTTATCCGAGCACCTGCTGTTAAGGTTAGGGTTCTTGTTTCAGTATAGTTTATTTTTAATTGATATTTTATGAGGGGCATATGTCAGAGGTGAGATTTTAGGTTAAGTTTTTGAAAGCAGTTCACTCCCAGTCTTCCAAACGTTCAGATTCAGTGAACATGCTTCATCAGCCGAGATGTTTGAGATTAACATTTGAGATCAACTGACTGACCTTGAAGGAGAGGTCAAAGGTCACCAATGACATATTTTAAATCCTTACATGGTATAAAGCTTTTTGTCAATTTTATACCAATAAATCATTAAGTTGAACTGAAGACCATGATGGGTGAAAGCCAAATTTTAATATACCATATATAATCTTTTATATGTACATTCATATTTAAACAATTTTATTTATTTAATTTGGTGCTGTAGTTTTTTTTATACACACTTTTAATCCCTGTTTTATTTCCTTTTATTACTTTCCTTCCCGCCATTGCGCAGTGCTCTAGGGAGGTCCTTACCTTCCTGTATAAAGCACCTCGAGGCAGCTGATGTTGTGATTTGCTGCTATATAAATAAACCGACTGATCTCAGATCTGTCTGTAAAGTCCTTTGACTGGATGAGTGAACATTCGCAACCTCACAAAGGAAAAACACAGAGGCCAAAAAACCTTCAGTAAAAATATGATTTCATTCACATTATATACAAAATACAATTTATGTACTAAAATGTACACACTCAGTTCATTAAGCCCGGCCACTGTTTACATTCAGTGAAAACAAAATTCACACTGATTACCATCCAGAAAATTGGAGAGAGAAAAAAGGGATAAAGTACTCGCTCACAGAAATGTAAACATATACGATGATCCATATTTACAAACAAACAAACTACAGCGAGGACCAGAGGACGAGGCTTCGTCGACCACGCCCGCCTCAGAACTGGCCTTGTCAGTGTTAATCATGTGAGCAAACACAGCAGTGATTTAAAGGGGACGATAGCTTATTTAACATCAAGTAAATGAAGGGGAAAGCAGGTTAAGGTGTACAAAAACGCAGCAAGTGTCAGTGGTCATCTTGAAACTGTGATTTCCAGGAGATGAAAGATTTTGGCTCACTGTGTGCGCTCTGAGCTGCTGTCTTTGGGCCCCAGTGAAAGTGGAAACCACTTCTTTCAAACGATAAAACTTGGAAGAGGATTTAATGCTGTGGTCACAAGTGAAACTTCGGTACTGTAGGCATGATCGAGTAACATCTCCTTTAGAAAAATACACGCAATCCTTAAAAAGCAGCGACAATTTTATAGCTAATGACCGAATTATCAAGTGTTTTGGTTTTTTTTTTTGGTTTTTTAAGACTTCTACGGCTGTGCATGAGACAAACATTCAAAATAAATTATCAGCAATACAAGTGTGATTCATTTTAGTTTGTGCGTTTGCTGCTTCGTCTGGAGTGACGTCCCCTCCTCGAGGTGAGGCGACGACAACGTTTTTCCAGGCGCAGCAGTTTGACGGAGGGAAACCCCGCCGAGCTCGACGGAGCACGTCAACAGCATCCAACAGCGAGGAAAACATGGCTGTTTCTAGCAAGGTGAGATGTGTTGACTGTGACACTGGAGACACAGCACCAGTCCTCTTATTGAGTCTTTGTTTTATTCAGATGAATTTACTTGAGTCTCTTTTGCTGATGAGCACTTCGAGCAGCCGCAGTTTGGCTTTGACGTGCTTGTATTCGTTGTACTCCACAGCCAGTGGGGAGCGGTCCTCCTTCTGCACGTTCCTACAGGAACAAGGCGGCAAACGTTACGACACTGCGAGAAAAAAACCTTCGTGTCGAGGTTTCTTATTATGCACTTCCAAATATTTGACACTGACAAACTCTTTTTTCTTACCTTCCGTTTTGTCTAAAAAACTGGTCCTCGAACTCTTTCAAGTTCTTGCGAATTCTCTTCTTCTCCTCTCTCGTCTCTTGGAGCTGCTCTACAAGTTCCTGCCTGTGGGATGTGGAGAAATGTTTTTTAAATGTCTCACATTAAAATATACACAGACTTCCAGCATTTGCACCCCCCAAAAGAAAAAATAAAAAAATAAAAAATAATAATAATTCAACAACTTTGGCTCGGTTTTTGTTTTTTGTATTAAGACAGGTCACACAGGTGGGAGGCAACCTGTCTCCAAACAAATTAAGTCTGACTTGGACTGATTGCAACTGCTCTGCAACACAATGGCGAAGGTTTGTAAACGACCGCTGGCTGATAAACACTTTGCTATTAATTTGAATGGGTGTGCGCTCATGAGTGTAATGTTTCTTTGCAACAGCGGACTTGATTTAATTCGTTGCCAGATGGTTGTATCCTGGTTATATATAAAGACAAGGTTACTGGGCAACTCTGTTTAGAGGAATTTCTAAATTTGTGCTCTGGTTGGAATTCTGTGTATGTAGACAGTGATAGATCTGCAATTTTTGCTGATTTATCAGGATTAATCCTCTCAAACAGACCCAAATCAGTCACAAACTGACAGTAAAACAAGCGTTTTGTGAGTACTTACATAGTAGCTGAGTGCAGGTTGGACAGCCTCGTGTCCATCGTGTTCTTGGACGGGGAAAGTTCGTCCACGGGTGAAATGAAACCATCCACTTCCTCATCTGCGTGCTCCAGGAAGCTGAACACGCCGATGTCGGGTCGCACGGTCACGGTGAACTGGGTCTTGGAGTCTCCGTCGTCCTCCGAGCCGTCCTCTTCCTCCTACAAAGAGAGTGAGGGAGGCTTTAGACTCAACGGGCTGCAAGGGAGGGGAGGGGGCAGAGGGTCTCATCGTGCAGTGAGCGCTGCTGCAGCGGGCGGCCTCCTGGGCTCAAATACTGCAGGGCGTGAGGATCGTGCAGTGTTAGTGGACAGAGGTTAGAAATCACCGCGATGGTCATCATTTAGAATCATTCGTTTTTATGAATGGAGTTAATCAGGCCACCTTTATTCAACTAAAACTGTTCAACTAATACAGAAAATTTAAAAAAAAGGTGTCCACAGAGTGCCTGCAAACAGTGCTGGAAAAATAATCATAACAATGATACATTTTTAATATACTGTATGCACATATTTGCTGTTTAGGAAAAATAAACCAGTATTCCAGCCTTGTTTTAGGCACTTAAATCACAACAACCCATTTAATATCCACTTACATCATTACATCAATCACAGAGTGATTCATAGATCAGCAACTACTGATTCAACACTTCTACAGTTGCCCGTTTCCGCAGCAGGAAACAGGCAACTGCCCAATCAACAGGCAGCAATCAGGCTCATTAGAGGGCAAATGGTAGTAAATATAAAGGGGGAGGAGGGGTGGGAGTTTAGCAGGTGAGGAAGAGGGAGCCGGTTCACTGATTATTAAGCAGCAGCAATGGCTCTTCACCTTGATATCATCGAAGAAGAGTGCAGTTTCACCCTCGATAATGGGCTGTAGGAGGGGACCTCTGCGCTTGCTGGAGGGAGAGCCCTGTGGTGACGGTCGAGAAGGAGGAGTTAACCACGCTGAGACGCTAACTCTGACCTTTTTTCTTTTTTTTTTAACAGTACTTCACACTTTTCTGTCAGGTTTAAGCACATTTAACGGCTTTTTTGTTCTATGTTTGAGCTCCTCTGTCTGCTCCTCTGCGTCTCCATGTCAGGAACAATATGGCAGCAGGCTCAGCCTGCGTGGTGCGGATTAGATGCAGTGCATTATATAATGCACATAATGCAGATCATGTCTTACATAATAAAGATGTTCAGTAAATAACTTTACTGAGAGCTTTACACTTAGTCCATAAGCAGATTTATTTTCCTACATTTCTGAAATATAAATATTTAAAAATACATTTTAAGAACTGGCCGTGTTTATTTTCCGTTTATTTAACTTGGCCGTGTTGTTTTTCACTTCCTGAGCCTCTTCAACACTCTGCTGTCACTTCCTGTGACCTCAGCCTGTAACCTCTGACCTTGCTTTACGAGCGCTCTGAAAGCTGCTTCATGGCTGCTGTCCGTTCCCAGCAGCAGGTGCTAAAGCCGGCACGAGCTGGGATTAAGTGTCTGTGCATGTTTTGAGAGTGTGGCTTTAAACCCGGCAGGATGTGATACTTACTATGACAGGAATGGTGGAGGCTCTACACAGGATCTGCTTCACCAGGCGATATCTGTCGTACACCGGCTTCATGATTTGCCTCTCGCTCTTCGTCATCTGCTCCAGGTGGGGAGAACAAAGATACACTGTTAGCACAGTTTTAGCAAATTTCTGTCATCCTCTCTACCTGCACGCTAACTAGCTACTAGCTAACATAAAACAAAATTACAGCAAAACCATTTTTCTTCACTATAAGATCTCTGCAGGGCGTGATATGTAACTGTACTGATAGGAATAAAAATTACAGCATCTGGATTTGGTCCAGACAAACTGGTATGGGTTCAGCTTTATTGGGGGCAAATTTTTGCATTTAAAATGTCTAAAATAAAACAAACACATCGTCCATCTCGCTCGTCACAATCTGTGCTCATTTACTCGACACGGGAGGCTTACCGGTCGGCCGTGGATACTCTCGTAGTAGAGAAGAGCTTTCTGCAGGGCGACTTTCTCTGCGGCGATCTGCTCCCGTGTCATATCCTGTTAGCAGGAGACAGGAAGTGAGTCACTCGCCTTTTAAAAGTGACAAGAGTTCAGTCCGTGTTGCTTGCAGCAAAACTTATTTGTCTCTGTGTGATAATAAATTCAGAGTGTGCAGTCTGCTTTAAAATTTATGCTTTAAACATGTAAAGTCTTTTGGCTTTTAATGTTTTATTCCATCGTCTGTGTGAGCGTGCGACATAGCCGCGGATTTACCTTGATGTCCTCGGGGCGGTTCACCTCGTCCCTCTTCTCCTGCAGCTTCTTCTGAATTCCTTCCAGGGTGCTTTCCACCGGCGGCTTCGACACCTTCTCCTGCTGAGGTTTCTTCTCCAGCTGCGAGCCGAAGCTTTTGGGCAGCGTGTTGCTGCGCTGGCGGGGCTGAGGCGTCAGGTCCTCCTCAGACTTCATCAGCTTGTGTTCTGGTGAAGAAGACGGGAACCAGATCTTTTCAGTAAGTTGTGTAGAAAGGCGGGACGAGTTTGGAAGTGATCCAATCAGAAGCAAGTTAGATTCCTGAATCATGACTAAAACTAGATCAAATTAACTGTCAGACTGTGTGCTCGTGTGTGTGTGTGCGCGTGTGTGTGTTACCTTTTAGCTCTTTGCGAAGCCTAGCCAGTTCATTCATCCACCGCAGCACTTCTGGGTTTGCAGCTTTGTCACTGTGGGAGGGCTGCGTGGAGGAAAAGAAGAAGAAAAAAAACCAACAAAACAGATGATCAGCTGCTCTTTCAAAATAAAATACCTACAATTACTGTTCACATGAGGATAACAGTGTAAATCTGAAGTAGGGCTCTGCCTTGCTAAACAACAAGGCAGAGCCCTACTTGGTGTAATGATGCACCTCTGACAGTCAATATTCGTGTTTATGTTTCACAGAAACATCATTACAGTCTGACTTTAAGGCGCGGGGCTTTATTAACAATGACGAATGAACCGGTCATTACTACCTACCCTGTATTTTCGCTCCTCTTCATACTTCTCCTCAAACCTGTGGATCTTTTTCTTCAGTATATGAATCCTCTTTGTGAGCTGGGCGGAGGTCAGCTCCTCTCTTTCATCATCACATGAGCCAAGCGATGAACTCCGCCTGCGACTGTAGAGGTAAATGACGCTGTTACAGCTCCCAGTTCCTTCCTTCCAGCTCTGCAAAAGCACACGTCAGCTTACCTGATGAACGAGTGAGCGTTAGGTGGCGATGGAGGCACTTCCGTGTCATCCAGGTACTGCTGGGAGTGTCCGTAGGCGTAAAACCGAGGGGAGACCATCGGGTCGCTGGACTCCTCCAGGAGCTGGCGGATCAGACGCCCCCCACAGTGAGGGGACAGCCTGGCCTCCTCGCGGTCCATGCTCTCCCTCTGCAGCGAGTACGCCGGGGTTGGTTCTGAGTGACACAAAAACAAAAATGTAAAGATTTTCATCACACTTTCATAATTTTGCACACACAACACATAAGAGAATGTGAAAAAAGCAACAGATTAGTCAGCACATCGGCACATTCATGCATGGAAAGTCCTTAACGTTGGGACAATATGATGCTGGAAAACCAGCCGCATTGAGAAAAGCCTTCTTAAATCCGTTAGCTCTGCCAACCAAAACAGGTACCGCCATCAACTTATCTCTACTTTAAAAATCAAGAAGACATTTAACTGGAGAAAAATACTGCCAAAAAAAGACTTTACAGGTGTGATGTTGTGCAAGATAATATATAAAAGCACTAAAACATCCGATGTGAGTTCATGGGCACTGTTATCAGAACACATTCAGCTGCTCTTTGGTGGCTAGCACGCTACCGAATGTCACATTTCACATATTTTCCTGTTGGGTTATATATGTACATTTTGTGAAGTTAAAGAGCAAATATAGGAGGTCAAAATGTGAAAGGGTCCTGGGAAAGTCAAACAGCATGCACGGCTCGTTTTCTAAAATCAGCCCCGGTTCTCATCCTGAAGACGCCAGACAGCGACTTCTCTCCCTGCTAACATCATCTCGGAGCCTCTCTGGCTCTGTGGAAGGTTCTGGATGTGCTTCTGTGGGAAAAAAATAAATAAAAAGAATTTCCTCTGGGGCTCAGCAGTCACAGATGTTGCTCTGAAACTGTGGGTAAGACACACCCACCCTGCCTCTCTCTCTCTTTATTCATCCCTTGGTTACAGAGTCTCCACTCTGGCAATAATTATGCTTGGTGAAAATAGCCGTGCAGATACCCCTGACAATCGCCGGGCTATTAATAAAGCCCGGCACTCTGTGGGATAATGTCAGGGCGTGACCCCTGATGAGAGGTACAGTGATGAGCTTGTGTTTTAGTTTCCACTCCACACGTCGACAGGGGAACGGCGCATCTGTTCGAGCATGTGTGCGTTAGAGAGAGCGACAGAGCAGACCGAGGATGATCTGATTGTTTAAAAGTTAAACTAGAAGCTCTCTACGAAATGTCTCAAAACATAAAAGTCAGCAGGAACTCTGATGTAGATTTCATGGAACAGGAGACACCCATAAAATCAGGTGTCGGGTGATGAAAAACATGCGGGGGAGACGTTACACCGAGAAAACAGATAAAAGGGAGTAAAAACAAGCGCTGAAGGAAACCAACTGTCAGTGTAAACATTCAAGGTGTCAGTATGCAACCAGGAAAATATGCACGCCCAGTCCAACACCGCACATGCATATTTTTCTTAGCTGGGGTGGGTTAAGGTGTATGAGAAATGATTTAGCTCAAATTCCAGCTTGGGAGTCCCGGGGGGTCCTCCTTCACTTCCAGGTACGTGCAGTTCATCGAGTAGCAGGGCTCTCACTTGTTAGAGCTCTCTCACAGCAAACAAACCCTCAGTCAGACTGAAGGTCTTCCTTTGAGGCCTATTATCAAGCTTAGTGCAGTGTAGCCGGCCAGTAAGGCTTCACGGCATTTGAAATTAATCCTTTAAATCAACTGCTCGCTGATGGCTGAGGATTAACTGGACTAATGAAACAAAAAAAATACGCCGGTGTGCCATTTCACTAAAGGTCGTGTGTGCGTGCGTGTGCGCAGGCGTGCCACCCTTTGCCACAATGTTCCCGATCACTCAAGCATGTTGCCATGCAGCGGTAAAAGTCAGACAGACAGACTTTCCTTTCTTTCACTCTGGCATCTCACTCGCAGAAAAGGCCAGTCAGCACTGACAGTGATGTTAGTGGGAGACTTACCATCGCAACAACTTGGATAGAAAATGCTTTTGAAATCAAGGAAAGGGGAGTTACAAAACGGAGAATCTAGAGGAACAAAAGAGGGAAATGGGGGGGGGGGGGGGGGGGGGGGGGGATGGAGAAGGAGATGAGGACAAGATGAAGGAAGAAAAACAAAGAAAGAGAAGTAA
Organism: Neolamprologus multifasciatus; assembly: GCF_963576455.1. Taxonomy (NCBI): domain Eukaryota; kingdom Metazoa; phylum Chordata; class Actinopteri; order Cichliformes; family Cichlidae; genus Neolamprologus; species Neolamprologus multifasciatus. Next base: position 24,503,184 of record NC_140444.1, read on the forward strand.
GAAATAAGCCAAAGAACTAGCAGGCATCCTTCCTGCTGAATCAGTTACTGGAAATTAAACTAATACACAGACACATAAGATTTAATGGTCTCGTGGGACACATGAGATCCATAACTGTGTCTCCCGCTGTCTGAAAAAAAAATTGGCCACTGTTGTTTCCACCACCGCTGGCACACAGGTGGGGGACACCAAATATCAGGTCATGCTAGAACTTTACTGGGACAAAGGTCTCCAACTCCTGCCTGAAGCCCTCATTCCCCCACATGGCCATTTGGCCTGCACTATGCCTTCTGTACAGTATGCAGCAATTCCTCTCTGGCACTCTGTGCCGATGAATAATCTTGCCAACTACACGGAAATACAGTTCAGCTTTGCACAATACTTGCACGCACCATGACCAGCGCTGCTTGTTCTCATGTGAAGCAGCCTGTCACAGCCAATCATGCAGGCGCCCTGTTTCCACGAGCTTAGTTATGCATTCAGGACACAATGTACAGAACACAGGGGAGGTGGGGGGAGTTTAAGGAAGAGGAAGAAAGGGGTGAAAAAATTGGCAAGATGCAAAGGATGGTATACAAATGAGTAAAACCGCCACGTGGACTGAATAAAGAACTGTAACTCACTGCGGTGTGCCTCACTAGAACACAAATTACATTTTAACTACAAGCATGTAAACACACCGTCTACCAGGCTAGGCAAAATCACTCAAACCATGACTTCAAACAACCTAAACAGCATAATATCTCAGACACAACACTTCACTATGAGACACAACAAATCTAAAGCTTGCTGGTGTTTTCCCTCTATGAGGTCCGGCCACTAGAGAGCTCCACCAAACACGCAATTGCCCACTAATGCTCCAAACACGCGGCTGCTGAAAGTGACAGGCTGCTTGCATGGAACAGTTTTGATTCTTGCTTCAAACAGGAAGCAGCAGCGGTGGCGGAGGCAGTGAGAGTCAAAGCCAATCACCGCAGCGGAAAGATGTCAACACAACATGCAGAAACATGTCCTTCCAGTGTGCGAATGAACACGTTGGCCATCATTCCAGAGTACAGTTCCGCAAAAGCCTTGGCTTTCACCCATAAACACAGAAACCTCCACCCTTGCAATACCCTGACAACGCAATCGAAAGTGCGCACAGCGCAGTCACGGCAAAAACAAACACATTAATAACAAGCTCGAGAGAGGTCTGACGGCTAAAGGAAGGCTCTTTTTGCAAATTCTCTTAACAGTAATGCCACTTGATAAGCCAGGATCAATAAATTAGGATCCCGCGTACAGCTGACATCTCAGGCACGTGCAGAGACGTCAACATTTAAATGGAGCACGAACTTTTAACAGTTCAGCCATGATCAATAAATTCTCCAAACCTAACCGAAGTTTGTGCAGCCAGCTGATTGGTATGCTGTTATCGCCATCCATGCCGACCCTTTAATGATTGATTTGTGAGTGAAAACAACAGCAGTGGTCATCTGTTGCTAAGCCTGCAAACAGGCTTTCCACATAGGTGATAGATTCTGCTAGAACCTCACTGTTTACTCTTTAAATAAAACCACAGATCGAGTATTTGCTGCACTTTCATATTTTCCTCATGGGAGATCAAGGCAGTACTGCAATCCTTCCAACCAAGCAAACAAACACGTCTCTGGTGTCTCTCCTGCAGAAATAGTTAGCCTAGGGAACCTAGAGGATCTTTAACAATTAAATTCTGCAGGAAAAGCAGAAGCAGCATGCTTCAGGAGGAGGAGCAGATGAGGCAGCAGAAGGTGTGCAGCTGCGACCCAAACACCCAACCTGGGGTGGAGGATCCTGAACCTGCTGTCTGGACATGTGTGTCCTTTTGTTCAGACAAACTGTAAAGGGGGTAAAAGCAAAGGAAAGAAACATCTAAGCAACAGCCAGGTGGTCTCCAGGCTCACCTCCCCAGTTGTTGTCCTCAGTCAGTGCTGTCAGGTCCAACCGGGGCACGTCCTCACAGCTTGTCTTCTCGCAGTCTGAGTCCGGGCCGCGCACCTCTCCGCTGACCCTACCCGCGTCACAAGTGACCGGCGACTCCTGGATCTTCATCGTCTTCAACGTCTGCACAACCATGAGAGAAAAGAAACGAGCGCTCAACAACAACAGGCTGCCTGTGAACACACTCTTTAAGTTGAGTCACACACTCCCTCAGGCTAGCCCTGCCCTAATGTAGGGGGCTGCTCCCTGGCTGCGATTGGCTCCCCTAGTTGGTCAAAACATCCTCCCATCTGTCTTTAGCCGACTGCTAGAGAGCAGGAGCGGCTTCGCTCCGCCTTCTCCTTCATCCACAGGATTCCCCTCGCCCCTCCCGCTCTTCTTTTCCCTCTCTCTCTTCTCTCCACGGTAGTTTTCCCTGCTTTTTCTCTGGCTTGACATGCATATATTCCCCACCCGCCCAGCTCTGGACTTGTTTGTTTAACAGCAGCAAGAGCAGAAGGGAGGGGTGTGCTGGAGACACACAGAGAGACAGAGGAACAGAGAGCGAGGGAGGAGGGGCGTGAAGCGAGAACAAGAAAAAGCACAAATCGTGAGCCAGCACACGTAGACTGACTGAGTGATTTTTTTGCCCCCCCTCCCTGCATCTCTCTCTCTGCAGACAAAAAATCAGATGAAGCAAAAGAAATTCATGTTATGCACTTCCTGCTTCCTGCTTTTTTTTTTTAGTCCACATTTTTACCCATCAGCCTCTCCCTCTTTTTCCTATTTTTAGATTTGAGACTATCCAAAAATTCCACTTTGCTTATCCGAGATCAGAGCTGTTCCGTCAACCTTGGGCCGCACTGTAAATAATTTAGTTGAAAGGACTCGCACTTGGCAGCTCATGCATTTTCAACATATCAGTTAAATCTGTCCAGGCGTGGGACCAAACTATTTTTAGGGAAAACAAATCAGGACTCACAGCTACTAGACGGCTTAAAGGAAAGAGCTGCACTGTAATGTAGCTTTGTTTTGTTTTTTTGGTTAATGATAGTTGTTGTTGATGATAATGACAGATTACTGTAGGAAAGAATAATCAGTCTCAGGTATGTGCATATGTATCCTTGTGGCTTTAGCGGAGGGCACAGTCATATCCTCATGTGAACCACAGAGGATATGACCAGGATCTAATGGTGCCTAGAGAGAATGCGCAGACTGTGACGGACAAACAGAAGAAACTTCCCCTTCGACACGCTTAGCGTCACTGCTCTCAAATCAATGTACTCCCAAAGTACACACACACTCACAAACCACGCAGCATCAGTTTATCTAAGATTGAATCCCTCACATACCCCCCCTCATGCACACGAGCCTTTAAAGCGCAGTGCACCATGCTACAGCACATCATCTGACATGTTCTCAGTATTTCTTTACATTGTCAGACAAAGGCACTTTTGTTTGCCCCTTTGCAGCATCTGGCACATGCGTGACATGCCCAAGTATTTGTGAGTATTTATTGGCTCCAGCATCTTATCAGACGCTTTCACAGAGTCCCACAAACGGTCAGATCCACTGTGGTCTTTGAGTAAAACAACCTTCTCCTTGAATTGATGTTTGTTTAGCTTGTATGAAGCCAATCCTGTCTACTCTTGTTTCTTTAGTGGGCGAGTCTTCTTCACAGCTGAATAACAGGTAAACTGTTCATATTCAGAAGGAACAATTAATAACTCTGAAACTTGACCGTCATTATTTCATTTACAAAAGGCATTTTTTGAAGCAGGGTATCCTGACTTGTATTCTAGGAAAAACATTAATACAGAATAGCCACGCCCACCCTATGAGCTCTGCAAATTAGTCCCAGTGGATGTGTTTACAACTCCAATGAAACGTAACAATCCCCGTGGTCATAAAAGCAACAACATGAGAGTGGTTATATGTAATCCAACGATCTCCTTTTTTGCAACTCTTAAATTAAGGTGAGACCTAAATAAGACCTTTTAAACATTTAATAAAATCCAACTGGGACACAAAATTGTGAAAATCCAAACAATGACTGTGTGGTTTTTCTTATCTGACCCCAAAGGAGCCAGAACGCCTTCAGCACGTCACCCTTTTTCTCCTCACACCCTTTTATATGTAAATGACGTTTCAGAGTCATAAACCTTCTGCTCACTTTCAATGCCTGATTAGCTCATCCTACTTGTTCTGGTACATTTGATTAGCTGACAGTAAAAGTACTCACAGAAATTCTGCTGTAAGGAAAACAAGTTGCGACTTGTTCATTCAAACTAATTTATTGCAATCATGAATTAATTTTAACTGGCTTGACTTAAAAGACTTGGCAGCTGTTTGGCAGGCAGCCAGTGCTCTAAGAAAGCTCTGTTCAAGCTTACTGTATGTATCATTTATAGTAAATTGAGCATTACATGCTACCATTATCACTTTCCCCATACAAATGTACTGTTTCGTGATAACAGAAACATCTTTCTTTAAGTACCCTCAAACACTTATTTTGAAATGAAACTTTAACTAGACTAAAAAAACAAAAACAAAAAACAAATAAAACTTGTTAGGGAAATAAGGGTTTGCTTCAGCTAGTTACCATGAGTAGCTAGTTTTCTTAACAGATGAACTGACTCGTGACTGTTGAAAAACTGGCTTGAACCAGCCGGCACCAGGCGGGTCAACTTGTTTTTCATTACTGGTTCGCGATATTAAATTACAACTGTGGATTGCTGGCTTGTTTAGAGAACAAAGAACCCTCCTCAAAAGTAATTTAACCAAGAAAATCATTTTTTTGCAGTTTTTAGTAGCAGTGCGTATTGATTACTTCTATACTTGTCCCTTGCTAGTTACTGTGCTTAATGTTCTTTTTCTAAAGTGTTACCAGTGTGGCAGATGGCCATCAGACAAATGAAGTGTGCACTCATTTGTTTTTATCATGTAATGTGATGAGAGGCAGCAACAGCGCCGGTTCTGTTTTCTCAGAACAACTAATCAAACTGATAAAAGAGAGATGCTGTTATTTACTTCACATTTACTTGACACCCATTTAGCACACTTATTATTATTATTAATATTTATTACTATACTATTTATTGTTTTATTGCTTTATTATTTTGATTATTTGCACACAGTGATCAATATCACACACACACACACACACACACACACACACACACACACACACACACACACAGAGTATATTGTTGCCCAGAACAGCCACTCTCATGATTAAAGCATGATGAGAGGTGCAGCTGGTGCTAAGGAGGGGTGAAACTGACAGTGCTATAGTGTGGGCTGTGGGTGTGTTAGTGGGGTTTAATGCATGAGTAGGATCTTTTCAATAAAGATTAAACTGTGTTTCAATGGCTAACACACACACACACACACACATATGTAATGCAGCGGTTCTCAGATATTTTGGCATGCCACACATTGGAAGGCAAAAATTCGAGACCCCCACACTCGACAGGTTTTATTTTATCTAACTGTCATCTGACTGTTACCTGTCCGCAGTCACTCTGCATCCCACCAGCAGAACTATTGATTCCGCTGGTTTAATGCTATTGAAATATTCACAAATACCATGCACTCCTCTGTGTTTGTATGCTCTGCGTCTGCAAGTGATGTCGAGAGAAACTCACTGACAACTATAAGGCTAAATCCTTTCAGTATGTATAGGCCAACATGTACAACGTGCAGAACAGTATGTACTACTGTGTTTGGCACACAGTTACTGTAATGGCATCGTCACAATCGTCTTATAAGCGAATCCGGCTTCACCTGTGCACATGAGCTGGTGAAAAACACTGCGACTTTCACTTCCCACTATCCGTTTTCTTTTGCTGCTGGCACAAAATGTTTTGAAGAACTGCCAGCTAACAGGGACTCGAGCTGCATCGACACACTTATGGGGACAAACAAAACACCAGCACACTAAGCTTAACAGTGCAGTGGTTAGGAATTTAAAAAATGATCGACCAGCAGTTGTGAAACAGAGGAAGTGAAATTCTTTTACTATAGCACCTAACATCTGCCTCAGTTAGTGGAATAATCTACTGATTATACTGAAAGTTCTACATTTATATCAGTGGAATAAAAACAAATTGTTGGATTTTAGAAGATGGTGACTGGCTCGCTAATATTTCTCCCAGGTAACCACGACACGCTGAGCTATACTGCACAACTTTTAGAAACGTTTGAGGTCAGCATGTAGATGGGGTCAACCGTGTTTGTGTGGTGCTCAAGTGGCAACCTTCTGGAGGATGCCACACCAGTCTCCAGGGTTCAGCGCCATGCCGGCTCCAGATGGCCGCTCTGTGGCACAAGTGCGTTGGTGATGGCAGAGCCGCGGCCCGAGCTGCGACGAAGATCCATCTGTGCTGCTCAGAAAAAGAGCCACCATATTGGTTCAGCACTCCTGACGACATGAGTCATGCTAATCATGTCATGAGTGTGCTAGTCCAGATTAGAATCGGAGACGAGCAGATGGAGAAGGTGGCTTGTTTCCTTATGCTCACACCCACGGCGCCACTAAACTTAAAGTCTAAATCTGTACTCGGTGTTTCAAAGAGCAGAAAGAATAAGGATTTGTTTGTGTCAGAATATTGATTTTGGGGGGGGGAAATCCCCTTTCACGGAAAGGCTAAACATCTCCTTTTGTTTAAGGTGACATTTTCTGTGGAACGGTTCAGGAGTTTCAGTTCAGCAAAAGCCAATGAGTGCTGCAGCCAAAAAAACGCTGATGAGAAATCACACTGGTCAAAACAAAAGCCAGTGGTTTTTACGATTTTTGTGTTGTTGTTGTTTTTTTTAAGTGATTTTTAAATTTCAGACCCAGGCCACAGTCGTGTAGTTGTGTATCGCTCTGTATCAGCCTATTGATGGGCTGGGAACCTGTTTAAGGTGTACCCTGCCGCCTCGTGACCCTAAGCTGGATAAGCAGTTAAAAAAAATAATGAATGGATGAAGCTTTGCTAAGCCCCTCCTTAGGACGCCCACAGCTTGCAGAACAAGAGGAAATATTGTTACACTGTGCCTATGGAGACGACAGATAACAGTAGATATCCTCGTAAAATAGAGGAGGGCGTCTTATTTTCTTTTTTTTTAAGATAAAAATACAAACGTAGTCATGTTAGATATTTATTAAACAAAGAGTGTGTGGTGACCTTCCAAAGTGTTGCCAGATCAACTCGGGACCTTTGGGGGTGTCCTTTAGTGTTTGTGGTCTTTCAGGTCATGCGGGTTGTGGGGTGAGTTTAGAGATCAGGTCAATGCCTTGGGCTTTGTGTTTGAGGGATTTTCCTGTTGGGGGAGGTTGCAGTTAACATGAGGAGTGCGCATGGTCTGCAGGAATGTTTGGGAGGGGTGGTATGTGTGAAAGCAGCATCTACATCAATGCTAGGCCTTCCCAGCAGAACACCGAATTATCATTGTTATTCCCCTGGTTTTAATCCAGAGGCAGATGGGCGCGCATATATCGCTCCTCTTGTACATGACCTTTCTCGGACGTTTCATTGTTTGGTAACTTTCCTCTCTTTTGTTTGACCTTCTCTGTTTTTTGGACTCTGCCTTTGGTTTCCTCACTTTTTTTTGCCAGCCTGCTTACTCTTGTCCCTTGTATAACAACAACCTGCTCAACAACATTGCTTTCAGGTGAACTAGTAGAGCCTCTGTGTGCCTGAGCATCTGCGTTTCTGGTTATCATCAGATCTTTTATCAGCAAACTCCTTGAACTATTAAAACCACACACATTCAAACTGTAATTAGCTAAGTGGCGTAATTTTGCAATTGTTTATTTATTTATTTTTAATCGGTTTTGCTCTGATGAGCTCATCTTGTTTTTGCTTTTTATTTCATTGGACTGCTTATATCATGCTCGAAAAACCTAAATATGTGATAAAGGCCACTTGATCACTGAATGTGATACCTGACGTGGGCTTACTGTTATCAGTCTGTGTCAGAGGGAGTGTGCAAAGCTACTTTTCATGCTGGTCACCTACACTTGTCAGTAAAGATTAGCAGCTCCTGCATGCTGATGCTTTAGCAGTGCAGTGTGTATCAGCTGATCATCTTAGCTTAGCACGCTATCCCATTTAGCACTTAACCACAAAATCTAGCAAAGGCCATGAAGATTCTTGGGTACGCATCAATTTTGGCTTGATGATGTTCACTGCAAGAAACAAAGTCTACACTGAATTAAAACGTAACTGAGAAATTTCTCTTAAAACCACAAATCTGAACTTCCCAGCAACTGCAGAAATCAAATAGTCCAGAACATGCTGCTTTACAACACCTTACAGACATCTGGGAGCTGGCGCCTGGCATGCAGTTCAGTGACTCTTGACCTAAAGAGTCAGTCACAGAGACAGCTGTTCCCACCAACGGAGACAGATACTTACAGTCATCTAACCGTCCAATCACAGTGGTGCCAGTTATCATGCATTCACCGTATGTGTGTCAAGGGACTCTGTGTCATCTGTACTGTTGCGCAAGGAGGAGCCATGGAGGCTCAAAAACTAAGAACAGTCTGCACTTATCGAATTCTGCTCACTGCGAGTGTGTAAACTCAACAAAGCTATTTTAAATGAGACGAAACGGTGCGGCTCAACTTTACATCAGCAAAAGTTACTTAAGAGCCAACTGTGAAGTCGTACTCAAGAGTCTGCAGAGATCGGGTTACTACAAGTCTGAGCCACAAGCGCCACACACCGTGACCTTGCTATGACTTTGAGGGCTTTCACACACTACCTGAATGCTGAGTATATATATTTTTTACAATCAGACCATTAAATAAACTATTAAAATAATTAATTACTTATTTAACATATAAAATGTCACAGTTGAAAAGCTTGAATTTGAATATATTTACTTGTTTAAAAACTGAACTGACTATAAATAAGTTGCCAAAGTGGTAAAGCTCATTAATCAAAGGCCCATTAACTAACTGAAGTAGCCGTCTCTCGTATCTTTCTCTCTCAATGTGAGTTTTGAGACAAAAATACTTTTTCCTCCTCACATAAAAAAAGAAGACAAACAAATGGCAGAAAACAAAAAGTGCTGGACTAACTTCACCTAATTAAAATACTGTAAAAATCAAGTAATCACACAATTTATTACCCAATCCTGAAAACCCACCCTTAGATATTTTTTAATGTAGTTATTATATGTAGCAGTAAACTCCAAAACTCAATAAATAAATTATTTTTTTATTCACAGTTACTGAAACGCCTGCTGCATTCAGCTACTACAAAGCAAACCTGCTGCTTAATTCAGAATCAAGCAATGATCTAATACAATCAATATTTTTATATTGTTAAAACTGAGTGTGAGCTAATTGTGTTTATAAAAAAAACCCATAGAATATAAACAAACAAATGATCAGAATACATTTTTTTAAACTGCCGTATTTAAAATGTTTATAAATAAAGTGGCCAACAAACATAGAACTGGTGTATGACTATCATCAAAACATTTCTGTTTTGAGGTTTTTTCTTTATTTTCAACTTAATATTTTCTCTTTGTTTGTTGAAACACAGCTGTTGCTATAATCAGCCAAAGCTTCCGCCCTTTTAAATCAATAATTAATTTTCTTTCCACTGAATTTAATTTCCTGCTGCCTGTCACTTTTTGCGTTGTTGTTAATGATCCGAATAAGAATCGCTGTCAGCAAGTATTTTACTACATTTTTAAAAAGTACTCAGTACTAAAGAAACCTCTGGACTCATGTATCCACATGACATCTAAAACAGATAAAAGCAGCGGCTAACTGCACTCTCATAATTGGCCTTTACGTTTGAAGGAGTGGGCAACATTTAGCTTGTATGTTGCACATTACAAGCTGGTGTCTAATGGCAGAGCACCATTAGGATGCTGCACAGCCTCCACTTAGTGATTCTTGTCAACTGCAATAGGCAATTATCTGCGGTGACTCAGAAACAAGGATGGCAGGGAGTTGAGATGAATGCTTCATTCATCATTGGTACATTAGTTTGAGAAGTTGTTTGCATGTGGTGAAGCCATGTGCACAAGGGGAAAAGAGGAATGAATTCACGATGATAATATTAATAATAATAATAATAGTAAAGAAGGAGGGAAAATGTCACACTCATAAAGATGAAAAGAGACGGGGAGTACAAGGTGTGACTCACTGCATGGGCAGCCGTGTTCTCGCTTAGCTGCATGAGAGTTGGGCTCTTTTTTGGCTTCCTGGGTTTGGGGGTTCGCTCAGCGTGACTTCTTTGGCCTTCCTGTGAGTCCACACGGCTGCTCATGTCTTCCCCCACGCTGCCTGAACTGCTGCCGCCGCTCGACGGGACGTTCTCCTTGTTGGTGTCTCCTGTGACGGAAGGCGCTCTGTTGTCAGACGAAAAGGAAAATGGTGAGGGAATAAGACATGTGCCTTCCATGGGACTCTTTCTCTCTGCTCGCCTTGCTCGGTTTTAAATCAGATTAAAAACGGATGAAATGCTTCTGGAAACCAAATGCCCAAGGTCATCCCGATGCCTTTTTTATATGTTCTCAAGCAGCTAATGTGCTGTTTAGTGTTTGTGCTAAATCTATTTACTGTCCTGTCTTATTAACATTTTCTGCTGTTGAGACACTCCCCAAAATCCACGTGCCACTGATCTCTCAGACTCCACCAGGTCTTCATCAACAAGGATTAGCTTCTTACTGGAATGATACCAGTTATTATGACTGCACACTAAAGCTCTCCCCACAGAACAAAACTTCACCACTGTTTACTGAAACTGAAACATCAACTGAAAGTATCATTGTAGTATCACTGCAGGAAGCCTCTGAGGCCAGACTTCCATAATGAAAGTGGGCGCCACAATGGTGGAGTAGTTAGCATTGTTGCCTCACAGCAGGGAGCTCCCTGGTCTCGACCCTGGCCGGGGCCTTTCTGTGTGGAGTTTGCTTGTTCTCCCAGTGCCTGCGTGGGTTGCCTCCGGGCACTCCGACTTCCTCCCACAGTCCAAAGACATAAAGGCTGAGTAAACTAGTGAGTTTAAATTGACCATGTATGCGAGGCAGAGGCTGCATGAACGTGTGGTTAAAGTGCTTTGAGTGGTCAGTACGACAAGTAAATTACAATTATTTTGCTTTAAGATGATTAATGAGGAGAAACACGATGTAGTGCTTCCACTATGAAGGCCACTTTCTGCAGGTAACATCGATTACCACCTTCGTGATTATGCCACGCCCACGGTACCTGTTTTTTTCCCTGTGTTTCTGGCCCTCCTCCTGATGCTGCTGCTCTCTTTGGTGCCTACGTCTCTGCCTCGCTGTTAGTGTCACCCGTGAAGGGCACAGGGTCGATTCGTGGGCGTCTGAATGCTGATCCTCTAAGGGGTTCACATCAAAGAGGTGCTGCTCCACTGCTGAGCGTATGGTCCTGTCCAGAAAACTTCAGGGAGCAACACAATGAGTAGATAAGGAAATGCACCATTTTACCCTCTTCACTGTTTCATAAGAGCTTTTACTTTTTATTTTTATTTTAAGCAGAAATATACCTACTTTACCACACCAGGTCTGCAGTGGACGGGCGAGAGGTGGTTACTGGAAGAAAAACAAGAAGGGAAGCTTAATGCGCAGAAACAAGTGGTCACATAGGTCACTGAGCAACACTGAAAATCCCCCTAGGCTCACGTTGTGGCCTTTGGTGATCAAGTGCATGGGCGAGTGGTAAACTCAGCTGCGTTCAGAGCTTAAATGGATCGTTGGGGAGCAAAGTGGCTGGCTTCCATGGCTACCAGTAAGTCCAGCAGCAGAGTACACGGTCATGGACCTTTATACTGATCTCTGACTTCATTTTGGTTTTATTTTTAACGCCCTCTGTTGTTAAATACTTGTAGGGTAAAGCAATAGGATTGCAAACTATATGCAGCATGAAATGTGTCTGTAACCTGTGTAAGTACCTGGATTCAACTGAATGCTTGTAGAAAAAAACATAACACCACTGTTACATCACCACTGCTTAAACATCTTTAAAAGGTTTTATTCAGACGTCTGAAAATATTTAGATGTTTCAGTATTTTCCCTCCTACAAAGTCTAACTGAGAAAAAACAAGTGAATAAAAAATCTTAAACATTATCTTTTGTGACCGTAGGGTTAGGATGTAAAGGGTCCTTTTCTCACATTTTATATTCACAAGGTGAATGAGTTTTAAGCAGTTTCTTTTTGGCCTTTTTTTAAATTTTATTTTTTTTACATATTTCGCTAAGTGTTAGATCATAATTACGTTAACACATTACTCTTGTGACTAAGTTGGCACAGCAAAAGAAAAATCTGCTCTCCTCAGGAAGTTGCTTTGGCCTCGACCAACTGATCGACATCATGTCTGCTTTTCCTGGACTACAGCTTCCTCAACATGTACGAGAGTGACCTCAAACGAAATCTTCCATAAACAGTGGTGCTGACAGTAATAACAACTGGAAATGGGATCGCTGATGAAAGGCGAGATAATAATGGCATGATGGTGTACTGTGAAGGTGACTGTGGTGGAGCTGTGTAACATGCCACAGGCATTTACTGATATTACCAAATCTATAGCAAATCTATAAGGCAGGATGCCGGGCCGAGTTAAAAGCAAGCCTGCTGCACTGTGTAATAGTAACAAGGTTGTAAAGTACTCACAAGTATAAGGAATTCAAATAATCCACATGGGATTTTTTAAATCTTCTGTTTCTCTACTCACAAATACAAATTCCTGAAAACAAAATCACATTTCTCTTCAGTGCAGTTTCATTTTTAACGGAGGGAAAAACAGAAAGGGGAAGTTGTGACAGAAGCAGAAACTGAACGCCTTGGTTATATCATGTTAAGAAAATTGCTACATTGTAACAAATCTGCGACAAGTTAAAGGGATGGTTGATTCAGTGGCTGTCACAAATGTCACATTTTGAACATTCAATCTATACTAAAGCCTAAAATACGACAGACGTTTCTAGAGCTTTCTACAACTTTCTAGGGCTGTGGCCCGTGTGAAAAGCAGACGGGGGTAAAAGGTGATAAGACAGTCAATTACATATTTGGTCTATGACTTGATGACTGTCATAATTCAAGAAACATTTATGGCACTCTGACTAACAAACCAAGGCCATGCTCTAAGTTGCAAATATAGCACCATGACAGTAGATCATGGCTTTTTTTTTTAGCTTGCGGCTGCTTACAACAAAAAACTTGTGTACTACTGTCTGTTCATCCTGGACCATGACTTCAGCTTGAACTGTTTCCATGTGCTCTCCCATGAGAAAAAGATCCAGATTTAGATCTACAGGAAGCTAGGAAAAATGTATTTATGTCTAAATGATCCCGTGACTCTTAGATTCATCTCGGGATACGATAGAGCCAACCAATGGAGTAACACATGATTATTTGCCTTTTTTTAACCTAAAAAAACTAAATATAGATCAGAAATTAAAACCATACACATTGGACTGTACTCCAGTTAAAATTTCAGCAAAAAACATTCCATCCATATTGGTTTTTAGACATTAGTCTGAACATTTAGACATTTAAGCTTAGCATCACTACCTACAAAAGATTTTGGTTCCTGAATATTTAGCAGTTATAGTCGAGCCAAATAGTCTTTTGGTTGGCACGTGATATAAGAAGTGTTGCAGTTTTCTGAGGAAGATGGCATCACTTCCCAGAGAGCGTAGTGCCCCACTGACTTGGTTTCAGCTGAAGAGGTAACTGTAAAACCACTGTGGTATGTGACGGGATGGCTGTCTGGTGAGTAATAAAGACATTCTTAGCCATGAACTCTGGGAAAAATAGACCTGAGGGGAAACAGGGACGACTCATTACATCACAAGCGCAACAGGAACATCACTGCCAGGATATGAATGGGCAAAGTTACCAATCCTTTCTAGAAAGTACTCTAACATATAAAACTACGCCAAAAAGCCCAGGTAAACGGCAGACTAACAAAGTGAGTGTGAAATTTCACTGCCTAGCTGTAAAAGCGTACACCGAGAGTCATTTCTGTTGTTACTCCATAACCACGGCATGAGTGTTTTGTCTTCAAACAAACTTGATACCGTTTGTTTTAGTTCTACTATTTTTAGCGTTACACCTGAAGAGTCATGGAGAACAAGTTGCATGTCAGCTAACAGTTGTCTTGCTCAGGTTTGTTCCAGTTACTTTTGACTGAGACAACATGATCTTAAAGGTTTATGCAGCACCAAGGTGTGTTACACTTCAACATGCGTTCAAGTGGTAACCAGTTTTTCAGCCTAAAATTAGACTGACATTTTGTGACTGAGGGTGGGAATTACAGGGAAACTCAATACAGTGCTCATGACTGTGTTTAAAGTGCCTGTGTATCAATAACTGATACACAAGAGGAAGTGATAATGACGCATGCAGGGAGATGTCCGTGTAGATTCTCATTCATCCAGGTCATGGTAGTCTTGAGAGCTTGAAAAAGAAGGAAACTGGACTTCGTTTGAGTTTGTGAAGACGTTTCACCTCTCATCCAAGGTTTCTTCACGGTGGTTCCACCCTTAACCCCCGCTGATGGTAGTGATCCTCGCCTTTTTAAACACATTGGCTCATGGGATGACTCACATGATCAACAGTGATCCATTGACCTGTTCCAAAGGGATTAAATACCTGGGACTAGTCCACCTTTAGAAGCCTCTTGGATGAGACGTGAAATGCCTTCACAAACTTAAAATACTAATACTAATAAATTCTTAAGAATAAATAAATGTGTTTATGAAATGTCCTTCTTTTCTGGCTGGTGATACTGACTGACTGGCCATTCTCATGTCTGTGCAATAAATATGAAGCCACAACCTATAAAGATAAGGTCAAAAGGGCAAATATCTATGCTGGCTCTGGTAACACAAAGCTGTGGTTTCATCATGCATTATGGGCTCACTGTTTCTTGTCCAAACGCTGTAATCCTCGAGGTCTTATCATCCAAGAAAAATTCTTTAGCTTTCTACTTTATAAACAGGCATGAGAACAGTACAAGTCTTCTTTATCTTGATAAAAACAAACATTATTTTATAAAATCCTAAAGAAATATAGTTCCAGGCAGACTCAAAACATTAATTTGGACGTCCAATTTTATAGCGTCTGTAAGATTTGCTGAACTTTTAAGTCTGCTCTGTGACGATATGACAGGTCTTCTCATTTTAATTCCCCTATTGTGCATTTAATTGTGTTTAAAAAGCCAACAGGGCAACTCTTTGTTGTACAAAAGCTTAAGGACTGCTGAATTTAATTGCTTCACCCTGGAGCCCCTAACTAAGAAAACTACTTTGCAAATAACAGTAAGACCAAAATAATGTGTTTCTCTAGTCAGTGGTTGTTTTGGTGTTTTAAAGTCAACAGGTCTTTAAGGCGTAAAAAGTGGGAACGGAACAAGTCCAAAGCTTTCCCAGCCGAAGCTTATGCCAGCTAAATCCCGGCACTGTGTAACCGGGAACGTTCGCTCAGGTAATCCAGTATTACACCACAGTCAGATGTTAGCCAGGACCTTCAGAGGCTCTTGGCAAATCAAAACAGAAAATAAAATAAAATGAAATAAAATAAAATACATCAATCTGTGATCCAGTTTGACCGGGCTGAGGTTAACCAACTAAGTGTCAGTCTGAGAGCCTTTGTATGTGACAGACTGCATGTAGACCTCAGCAGACAGCTCAGCTCTGCTTCCAACTAGATGTGTGTATGTGACAGTGTACAAGTAGGAAATGGAGTTACTCACAATGAGCGTGAGCATGAAAAGTAAATAAGAGGTTGCTCATGACAAGTGAGTGGGGATGGGAAGAGTTTATAGGTGATCTGTGTCATTTAGAGATACACAGAGAGAAACAACACTGCTGCAACTAAAGATTACTGTCACCATCAGTTATCTCTAAATTGTTATCCTGACTTTTAAAAGAAAGATTGCTGAGAAAGGAAAATCCTCACATTTAGGAGGATAAAACTACTCAAGATTTTTTACTGGCATGAATTAATATGAGGAAGCTGGTGCAAAATATTTGCCAGCATTAAATATACTTTAAAAAAGAGTCCACGTATGTATCTGTAATCAGCACATCGTCTATGAACACTGTGTCTTTTGCTGCGTCCTCTACTTGGCCGGTGTTTCTGACAACGTGCTGCCTCTGCCACAATAACCAAACAGTGTTGAGCAAACTGTTGCATGTGCATGCTGCCCTGCTGCCCCTCTCACCAGCAGCTTCATTGTTTCTGATGATAATGCACTGAGGCAGCATGCAGCCACTTCCCCCACACCTCCGATCAAAAACAACACAGTCTGTTCCCATCCTGCCTGCTTTCTAACACATATGCAGGAGGCCTACCTCATGTAGAAAGGAGATACTGGTCTGTCTTCATCTTGGGAGCTGAAATATGAAAACAAACAGACTTAATTAGCGTGCAGGATGCGCAAAGTCCTGTGAGATTAAAACATTACATTTCCCCACACAACAGTAGATTTCCCTGCAGCTAAAAAAAGGACATGCACAAGACTGGCTTTTGTCTGCAGAATAATGGCCATGCAGTGCTACAGATCAGTGCCTTTGTGGAGCTTGTCTCGGGTAATTATTATGAACCAAGAGAACTATGTGCTGCTCTGGAATATAGGCTGAGGCGCTACTGCTGCTGCTGCATGTATGCCAGAAACACAGGATGAAATTATGCAACAATAAGAGGAACTCAACCTTGGCACTAATTTTGAGGTTGCCTAACTTTTTCATATCCTAGTTAAAAAATTTCACAATCGCCTGGTTTTGTTTGCCTAAGCAGAGCTCAGTTCTTTATTATTTGAGACAAGGAAAGAAAAAAAAGATTGGTACAAATACGTGAACTGTTGTAATGTTAAACCTTTAAAAAATCAAAAAGTGCTGACAGATCTCAGTAAGGTTTCTGTATGTTCATTACATTTAGTATGAGACCTTTTAAATAAATAAAACTGATTCATCAACTTTACAAATGAATCAGCAATTTTCAAGAAATTAGGAAAACAAAGAGGCATGTTTTCAGTTTAAAACACTGTGACTTATTACTAATAAAACTGTTAGGACTTTATTTGGATGTTTCTGTAAGAAGATAGTAGCTGTGTAAGCAACTCTTACAGTGCTTTATGTTTAGATCTAAATAACATTTGGATAAAAGGTTTGGTTTACCAAATGCTGACAAATAACGGAACAGCAGATAGTTTTGTAACTGCAATCCAGTGCAGGCTTTTACTTTGATTTCAAAACAATCAGGTAATAAACTACACAGAGAGTCAGGGAGAAAAATAATGAGTCACTACTTTTTACCATCTGATCATCTAATTTTATAAGTTTGAACAAATATGGCTGTTAAAAGCAGGGCACTTGAGCTCAGCAGTGTTTCCTATGTTTACTCTTTGGGCTTGGATTTCAACATCTTGCTCAAGGGCATTTGGAAATTTGCAGGACAACTGCTAACCCGCTGTGCCATCTTACTCACAGCTGCTCTAAACAAACAATTTGACCATAAAATATGGTATTTGTATTCTACTCAGCTCTATAAAAGGAGTATATTGTATGTACATTACACTATTTATAGTATACTTACACTTTAATTACCCAAACCTGTAATAACTAAAGCACTTTTGTACTTTTGCTGCTAGTTAGAAGTCAAGCTGTCTCTCTAAGTGTTAACAATCATTATTAGATACAACATTGCAATAATTTAATCTAATATGGTAATCTGACATTTAATAGGAAAACTAATTGTTGAACTAATTAGTATTACAATATTGGTATAAACATAACCCTTCAACTTGCTGAGGGGTTTTTATAAAAAAAATAAAAATTCATGCGCATGCACGTTTCTCCAAAAAACCCCAGAAAACTAAACAAAACAAAAAATCTCAGTTTGTCTGGGAAGGAAAACAAAGATGGCAGTCTACACACCTGACAGGTTTAATATGAACATTATTTTGAATTTACAGTGCAAAGAAACAATAACGTGATAGTTAAATAAAAGATTAAGATTAAAGATGTGTCCATGCTCTCCTTGTGCATGAATACATTAAGTTCAACATTATATTTTTAGAGCTGCGTCCACACGGGAAGCAATTTGCAGTGATGTGGTGACCACAGACAGAAGAAAGTGAATGATATTTGGCAACTCCAAGCCACGACAGGCAAAACAACTGCTAGCGATGTAAAGCAGGTCCCGAGATAAATGTTTCTCAACTTCAAGCCGGTACAGGGTTACCTAGGCCAGTGGTCCCCGGTACCGGGGCGCGAGAGTTGAGGCTCAGGTGTGAAATGTATGGTTTTCGGGGTTTTTATTGGTTTTCAGCATTATTTTGTTATCGATTTTATCGTTAACTCGGTTTTCCTGGGTCTTTTCACGTGTGTTATGAATAAATCTTCTTTTTTTCGGTACCGGTACTAGTTTTATTTTGTTGTATTTATCCGCAACACCTTAAAGGCCAGTCCGTGAAAATAATGTCGGGTATAAACCGGTCCGTGGCGCAAAAAAGGTTGGGGACCGCTGACTTAGGCAACCAGATCCTGAAATGCCAGCTAATTACCTCCTGTCAGCGTCACAGTCATGTGTAACAAGCGCATTGCTTCAATGTGCGGACGTAGCTGTAGTTACCTGACAGCACATCTCAGGTGATGTTACACAGTAGCATGAATGTCATGAAGTAAATGGTATTATAATGTTACTTTACATAGGAAGTAACTCAATACTATAAAAAGAGAGAAGTAATGTGTGTGGTGAACCCAACACTAATCTCTCCAGCAATAGTTCCCTATCTTTAGATTGAAGCAAACTGATCAAACATACTCGTTTGAATGTTTATATATCTCAGTATGAGTGTCAGATACATAAGAACATGAACCCTATGACATCAAACTGAAACAAGCACAGTTAGTCAGCAGCTTGCACATGTTATTGTGGATCAGATTCACTCAATATTTAGTACTCTACTGCTTTGCTACGTGCTGTTCCTGCAATTGGCTTACTGTAAGCAGCGGGCATGTTGACGTGAGGGCGGACCACTTTGGCCATCCGGGCAGCACATCAACAAGTTCAAAACAAAGGATTTAGGTTTCAAGTCAGGCATGATCAAATTGGGCCAAAGTTTACTGAGCTTCAAAAGTCTTCTTAAATTGGCCAATGTACGGAAAATGTTCATACGCTCCTTGTTTTAGTGAAGGGGTACTTCAACTACATAACTCTTCCAAATTCTTTTGCAGCTTTACAGGTGAATTTTTTTCTCCCCCACATCCGCATGTTCTTACCGGGTGTTACACAGTCTGGCAAGCGTATTAAAATAGTGCTGCCACTGCCGCTGTGAATTGCAAAAGAAAAAAGCAGAAATCCTGCTTACCCACTACCTTACTGAGGGGATAACAAGAAGCTTTTGTAGGCATACTCCGACAATGCCTGATCCCTTTGAGTTAAGCGGAAAGCTACTAATAACAAGTTGGTCAATTTGGACACACTCTGCTTTTTCAACATTTTTAAAAATGTGTAAAACCCCCACAAAAAACGTAGTCCCGATGTTCACCTAAAAAAATCTAGCTGAAATTTTTTTTGCTTTCACAGAGTCCTTGTTTACCTTGCCCCCCACCCCAAATGTCTCCATTACACACGACAACGACAACAACAGGAGACGTACGATTAAAAATCTCGACGTGAACATTTTCCATGACATTACTTTGTAGGTGCCGTCACTGTGTTTTGCATTGCTAATCTTAAAATTAAGTTACGTAAACCCATTATTTGAGCGGGTGCTGCAAACATAAAGTGGAATGTAGCATGACTTCACTGAATGCACAAACTTTTTGCTTTTGCTTCTACTGTATATCCTTTATATTCAGTACATATTTATTACACTGTTAAGGTAACACAGAAGCTCAGTCTAGATGGTTTACAAATGAAATATGGCAGTCATTAGTTATTAGTTTGATAAGCACAAATCTGATCAGAGTGCCAAGCAAAATATTTACATTACTTACAGTGTGAGTGACAGCTGATGGCCACTGTCTCATATGAGTGTTGGAAAAAAAAATACACCAGTATGCAATTTGTTAGAAAACCAGTTTGATCTAGCCAGCAGCTTCTTTCTACAAATACAGTGTGTGCTGTCTGACGTTCAGGCTGATGGACCTCCTGACAGGCGGCCAACAATACTGCTAACCCACAGGGAACCTGCATTCACAGCACACTGCAATGTTCCTCACTCACACCTTTTTCCAACGGGCTTCTAAGAATCTCAGCGGTTACATCATGATATTCACTGAACCATGGCAACTCAACAGAAAAGCCAGTATGCATTCCCAATGTGCAACAATGCAATGCTAAGAGAATAACAACTTGTCATGACTCTGCTATGCTGGCCAGAGTGGCCTGTACGATGAATCAGGTTAATGTGATATATTTCAGGTACAGGTGACGGCTGGAGGCAAACAAACTTAGTGTATGGAGGATTCTGATACATACAGAAGAGAAAAAAAGCAAAGTGGACAACAAGTGGAGCTACTTCCAGGAACTCCTGAGAAGGATTATTTTGATTTTAAGTCTGTGTTGAAGAAGACCCGGGATGGGAGCAGTTTGTGAAACGAAGGGTGCATGTGTTAGATTTAATATGATCCAACAACAAACAACGATGATGTGGTGCTCTCTTTAGCATCAATTTGGTGCAAACTAAACTGATTTCACATTTTATTCCAGGGGCGATCGTGGCTCAAGAGTTGGGAGTTCGCCTTGTAATCGGAAGGTTGCCGGTTCGAGCCCCGGCTTGGACAGTCTCGGTCGTTGTGTCTTTGGGCAAGACACTTTACCCGTTGCCTACTGGTGGTGGTCAGAGGGCCCGGTGGCGCCAGTGTCGGGCAGCCTCGCCTCTGTCAGTGTGCCCCAGGGTGGCTGTGGCTACAATGTAGCTGCCATCACCAGTGTGTGAGAATGGGTGGATGACTGGATGTGTGAAGCGCTTTGGGGTCCTTAGGGACTAGTAAAGCGCTATATAAAATACAGGTCATTTACCATTTTTTCCCCTTAAAAAAGTATAGCATATTTTTAGGCATATTTTAATCAAACTTATCCCGGACAAGATAAATCTGCACTTTTCTTTTCATTTCAGCTAAACTGGATCTAAAACAGTTTAGGTCCAGCTGTGGTATAAGCAGCACTATGCTGGTGCAGACTTCTTTGACACATACCTACAGAAAGTGAGAGCAAGCTGCCAGCATGAGTTACAGCTACAGACATGAAAACACAGATTTCTATTTGTGGAAAATTATCATTTTGACTTATATGGTAAAGCATTTTTTCACATGATAACAGAAAATAAATTTTCTATAAACACCACAAAAAATACCACAGTGCAGTTTGTTAGACACGACTATAGAGCATCTGTTGCTTTCTTGCATTAGACATGGGGAAGTAATTAAAGTCTTTTGGCACATCGCATGTGCCTACTACTAAATACCAGTGAGTTCAGATTGCTGACGCACATTATGGACGTACTCGGTAAACAGCCACCAGATACAAGTAGACCAGGAGAATTTTAGGGTGTGGGAAAAATCCACCTGAAGATTTATTCTCACTCTGACATGGTGACAAAAGCATTTGCCACCTTGGAAGCACAGAATGGTTTTAATGTATTCCAGGCATCTCTGACTCCAGCACCTGGGTTAATATAGTGCATGATCTTGGCTATATGTATATAAACCCTTGCAGCACAGTGCTGTGAAAAACATATCGCCCTTTTCCTGATTTCGTATCACTGAACTCACCATTCCGAAAAAAACAAATGTGATTATTCACAATTAATGAATATATTTCACATAGAGCAAGGCTTGGATGGCTTTTTTCCATTAATAAATGAAATTATCATCATTTACAAACGTAATTTTCTTATAATAAAATCTGTTTGATGATCTGAAACATGTAAGAATAACAAATATCCCCCCAAAAAAAGAATCAGGAAGGGGGCAAATACTTTTTCTGCTCATTCATAGGATGCATGGCTGTCTCTGTTTCTATGTTTGTGTGTCAAACTAAACTTTTATGTAACGCGTAAAAGGATCTTGTGATGACAAGAGTCAGACACTGATTGATGTTATACTAAAGGTCACAGAAGCCATAAAAAGTCGTCACCTTTTTTTATCCAAATTCTTGGAAGCATCACATGCGACGTGCTCATATCTTATAATTTGCAGTTTTTCCACTTCCCGCATCCAATTCTACGCAGTTTTGAGTTATCACTACATAAAGAGAAAAACTGGGATAAATAGTAGCATGTTTAAAAAAAAAGGCTAATGTTAATTAGTATAGTAGTGATTTTTGGCCAACGAGTGAAGTTCAATTGAACGCAGTTCTACTCTAAGCTCCGAGTTAAAGCAAAATCTCAACAACAGACAAAGCTGCAGTCTTGCTATTCCAGGATGGCACTTAACACCAAGAGGTTTCCAGTTTCAGCTTCTTGTGACAGGCTGCTCTGCACGCCAAATAAACACTGCTCAGGCTACAGGTTCTTTGGTTAACACCACATCGCATATGTATACAGGAGTCATAAACTATTTACCACTAAAAGACCCCCTCTTTCATATTTCACTCCATAAGGTATCTTATAATGTCATGCAGGCATCTAGCAGTGAAGTGTGTGGCTGTGTGTGTTACATGATTTTACACCAGTCATAAAGCATCATGCTTATACTGTGATGCTAATAAAGTCATAAAACTGAAAGAGTGGCTGGCCACATTTTTCAGAGTAAATGAGCCGGGTTTTTAAACTCTTTTGAAAAACAAGATTCACAAATAACACTTTAAACATAAATCACACACAGCCATCGATAATGTGTTTTTTTTTTTATAATTTACACCAGACACACTCACCTGCTGAGGCCCTTCATGCTTTCAGAGAGGCTGACGTCGTGAGGGTCGACATGGGAGGCAGTGTCTGAGGTGGCTTGGTGAGACATGGGTGTAGTTTCCATTGCTTCTGCGCTGGGGGTCCTTAGCTCTGAGGTCAGGGGCAAAACTATCGGTATGGAGAAAGGTCTTGCGTGGTAGGGCGCCCTGGAAGAGAGGCTGGGTTGGGGGACCACTTGAGTCATGCCGTCAATTTTCCCTTTCCTCACCTGTGTCACAGAGAAAGGTGAGAGGTCTCGTGAGGGGAAATATGAGATAGCACGGGAGGCAACTGATACACTGCCGATAACATTTCTGTACAATCAAACACACAGAAATGCACACGTGACACCTTTGCTCAGGTTGCTATAAACTATAAAGCATGCATTCGAGGATCTTCTGGAAAAGGGTTAGGGAAAAAAAGAGCTATCTTATAAACCTTACCGTGCTGACTGTGAGAGGGTACAAACAGCGTGAACCGTCAACTGTTGTATAGGAAAAGAATCTTAACCTAATTACAGCCACATTCTGAGAACTACCCTTTTTCATTTCCGAGTCACGACCAGCTAAACCGAGGAGAAACGTGCCGAAGAGCTTTCTTCTCGCTCATGTGGAGAGCACTCGCTGCTCATGCACACTGAAGCTGAATAGCTGGTTGGCTGTGGGGAGCATCAAATGGGTCTGACACTAGCTTAACTATCGATAAGGGCCAGAAATATCCAACACTAAAATGGGCTTGTCTTTAGATGAGCGTGTGCCAGCTGATCTTTGTACCAATTATCAGAGGAACATTTCCATTTTGGGGTTTAACTTAATGGGCTGTACAATAATCTATGGATGCAGCAACCCATTAAGACATTTAGTCACTGATGCACTTAATGGGCAGATCATTGGGAACATTATTAGTCGAACAAACTTCTTTAGCTAGACCTGGTATGGATTTTGCCCCTCAGAGCTTTGTGATTGATTCAGCTAAATCAGTCGTTCACAGGAAAACTGCAGGGGAGGAAAAGGGGGAAAATAATCGTGGACATCAGCTTATTTTTAGCAAAGGATTGAAGCATGTTGCATCACACTCTGGGGAGACGTCATGGTGAGAGATGGTAGAAATGGGTATTGTGTTAATGGACTTCAGTGTTTGGTAAAGGTAAGATGTTACCATAGCCTGGTTTCTCTATATTACTGTATTTCCTTACGTTCTGTGTTTTGATGTTCTACTTTTGTATTTTCCTTTTTTTGAATAAAAAGATATCTTTAGTGTTTATTTTTAATGTTTCTTTTACTACTTAACAACGCCCAAATGGATAAATGAACACATAAATACATTTCTCCAGTCTTTAATAAAACAACTTTGTGTTCAAAAACAAAAAGTCATCCTGCTCACAGTCCATCACAATTCACATATTACTGCCCATAAAATTATAAACGTGACTCCACCTTGAGCACAATTTTGATGAAGACCCATTAGGTAACCATTGTGTTATAGTTTCACTAAAATCTGACCAGCAGCCAATGATTCGTGCGAATTGAGGATGGACAAACAACTTACTGCCATGGCATGAGCTCATCAATTCTTCAGTTTTGGATTAGCTAAAAATTTATAATGAATCGTGCTAGAAGCTTGTTGGTGACTAAATAGTAGCCACCAGTTACTAGGGAAAAATGCATATTCCACTACTGCTTAGAGAGCAGTTGTGGAAGTTGGCTGTTGCTGTAAAATTGACTCCTTGTGAATGCTTTGGCTGCTACAGGATTGCAGCGGCAGACTGTGGTTTGCACAGAAGCGACTGACTCTTCTGCAAACAGTTGTGCCATTAGAAACGTGTTGTTTATGGTACAACTTTTACTGTGAAAAGTGAGCAATCTCTGTTTGTTTTTTAGATTTTTCTATTGCTCAATAAGTAGTTTGTGAGTGTTCCTTCCATGCAAACTCCAGTCAACACCTACACTTTGCTTGTGTTGCAGAGAGGATTTTGGTAAAGCACCCTTTTTGAAATCAGTTTCACCTAGCGACAGCCTAGCAACTTCCAGCTACCACTGCCCAACTAGTCAGAGAATGTCCATTTGTGGCCAGGGGTTGCTGACTGGCCTGTAGGCCTGTGTGACTGCGGTTTTAGCCAGAAGATAACATGAAATCATGTTATATCTCCCAATAAAGGCACAGCCATACAAATCAAACAGAGGGCTAAACACCCGGTTTTGGTTTTGGCCTATGCATTTAGAACAAAAATCAGGAGCGAAAGAGGCCAAACAATTCCTGACAAACCTAAATGAGGATATGACCTGGTTTCTAAATCATGGATTAACTTATAATTTGTGAGTAAAATCTCAAAAGACTTCAAACAAAGCCAAATGAAATATTTAGAACTCTGCGTTTTCTCTCTCTGAACCTGCTACAATAAAAAGGAAGCTGTGGCTGGCCACAAAACAACTACTCACTGAAATCTGTTTACTTGATGGTGCAACGTGATCCATACCTGTTCTTGCTTGCACAATCGCCACAATCTTTTCTTATGAATGTTTTAAATGGTGGTTCTTGATATAAACATTTGAGCTTTAAAAGATGAAAAGCGGGCATCTGCCAATTAAAAAAAAAAAAGCACTCAAGCGTTTCTGTGATTTTCCACAGTGACAGTTTTTTCAGCAAGAGGGAATAACTAATACTCTGCCAGTAACAGCTGTTTGTTTTACAGTCCAAAGATCATGTATGAGTATAAATGTGTTGGTCAAACAAAACACAAGTATACACAGTTTAAAGTTTAAAAGAGGTGTATGATAAATCTAGAAGATACAACAAACAGATTAAAGGCTCTCCAATTTAAGTAGGTGGGTGTGTTTTTCTTTTACTGTTAGACATAACCTGAGGCTAATAAAAAGTATTTTATAGACTGACAAGACTTTGTCCTTAGAGGACTTCAGAAACCTGGTGTAGCTCTGGTAGAAATGTGTGAGTGGAGATCATTTAAAAAAACAAACACTTAATATGTTTTCTTAAGCAGTAAAGAAGCCAAACCCCTCCTAAGCTTAGCTTTATGGGGAAAGTGAGTTTTTACTGGAGGCTCTGGGATACAATAGCAATAAAAGTTAATATTTAAAGTGACCATGAATCGCTTGATAAATTCTTAAGGTCAGTCTTTTATCTGTGAACACCATTTTAATTTAGAGAGGAAGTTAAGACTTCCAGGAATGGGATATTGTGAGCTTTTGTAATGAGACTCAGCAGCTGGACGTTCAGGTTGATGGGTTTAGTGGTTCATTGGCTCCTAAGCAAAAGACGTCACTAGTTTGCTGCTGATGGTCGAACATTTAAGTCGAACATGCTGTTGCTCTTAGCAACCATCAATGGGAAAGCTATACAGCTTTTTTTTTAGTGGTGTAAAGTATCTAAGTGCATTTATTTGAGTGCAAATTTGAGGCCTGTACTCTACTGGAGAACTGTCTTTATGAAACTCTACTTCTACTGCACTAGACTTCAGAGAAAATATTTGACTTTTTTCCTCCATTCTCTATTACTTTGTAGTTTAAAACTTCATAGAAACAACATAAAAAGTAGATGAAAAAAATAAATAAAACAAGCCAACAGTGCAAACAAGTGCAGCTGATTGCTTTGTTTACACAAAACTGTATTTTGAGATTACTTCATTTGTCTTTTGGGCAACTGTATGAACATTTCATCATTCTACCCTCTTGAATGTGAGGGCTTCCCTGTTGACCTTCCTTTTTAGTAATAAGCACTAGTTGCATTCTTATACAGAGTACTCAGATATTACTTCACACAAAAAACAGTAAAATGATCACCTGAATACTTTGAGTTAAGCACAAATTATCAAGTTAGTCTTGTGGATGCCATGCATCTGTAAATTATTACTGTGCTGCATTTTACAACAGAACCAATTGTTGATCTTTTTTAATGATAATCAGGGTTGCCAAGCCTGCGTGCCAAAATCAGGCCAAATGCCATTCAAAACAAGACCAAAGCGAGCCCAATGTTCAGACGCGGAGGATGCCAGAGACTGCTTTAGCACGTACGCATGTGTGCTCGGGTTGATTACTGGCATGTGATTATTTGACTTGATGTAATTTTTCACACAATAACACGTCTTAATAAAAGTCACATACAGATGTAAACTGGATGAAGCCAATTTTGAACAAAGTTTTTATAAAAACTTTATCTAAACACAATATCTAAACACTAGCTAAATTCTTCTGTCACATTTGTTATAATAAAACTTCAAAGCAGCAGAAACCTGAAAAGCAATGAGCGAACGTTAACCTTCACTGGAAGTTTCATTTGCCGCTTAGCTGTACACTGACACGCACAGAATGTGAAGCAAGAGACGAAGGTTGAAGTGAAACGTTTAAAAATACTCTTCAGTTTTCTACACAACCTCTGCTAGAAAGCAAAAAAAAATCTTTGCAGGGCACGAATGAAAGCAAAACGTCCTTCATCGGCAGATGTTTTTACCCTTCTGAGCTTAACTTGCTATCAGTCAGCGTTTCTTTTATCTCACAGTGACACAAGCTTTGATATGAGAAACACATTTATGGCATCAGAGCTTTGTTTAAACTACGCTCAAAACAAACACAGCAAGATCATTTTGATGTGTCTCAAAGCTGAAACCAACCTTAAGAGAATTACTCTCACTGAACTACACATGTGATAAAATACTAAATAATAATAATTTATAACAGTGCATCTTGCAATTCAACTGACTAAAGGAGAAATTTATACTTTACAAATACATCTTTCCAATAAATGATTCCTGAGCAGTTTGTAAAACATGTGCACAGACAGGAATTTTCCAGGGTTTTATTGCCCTTTTGCCCCTAATTGCCTATTTCAGTGTCGGGCCTCATCTGTAGTAAGACAGCATACCAAAGCCACTGTTTTTCTCTCTCTGCAAATAACTATGCTGTTGTTTCCTGTAGCAAATTGTCTTTATCAAATCATGTCACGTGACCAAGCACAGGGCTTTAGGCATCGCAGGCAGTCTGAGAGATAACTTCAGGGTAATCAGCACTAAGGCAATACAGCAGATAAGAAGCCCTATAAATGTATATATGAAATATGAAATTAAATGTAATAAACTAGGAGGCCAAAACAACAGTTCAATTATTCATGCTGACACGTGGTTGTCTCTTGTACCTTCTTTTTTCTTGTTTTTGCATTTGGAGCGTTGGTACAGGATTTCTTCGGAAGTTCTGCTTTTCCTGTTTGGTTTAGGTGGCCAATCTTGAAAAGGTGTACACACAGATAACAGCAGACAATGAGATTTATAGTACATAGTAAAATGATCTGAATAACTTTAGAAGGTATGTATGTATGTAAACCACAGAAATAGCATTGCATTCATCAAGAAAGGTGTAAACACTTCAAAAAGCTGTTTTGAAACAACAGAATTTAAACAACAAAAGACAAAACTGAGTCACTAAAATAATTTTACGCTGCATCATAAAACTCCAGTGGGTGGTATTGTGAGCAGTGAAGATCTACAGCTGTTAATGTTTTACAAAAATAAATGTTAATGCTTTTTAAATTTAGGTTGAACTTGGTCACCTGATAAGTTATCAGCAACAAAACGCAAACCACTAAAAAGGTCATCGTCTGCTTCACTGAGTGACAGGAAAAAACAATACATGTGGTATTGCATGTGGTATACGCTAGTCACTACACAAATATAGCATTACAAAACAGCTTTTCCAAAACATGCCCATGTTGTGTTGATTGCATCACACAGATTATAGTGCTGTTGTAAAAGCGACTATGTAAGGGAATTTAAAGGGTTCTTGGAAGGCAGACCTGGGAATGCCGGGCATAAACAAGAACACACACAAACACTGGACAGATTTCTTCTTTCATAACAGGTATGAATAAATGCATAAACAAAGACACAAAGACACAGGCTTTACTTTCATCCTAGTAAGTGGGGTTGTTGTCTTTGCATCGAGATGGCTGGATGAATTCTTTGTGTCTGCATCTGCCAACTGAGTCTCCTGGTACAAGAAAGAGGACAAAGGAGAGTCACATCTGTAATACACATCTTACATACAGCCAATTAACAAAAGAGGTAACGTCTCATCTTTAATAAAGGCCAGGAAGCTTTTTCTCCAGTCCTTATGCATGGAACAAGAATCTCATATATAAAGTAGATATGAAATATGTCAGGGTAGGTGGGTTCTGCTGTTGTGTTTTATTATAATAGCTCCTATCAACACAGCTGAGCACAGATTTAAACAGCATGACAGTCTGCCTCCTCAAACACACACGATCACTAAAAACTGCCGTGCACACGTGCTGGCGGTCTGCGTTTTACAACTGGAAGTAAAGGCAAAACCACCGATCATGTGTGCTATGTTCACTGGCATTGCAAGGAAGGTCAGGAGTGTGTGTGTGTGTGTGTGTGTGTGTGTGTGTGTGTGTGTGTGTGTGTGTTAGACAATCTTTTCTGGGTGAGGGATTTCCTACTGCTCATCAGTGTCTCAAGTGTCATTGCCCTTACAGGAATTCACAACACAGCACAGGTGCTTGTGATCGGATGATGATATCACAAAAAAGGACACGTCTTTAAAGTCTTTGCAGATTTAATTTTAGTGTTGCAAGTAATCTGGACCTTTGGAATTTATTAAGTTGAATTTGATCAGCTCATTTGTAATGTTTGCTTTTTCATGACGTCACATAGGTCACACACTCAAGGCTTAATGGTGCTAAAAATGACAGGAGAGTGCTATGAAAGAAGAGGCTAAACAGAGGTCAAAACAAGAGAGAGATCCCACCATCAGTAGCTGGTCATCAGATGGCCAGTGTCACGTTTCACACGCCCGACACAGGCATTAATCAACAATCGAGACACTGTTGATGTCTGCACACTGAGATAAAAAAAAAAGGGCTGGTCTCTAAATTCTGCTAATCATGAGATAGTGGTAAATGAAGCCTTTCGCAGTAAATATTCAGTAGCCTTCTCTACGCCACTCAAAGATTAATTGGATATTTAAACAATTAAATAATTAATAAAACATGTTAATGTTTTTATTAATTTGTTTGTTAACTGCATTCATATGTAGTCTCTTTGGGTGAAAATTGATTCATTCTATACTGAGTTACAGTTTATTAATAATTTATAAATATGTCAACAACGTGTTTAAAACATGTCAGGGAGGAGGTAGAGATTTGATTGGGTGTTTTTGTCCAATATTTTCATGTGTGTGAGGGTGCACGGGTATGTATATCTGTAGGTTGTGTTTCCTTTGAGGTGTTACCGGGGTTATTGAAAAGGTGTATATGTGTGTATGTGTATATATGTATGTATGGATAGATAGAAAGATAGATATACATATAATTAATAAATTTAAAAAAATACATGTAAAATATAATGTAATTGTAAGGAGGTATTTCTGTAGTCCATTGATTACCAGATAGTGGAAAGCAGGCGGGATTAAATAAGCTTATGTTTCTTCCTGCTCCTTTTTGAACATGAAAGTTATTTGTGGTTGCTCGTTTTCCTTTCGTTTTGCTTTGTTTGTTTGTCTCTTTTGAATTCTATGTTGTTGTACTTTTTCCAACATGTTCAAAAGAAAGATTCAATCAATCAATTAAAAGAAACTAAAAATTACATTGTTGTTTATTAGGCAAATACCAAACTGAATTCATGTTTTTATACTCAAAGTTAGGGCCAGCCAACAGTAATTACATTTTAGCTTTAAAAATATAATTTCGACTAAAGAGCTTGCATATGCTGGCAGGATTAACCATTACAGAAACATAAAAAAAGATGTTGGTAATTATGTGTATCTCATAAAACAAATGAAATGGTGATGAAAATAAACCTGAATATATATAGGCAAACCAAACCAGCTGATCAATAGACATCAGTCATCAAAGCAGAAAACAGATAAAAACAACCAAGGACTGAAAACAGCCACCTGTTGATATAAGATCAATACTTCAATCATTTTTACCTTGACATTACACAAGCCTGCTTGTGTAAGCCATCAATCATCCAGGTGACTGGGCAGAAGATGATGTCATAGATGAAGTCATACTGTTTAAAGTGCATGGGCACGACATGTGAATCATTAAAGTTGTCTTACCAAACTGCAAAGCATTGCCCCGACCATCAACACTCATTTATTTCATGTAAACAGTGATCTGTTTCACATAAACACTACTTTCCGGTGCTTCTGTGAGTATACCGCACCTCGGCAATGATAGGCGATGCCTCTTCTTTTGTGTAGTCTTCTCTGTCTGTGTTGGTCTCAAAGATATTGTTGTAGTTCTGGATAAGTTTGGCCATGATCTTGTTACAGATGTTCTGGTCCTTAAGTGCTTCAAATCCAGGAGCCACGCTAAAATAAAATAAAATAAGATGAAATTTAATTGAAATTCTTTAAAGTGAAAGGTCATTCAAATGAGCACCAAATAAATATCCATAAACACTAATGTGAGCACTTTAATAGGAACTACATTCAATGGCCAGTATGTTAGGTACACCTGTTCAACTCCTTATTAACACAAATATGTAATTAGCCAATTGCATGGCAGCAACTAAATGGTCAAGATGAAGTACTAAAGTTCAAATCACAAGGGCAAGAAAGCTGATTTAAGTGACTGATTGTTGGTGTCAGATGGACTTGTCTGAGTATTTCAGAAACTGCAGGGATTTTCAAGCACAATGGGTGAAAATGTTGTGTTGAATGCCTCAAGCTAACTCAAATAAACACTCATTACAACCAAGGTATGCTGAAGAGCATCCCCTGAACCCTGCACATTAGCTAAGAATGGGAAATGTAGGCTACAGTTGAGGTTAATCAAAATTCAAGCAGAAGACTCTTTAAACATTTCCTGGTCTGATGAAATTTGATTTCTGCTGCAACACTCTGATGGCAGGGTCAGAATTAGGCATAAACAAAATAAGAACGTGGATACATCCTGGTGTTGGTGTTATGATATGGTCTTTGCACACATAACATCCCGTTATGACCCAAGTGTACCTGTCTTCTGATTGCTGTTTCCAGCAGGACAGGATGTCACAAAGTTCACCTCATCTCAAACTGGTTTCTTGAAGCAGCGGTTTCAGTGAGTTCACTGTACTCAAAAAGCCTCCACAGTCACCAGATCTCATTCTATTGGGCACCTTTGCTAATACAGCAAAAAGGTGGTCCGACCCAGCATTAATGGGAAGCATTAATGTTTATATTATGCCCTGTTCATGGATTTCTGTAAAGTAATAAGGAATTATGTGTAGTTTGGTAGAAAAAAACTGTCACTTTCATTAAATTTAAGAAGAAATCAGACATCTGTAGATCTAAAGCTAACACCAAAACAACATAACTTGAATTCATGGGTGGACTATCCCTTTGAACCTGACTATAGTAGCAGCAATAAAAGCAACAATCTGTACGGAACAAACATGACTAAGCTGTAATCTTGATGCTGAAATAGAAAGTAAGTCCCCAAGTTGTCAGACTGAATCCAGCTTCTATAACAAGTTTGTATGATACTGCCGAACAGCTGTGTGAGATGTACACCGGGCTGCGGGCCTATACGTAGGTCTAATTATATAACCCCTACACAGTCTGAAGAGAACAGACTGTACAGTATGAAAGTGTATCCATTACAGTGTCTCTGATATCAGTTTCCACGGGAATCCCGGCCTTAATTAACCAATTTATCGCTGGAGATTCCCACTGGTTATCAGTCTAGACAACACTACAGTTACATGGTATGGTCTTGTCTTGGTCTTGGTATGGTATGGTCTTTGCACACATTGCAACATAACATAAGTTATTATCAACCATCTCATTATGACCCGAGTGTATTGGTCTTCTGTTTGCTTTTTTCAGCAGGACAGGATGCCATGTCACAAAGACTGGTTTCTTGAATCAGCGGGTTCAATGAGTCATTGTACTCAAAAGGCCTGCACAGTCACCAGGACTCAATCTATACAGCACCTTCGGGATGTGAAGACTGGGTGATTCACAACATGGATATGCAGCTCATATAGCAAAAAGGGAGTCCAGCCCACTACTAGCAAATACTATTTATTACTAACTAGTATAGCTTACTAACATTAAAACTGGCCACTGAGTAAGCCTATCAGAAAATTAAAAACTTGAGCTCAGAAGCCTGAGACACATACTGTATAATTTATTTCTGAACATTTTCACATCTGCAAACAGAAAAAGGCCGGGAAGCGTAAAAGATTCATGCAACCCAGTTATGTAGACTTATCATGCAACAGAGAGAATCACTGTGCAAGGGTACCAAGCTGAACTTGTGCTTTGTATTTTAAATGCACAGGTAAATCAAACTGATTAGCTTTCTGAGTGACCTTTGTTAAGTCAGTTAATTGAAAAAAACAAAACAAAACAAAAACAACTACTGACTGCCGTTAAATTTGTGGTAACTGATATTTAATTTATAATCATTCACTCTTCTGCTACCTCTGCTACTTCCTCCCCCTTTATTTTTAGCACTTTATTCTTCAAAATATGAAATTTTTATGCTCTCCTGACAATCTGCTTCTCTACTCAGTAAACTACAGCATCACCTTCTGGCCAAACACTGGATTTTACACTGGATGCCTTTTCTGACGCAACCTTTCCATTTATCCAGGATTGAGGGCGGCACTAGGAGACTATGTCTTGAACCAGGGATTTTTCACGTGTAAGGCAATGTGACAGAGGCAGAGCCCTTGTTTATTAATCAGGCTACAAAACTGGGGAATCAACACTGATTTATTTCATGTAAACAGTGAAATTACATGAAAACTGAATGTCACATATGAAAAATGAAAAGGCATTTATACAAAAATACACAACAAAAAACATAGAATCAGCTTAAAAAAAAGCATTTTATTTTTAAAGTATAAATTTGAGTGTAAAATTCTCACATTTTTATAAATGAGGCACCAGGTACAGTGGGTGTAGTGGTTAGCACTGTGCTGGCTAACAGGAGGAGGTCCTGAGTTCAAATCCACAAGGCAAACGAGGCCTTTGTGGATTGGATAAGCGGAAGAAAACTGATGGATGACCAGAAGGCTGTGACTATAGCTTTCAGCAAGAAGAAATGCCCTCTTTCATGGAGTGATATGGTGCACAGGTGTGTATTTGGACTGTTTAACCACATCTAATCTAAAGAAATGTTTCACTCACTGGAACACACTGGGTCCAAACACAGTAGCGAGGTTGAGGGCAGTCATGCGGTTGTCCTTGTGGCTGCTCTCCACAAGGGTGAGGAAGTGGCAGAGGTAGTGCAGGAGACTGTAGTGGACATCTGGAAGCTGCAGGAGAAGGTGTCTCACGTCTGCCCAGGTGTCATCATCACCACCAAGCTCTACAGATACAAATGGTTATAGGATTCCTTTTTAATTCAATGTGTGTAGTTTATGAAATCCCTGGCAAACAACCTTTAGTGGAAAGGTTAGTAATGCACTTGTGCTTCAAGTTTTTCATTAACAAGGACATTCTGCTTTGGTCTGTTTACACAGAATTAATTAATAAAAATCCAAGTAAAATTCCAAGTATAATGAATACTATTACAGCCTATCTCCAGAAGGGCGTAACAGCTTAATCCATCATCCCTCTATAATATCTAATCTTGGGTTATGGTGACTTCTAATACCTGAGCATTACTGCCTCAAAATATGTTGATGCTATTACTGGGGGTACATAATTGGGTCAGAAGTGGATAAACGGATACGACTGCTGATCCCAAATGACTTAGTGACGCAAACGTTGTGAGTGTGCACTGTAGGTCTATGTGAATGTGCATGCATGCGTATGAATGTGGGTATGTGAGTACATCTGTCTCAGTTTGGAGACGGGCAGTAATCGCCCAGAGCTTTCATGGCTGCTCTTTTGACAGCTGAGTAAAGTTCAGATTCTGTGTGTGTGTGTCCACCTGTATGTTTATTATTGATGTATTTTAGGGCAAAAAAAGGTTGTGTTTTAACAGATGTGTACACTGCACATAAACAGAGGAAACAGGACAAACAGGACAAACAAGACACAGGGCACAATACAGGAGAAAGTAACACCATGCATGAAGGTATACTAGAAATTAAAGATACTAATTTAAATGAGAATGAAAATGTATTAGTTGTTGTTATTTATGTAGTGTTTAAGATCTTGACTTAACCAAAATAGGGTCTGGTGTTTCTACAGAAAGAGCTGATTAGAGTATACATCTCATGTTGCATCTGAATTTCTGCTTCAGCAGAATTAGAAAAACTTTCAGTGGTTGCAAAAACATTATAATATAATATTTTTAGCAGCTCTGGGGAAATATAGTAGAGACATAGCAAAAGTATTATAGACAAATATGTGATGAAATATAGCTCAATGGTACAAAGTTATTTAACTTAACTATACACAAATAAGGGACAACAAAAGGGTTGACTACTGCCATTAAACATTGATAATCAAAATCATTTATTTTTCTTTTAATTTGAAATAAAAAAGATTAATACCAGTCTTAAGTTCTTTGATTTAAATCTGATAGCAATAGCAACTTTTTTTTTAATACTTCTAAAAGTTTTGTCATGTTAAAATGTGTAATGCAGAAAATCCTGGCATTCAGAAAGATTGAATAAAAAACTGCTTGGGATTTTCTCTGGATAAATGAATGAAACACGCCTGGTAGAAACAAAACAGTTTAACAAAAAACAGCAAAATGATCTTATTCTCCAGTTATCGTCAGGAGCAGCGTCACTACTCAGGCCGACATTCATGGGGTCTATGAAAGCAAAGGGAATGCAGCAGATAATGTATACACCACTCCCATCAAATGGATTAAACCTAGCACTGAAGCTGGGAGCGATCGCAGGTGCTTTTCTTGCTAAATGACTCACTTTACCTTTTATGACCTCAAAGGTTTATTACCAGAAAAATCTGGTCCATCACCGTTCATATTACCACCCTCTCTCACAAGCAAACGCAGTATATAAATGCTCCGCCTGCTGTAGACGACTGCGCGGCTAATCGTAAAATTCACCAGCTAAAGATAGTCTTGCTGATCATCCAGTCAGAGTCATGACCCAGATCTACATTACACTGGAGAGGTGTATCCAATAATATCGACATGATCACATTTTGCCAGTCAAAAAAACAAAAACACTGACCCACACATGTTGCAGGAAATAGCACAAAAGGTAGGACTACATGTTGGTGATTTACCTTGATAGTGCTGTATTAGTGCCTGCTGGACTGTCACGACTACCAGACCCCCGGGGAGATCTCTCAGGTACTGTTTGAGCAAGCTGGCAACAGTACAGGAATCAGATTCAGAGAGCAGGTTCACATCACCACCACCCTCCAAATGCTGCTTCAGGGTCTCCACAGCACGGACGTTTCCATTTACCCTGAACAGACCTTCCTGATGCAGTGCTGGAGGAGTTAAGAGACAAAAAATATTACAAATAAAGAAATCCTCACTTACAAGGTCTTGAATGATCAGTCCCCATCTTATCTTATGACCTCAAAGTACCATATCACCCTAATAGAGCACTGTGCTCTCAGACTGCAGACTGGTCTCGACCCTTCCTGAGTCTGATTCTGCCAGAGGTTTTTTCCTGTTAAAAGGGAGTTTTTCCTTCCCACTGTTGCCAAGTGCTTGCTTAAAAGGGGCAGTCTGATTGTTGGGGTTTTCTCTCGTAATATTATAGGATTTTTACCTTATAATATAAGGGGGCTTGAGGTGACTGATGTTGTGATTTGGTGCTATCCAAATAAAACTAAACTAAATCATTATTAAAAATATTTTATTTTTCTTAAATAGTAAATGTAAGTTTAATTTAATTTTCCTTGGTAGCAGACTTTACATTCTCAGAGAATATAGAGCAATTTGCAGATTTGCACTGTAATGTTGACTTGCAAGGATCTTTTCTGACCCACTGTTACATCCTGGCACTGCTATCAAGTCTAGATTTCCTTCATGTAAAGGCATTTTTGTGACCAAGAAGTGAAATTGTGAAAATTATAAAATCTAAAGGTTTATTCGTTAACCACCTTTTTATTTTTTAATTCTTTATATTGAGCAGATCAACAACACACTGGGAAAAAAATAGCAAGTGACATTCTTATATATGAAAATTTTAATTTAGTGTAACTTAACAGATACTAGGCAGGAATATTTTCTTTTTACTTTATTGCCAAACTCACAATTAGCTGGGGGGGGTTTGCATGCCATTTTAGTAGTAAATAACTACACTTTTGTATTTGCTGTTAGCATTATCACTATTTTAATTAGTCTAAACGCACTAAGGCCATAGTAATGCTTTCATTGTGAGTATTTATTACACGGTGTGCTGCGGGGAAAAGCTAGTTCTAACGTTTGAGTCTAAGGTTTATTTTTTAGCACCTGGCGGCTTTTTTACTTCTCATCCGTAAATAATCTGCTCTTTCACGTGATTCAGTTTATTTTGAAAAATCTCAACAGGATCTTGAGCTTTATTGTGAAAGGTTTAAACAAGCGGACACGCGATGCTGTTATAAATATAAGAGAAAGAGAGAATTTTAAGAAATTAATATAGCTACTACAGTGACCATCAAAACCATGACAAAATATTGTCCTAAACAGTTTATTTTGCGACACCACGAAACAATAGGGTAAAATGAAACAATAGACGTTTTTATATCGTCATCCGATATATTGTTATATGAACAGCCCTAGTCTGTGAACATGAAATTAGCAGCTTAGATTTGTGTTAATAGCTGTCAGTGTTTTGTTTTGGGTATCTGTTTTGATTATGTTGCTAGTTAGCAATGCTAAGTGCTTGCTAAAACCTTAACAACTGTCTTTTGCCTTATCAACACCTGTTGCTAACCTTTGTCACACTTAGTATTTTATAACAAAATAATAATAAAAAAATATTTTTAAAAATTCTTACTAAAAGATTTCAACTCATGTTGTAGACCCTTGACGTTTTGTTTTTAACAGCTAATAAAATGGCGCACTAATACCCATAATAATAAGAGTGGTTATTTGGAACAATTTTCTGGCCAAATAATACTATTCAGAAACAAGTGACAGCGTTATTCCCCGGATTATACATTTATTTCTTAAAAATAAATAAACACAACAAAACAAGAACCAATTTTAAAAAAAAATTGCTTTAAGCACTACTTGCAAAAATGAGGGGTGACTTAATGGAGGAAGAAATCTCAAAGGCGACATCCAAAGCTCTAACATGTAGGCTATTTATGTTTGTTGGCCCATAAGGAATTATATTATTTCCCTCCACGCTTACCTTACCTGGTTATGAGACAGTCTTTAAATACATAGGCCAGTGAAATGATTGCAAGGCGAGTTTAAGTCAAATTAAACACACTCCAATAATTGCTTTAAATGAGGCCTGTGTTTTCAGTTGACCTGAGTAGGATATCGTTTTCTTGTAGGGACATCTAGTGTTCAAACAGAAGAACTACAGAAAATAATGTAGGTTAATATAGAAATTTTACAAGTTCTGTTTTGTTTTTGTTTTTTTAACTATGTGTTGTTATGGTTGATCATTTTATATATTAATATCTATATACATTTTTTTCTGGAGACATCTGTTGGCTGATCGTTTGTCAAAGCAAGAGCTGTGGATTTGTGTGATTATATTTATTTATTTAGCAACAAATTTGCTTTTTAAATTGTTCGTCTCATTGAAAACTATTATATTATTTATAATATTTAGTCTCTTTTGTTTTCTATATATCTGCTTTTTAGATTATGGTGATGGAAACTTGGGGATTTTTAAGCTTGTGAAAGTGATTCAACTTTGCATTGTTTTTGTCTGCAGCAAATTAAATGATGAAGTATTAAAATGATTGTGGGTGTTTATCAAGAGTAACTAATTGAAGAGTAAGATGGCAAGTCTGTGAGAAATATTAATAATGCATGCAATGACAAAAAAACATTTAACTCTATTTCAGTAGTCTAGTAAAGTTGCTCTGGTCTAATTCTTATCCGGCTCATATTAACGAGACTCAGAGGATTGACATAATGAGGTTTCTGATTATTGTATAACTGTATGATTTATTTAGAACAAATTATGTAATACAAGAAAACCTAGATGGCACTATAAAGCTGTATTTATGTAGTGACACCAGTAGGATTGGCTATTCAAAAATCTATGTGCACCATCTTCACAGCATGCAAGACCGATTGTATTCAGCAAAAACTCAAAGAAATAAAAGATAGCCAAAGGTTGCACTTCTCCTCCAGTGCTCTCATGCATTTTTGCCTCACCATGCTTGCGGAGATGCTCCACCATCCTCCGCACCACCAGAGGCACTCCATCCTCCAGCAGCCCCTGGTTTCGCAGCTCAAACAGAGACGCTCCAAACACCTTGGTGTGCTTGGGTGCGACTATCCTGGGTCTCGGGATGGGCATCTGGACCATCTTCTTCATGTCCTCTTTAACCTGCACCGCCGCCTTGTTGTGCTGCAGGGAGAGCAGACAGCAGCAGTCAGACACTGACACTATGGAAACAGAGACAGACATCTTTGTAGACACCTGTTACACAGGAAAGCGCACTTCATCCCAAAGAGTAGAATGTGTGTGCTGCTGCTCATGAAGTGGCTGACTACACGCAGAGCTCTTTCCGTCACTCTGCCATGCTCTTACAGGACACCGTGTGCTGAGAGCTGCAGGGAAGATAAAGAGGAGAGCTGGCTGTGCATGAGTTGCTACGACAAATATCAGGTTACCTCGCAACACATCTTTGGTTAAAGACATTGCCAGAGTGACACACACACACACATATACACACACACACACACATGCACAAATGGGCATATGAGCACATATTTAGAGAAGCACATGTGGTATATGCTCAGCTGCCATGAATCTGAATGATAGTAAGGATATGAGATCAGATCAGACTGATATAATACCTTAAGAGGAGAGGCTCATTGTACTACACGTAAAATTACATTTTCCATTGCTAATCTCATTGAGAAATAAATAAAAAATATAACATGGAAAAACATATTATTACATTTTCTGATTTGCTACTTATATATAATTGTTTACTTCACACAGGCTATTCAATACATATAGATATAGGCCCATATGTCTCATTTTATATATGATTATCACATTAAATAAAGGAGTAAATAGAGCAGCATTTTTCTTTTAGGTGTACCAAAAAATACTAACAGTACTGAGGTAACTAAGAATTGAAGTTAAGTACAGCAGGTGTTTTGGTACACTTAGTTAGGTTTTACACTTTATGTGCTCTTAGCCAAGCTGAGCCAATTCAAAACCGGAATATAATGTTTACCTGGTAAGATACCGAGGCAAACAGCATCCCCATGGTCTCTGTATCTGCATACAGAGACTTTAAGATACACTTGCTTGTTGTCTGTCTCTGAGAGCAAACCATAACTTTCCAGCAAATTGTTCATTCAGCATATTTACAGTCCTGAGCAAAAGTCTTGAGTCACTCCATATTTCTTTAATATTTTGCTTCCAAGGAGCCAAACTTTCTTTTACATTTTTAACATAATCTTAATCTTTGCACATCGGCTGCTTTTTCACTCATTTTCAGTCCTTGTACCTGAGCATTTTCAGAGGAATTTATTTATTTATTTTTTGTTAAACTGCTCATCTGATGATGAAACAGGAAAATTCCAGCAACAACCTGACAAAGGACCTGAGCGATGTGTCTGGTCGTTTAGTTCACTGAAGCCTCATCAGAAATAGTCTCAGTGGAAAGACGACTGTCAGGAAGCCATTCTTAAGGAAGGGGAGCAGGGCAAAAAGATGATGATGTATGCCAAATTACACCAAATCTGGACTGAAAAATGAGGAGCAACAGATGTGATAGACTGTCGTGAACATGCACTGTTATCGTTTGGGGCTGCATTTCAGGGATCTTGTCAAAACTGATGGAATTCTGAACAAAGAAAGTACCATCAGATTTTCATCTACCATGCACGTGGAAATCATCTAACTGGCAACGGCTTTATTTTTCAGCATGTCAACGATCAGAAGAGACCTGGGTTAAAATGTGGCTACAATAAGGTCCATAGTGGCACGGTGGTTGTAATATGATTTTTTTTTTCCTTTACTCACCACTTGCTAAGACACAGAAGCTAGAGTCATCTGCTGATTAAAACCCACCTCACAGATGGTGCTAAGATGGGTAAGGAGACAAAATCTTTAGTGTGGCAGATGCTCCGACTGTGTTAATACAACATACATTATCACTTAAATCAGCATTTATAAAGGCTGTACACGTCTTAATAGTTAGCAGACAAGCTAAACACAAACTATCTTCATTAATATTTAGATTTTCCGCTTGCACAAATGATTGTTTATGTATATAATTGAGTTTATGTGGCCATAGTTGAACCTCTCAGAGTTACAGTCTGGGCTCCTGTGCTACTACTACTGCAGGTGTTAAGGAGTTAAGCTGGTCTGAGCTAAGTCTGACTGTGAGACTGACTGTAAGGGGCCCAACGGAGCAGATGTCCCACTAAATCTTCCTTTACTATCATCATCATGGCAGATAGAAATGAATCACAGTCTTGCTTCTGAATTCACACAGTAGGCAAACACTGAGATGAAAAGTTTTATAGCAGGTTTTGGGTTTCCCCTCAGCAATTTGAATGCAAACACAATCGCCTCCATTGTTGCTGGGATTCAGCCAAAGATGCTCGTCCCCTCCCTTGTTTTTAAGATATTTTCACACTTCAACATCCGACAGTGAAAAGGAAACTTATTAAGGAAACTTACTAACAAGGACCTGGGGGAAGGAATTGTTTCCCCTTGCTTCAGAAGTGTCTCAAACATTTTCTGCGGGAATCCTTTGGTTTCGACACTTTGGGTGAGTGAAATCTTTTAAAAGCATTGTCCTGTAAATAGACTGCTAACGGTACAACCCATCTAGCATAGGGGTGTCAAACTTGAGGTCTGGGGTCCAGAATTGGCCTAGCAAACTCCAATCCAGCCCACTGGAAGGCGTCAGAAAATGTGAAGGAGGTCAAAAATTTTGCACTTTTAACTTAAGTTTCATAAATTTTATAGCCTGTCCTGCTGACAAAGACTCCCTCACAGTCATTCATACTACACCAATGTAATGAAGTAATACATGAATAATTTAAATGTGGAAAAAACTGTGATGTACTGTTGGAACTGCAATTAATTTTCTTATACTGAGGGGATTAAATGTGCAGTTAGACTACTTTACAATGACTTTACACTCGTCCTGCTAATTTAAGATGTGGCCCACAATGCGAAATGA
Source organism: Neolamprologus multifasciatus (assembly GCF_963576455.1). Lineage (NCBI taxonomy): Eukaryota > Metazoa > Chordata > Actinopteri > Cichliformes > Cichlidae > Neolamprologus > Neolamprologus multifasciatus. The sequence goes on from NC_140444.1 coordinate 24,545,230, forward strand.
CTTTTCCAATCCTGTCTTGTCTTCTACTTGCTCATGAAGGGGATAGCAAGCCCGAGCATGTGCCCTTCTTTTCCTCCACCCCCCACCTCCCTTGTCCCTCCCTCCTTCCCTGTGTGGGTGGCCATTGAAGCAACTGGCAGCAAAAGCACCACAGGAACCCTGAAGCAACAGCTGCAGAGCTCACAGTTACTACTGCAAGAAGAAAAACATTAAATAAAATAGAATATCCTGGTGCAGTGCTGGTGACAACTCTTATTTCCATTCGGCAAAATTTCTGGGAGTGATCACATGCTTGGAAAAAATTACTGGTGTTGACTGAAAACATAAAACATATAGTGTTTCTGGTTTTTTTTATATATATATATAGTTGTTGTTTTTTAAAGATGCAAGAATAAATGTACTGTAGACCTACAGTAAGAGGAAGTGCTTTCTTTATATTAGAGAGATAGATTGGTCATTACAGCCCTATGAGTCATGGCTTTTTGGTAATAAGTTAGCTGAGGAAGGGAAAGTTAAAATTTACTTTAGGAAAGGAATATTTGTCCCTCCAGGACATTTTAAAGAGACAACACACCCCATCACAAATGAGTTTGTAGACAGACACTGAGCAGAACAGTCCCGTTATATGTTCTTCAGTTCTTAATTACAGGTCGATTAGGAAGTCAACTCAAGCTTTGTAGTTTCTACTCACACAGATGGTCATAGCTCCTGCCCCCATTCTCCCACAGAAAAAACGCCGGCACTCCGGGGAAAGATGAGGAGAAAAAGTACAGCTGGCTTCCCTCCTCCGCTCCTCACTCTTTTCCAGGACACACTCTTAGACTTTTCCCAGGGCTGGGAATCTCACACTGAGCCATTCAGATACTCTAAAAAACACATATAATCCAACCAGGGGGGGAAAAAAAGTCTGAGGAAGTCCTGTCACTACCGGCAGACCATGAGCACAGATTAGAGCTTGTCTCTTTCTCTTTTCCTCCCTCTTCACCCCCTCCCCCCCCCTCCTTCTCCTAGGCTGAAATCTGAGCCGAGTTTTTTCATTGGCTCAGAGGCCTGGTCATGTGATCAAGGGGGGTTAAACCCCCAAAACTTCAAATATGTGCTGCAACATTCATCTACCAGAGAACAGAGCTAATCAGTGACTGGAAGAGAAATGAAGTAATGCTTTACTCGACGCTGTTTTAAAGTGCACGCAAAAACAGGAAACGGCTTCAGAGCCTCATGTAGTTTTATCAGACCAATGGTGATTTTTGTAAAGGTCTATTATTTGCAGCATCTAAGATTTAAACCAACCTTTTATTTTTTTGTTCTTTGATGTCCTTCTTTTTTTACGTATGGTTGTGGACTGAATAAAACAGATAAACAGCTGGTCAGAGAGACATTAAAACACAACAAGACAGTGGCTGGCAAATTAAGTTATATAAAATGACCATTAATTGTTTTTAACCTTGATTTTTTTTCACACCACACTTTTTATTAGTGTTAAAGTATTCATTTTGAACACAGAACTATAAAGTAAAAGGAAACAGTAAAGCTTTATAGATATGTATTTTTTATTTATACATGATATATTTATTCATTATTTTACAAATTATTTTACAAATATTTGCTTAAATATAATTTTCTTAAAATGTTCAGCAGTGTTTAATATGTAGAAACGTACAAACAATATGGTATTTACTAAATTATTTTACGGGACACAAGGCAACCTTGTAGGTTGGTGCTGCTGGTCAGCATTTGTTACATTCAGGGGGTTTTAAAGAGAAAAAAAAAATATAAACATGGAATAATCTCTACCTAAAGATGTCAGCTTTACAAAGCTTTTCCGCTTTCATAAATATACTTCTTGATGTTGCTGTCGATCCAGTCACTGAAGGCGGAAACGCGGGTAAACACTGATGGTTTCTTGTCTCTGATGCAGCCCTGAGCTCCAAAGCTGACAATGCCGTGCACCTCCCAGGTTGTATTTGTTCCTCCAGCAGCAGCGGCAGCTGTGCAGGCGAGGGGACCGCCGGAGTCACCCTACCAGGAGACAGCGGGACAAAGAAATCAGCAAAGATCTACTTATGATGCACTGCAGAACATTAGATTTTGGCAGCTGCTGTAAATCGTCTCCGTGACCTTGAATTTGTAAAAGTCAGTCTTTATTAACAGCCTGACAAAGTATTCATTAGGCAAATGTCAGAATTATGCTTTATGAAGCTCCTAAAATGTAAAACATCCCATTTTACACATTGCTGCATTTCTAGCAGCTGCTAATTAACGCTGGCGAATAATGTTTCTGTGTTCTTCTGTCTAATTACGCCTGCAAACTGGACAGCAGCCATTGAGATCAAGGCTGAATGACCGCAAACAAAACCGTTTTCAGGGAGCTGCATAAAAGACGAAGAGAGGCCGGCACACTTACGTAATGTTTTTAAATAACTCGGAAGGAATTTAAACAATGAACAACAGTCTCATCGTCTCCTAACAACTTTCAGTCTGTCCACTTAGATGATGGATGCATCGATATATTGTCCAAACGTCAGTGCATCCTTAATTCAAGCAAATACTCTTTTCTAAATGTGTCATCAAACCTGACAGGCTGACTTGAGCTCATCTGGGGACTCGTAGCCGGCACAGATCATGGAGGGCCTGAGGGTGTCCCACCAGTAAGCAGGCTTACTGCAGGTTTCGAAGTCGATAACAGGCAGCGCTGCCTGATTAAGCTTTTCGGCCACTTTGGGGAACAGGTTACCTAAATATAAGAAGAAAAAATTTTAATATTTACATCATAGAAATTTCAGAAAATAACACAAACATGTTTACACTAATAATTTTGTTTTACATATTGTATCACTAAATCTAAAGTCATCACTACTGCGGGATGCCAAAAAGTGGGTTTTTTATGTGTGTACCCCCATGTTTTAACAGCAGGGGACCTCCAGCTGAACCAGGCTCAGGGAGGCAGTAATGAGGAAGATAGAATGAGGAAACAGGATCCTACAGAGACTAGGAACAACAAACATCATAAAAAAATGAATACAGAAGAAAGTAGACAACAGTTAATCACATGCAGTAATAGTGGGGATTGGAAATTAAATAGGAAGTCCTCAGCAGCCTGAGCCTATAGCAGCATAAGTATAAATAGCTCAGGGTCACTGATCCAGCCTGTCGTTTCTGGGCAGAGACTCAATTTAGTGTAGTATTGGCTTTTTTAGACTATCAGTGTGCATTTAAAATCAAACAATCAAGATGTAATTGAAGTGTAAACGTTCAGCTTTAATTCCAGGGGTTTAACAAAAGTATTGCTTTAACTGTTTATGAACTACAGCCACTTTTATAAGTTGTCCCGTATTTTCAGAGGCTCAAAAGTAATTGGACAATTGAAAGTTGTTATTTCTTTCTTTTCTTTCTGTTGTGTTTTTTATGACTAGTTTCTCAGCATCACTGAGACAGGATGTTCCTAATTTTATAGTACAAGTACAGACCGAAGGAGGGTTCGAAATGCATGACTGTTTTTACCCTTCTCGTCTCCCCAGCCGGTGACAAAGCACGGCGTCCCAGCAGGCATCACAACCCCGGGTTTCGGCAAGCAGATGGGGCTGATCTCTCTTATCATATTGACAGGTTTGGCCAAGTGAACCAGGGCTATGTCGTTGGTGATGTCATTGGGATCCTGCTCATAGACAAATCCTTTGTGGCGAATGATGTTATCCACCTTGTAGCATTCCTCAGCTGAGGGAATGTCCATGGAGGAGTTCATGTGGTGTTTCCCCAGGCACATGCGCCAGAAGGAGGGTACATTCAGTGGGCTGGAAATCAAGTGAAAGATAAATGTGAAGGAGACAGAACAGGTTTTTATTTTTTCTTCAGCTTCTCTTTTAGCTTTTGCTGACTTTACTAATGATTGAATCTAAAAGGTCTCTACAGTTTCGTCTGATTTCTACAGTCATTGATCCGTACTGATTACTCCAGCTAGTTCCTAACTTTAGCTTTTGTAAGAAAAAGCTCACATAACTGTATGTAAAGGTTAAACTCATAACGAGAGCTTTAAAGCTGAGGGAAGATACAGATTCAGGTGATATCTCCCATTTCTTTACACTTTCATTTGATGAATTGTAACTTCAGATTTATCAGGTATAATCACTTTCAAAAACTGTGTGCTATTTAAATTCCTATAATTTAAATAGTTTTGTAGTTATATCTTACAACATGAAACAGTGAGCAGCAGTCAGGATCCATTCTTCATGAATCAAAGAGCCTCCACAGCCATGCATATAAGGTATAGGAGAGAACGGTGAAGCCTAAAAAGAGAGACATGAATATTTATAGAAGAAAAGATCTGCTCTGTCACTGACTGTCATGCAGAACGGGAGCTGACAGTACCTGCATAGAGACTTGCCAGGGCCAGGAGTGGGGGATTGCCTCTACACCATTTACAACTCTCACAGTGGCTGTGCTAGGTTTCACCTCTGGGTTTCCACAATTTTCTGGCCAGACTGGGAAAAGAAAGTGCACCATTTATTATAATATCTATACCAGTCATACAGTAAATATATTTTAAGTAAAGAATAAATGAGAAAAAAACCCCAGCAGCATAGCTTCTTTAAACTACAACATCAGTTTTTCTTACAGTAAAAGATAGATACAGTAGATAGATACAGTAAATTTAAGCAATACAGTGTAATACTGTCAGCTTGGTTACCATTATACTGTTTTTACCTGTGAAATATAACTGCATGCCCCAACACCCAGAGGCTTGTGTCAGTCTCTGTATTTTGGTGAACTATGAAAGGATATCAGCTGTGTCACAATTCCTACTCCTTGTGCCAGACAGGCATAAAACTGCTGCTGTTTTCAACATTGGACCAACAACCACTCTGAAGGTGAACTAGGCAGATGTGATTGACAGCTCATTCAAAGTGATGCCAAACCTTGCAGGTCTAAACCTTAACACCACAATGTTTAGTCTGTAAACTGAAATTACAACTTGTAAATTAGTGATTTAAAATTTGAACTTGAAACATTTGTGTTCATTTATATTTGCACCAAATACACAAATAAATTGGGAAGAAATTTTCAGTAGGTTCAGTATCAGTAATTACTGAATTCACCTGTATTTGCAAAGAACATCACAAATGTAACATTACAGGATGCAAAAACTCTCAATTCAAGTGCATAATCCTAGCTACAGTGGCTGCCATTCAATCCATATCTGTTTGTCAAACTTTGTGAAAAGAGTCTGATATAAATAAATAAGAAAGTGAAACTCAAGATACTCAAGCCTAACATTAGCTGGTATAATGTTAGCTTATAACTAGCTGTTGTCTAGCTGGCTCTTGTTGGCTGTCCAGAGACTGCTGCATGTCTAATCTGCTGACAATAAATAATTGCAATAACATCAAGAAAAAATAAGCATGTTTATGCACAATTCAGGTGTTAGAGCCTTGACTTCAGTTTAGGAGATGAGCCTTGATATTAGGAGGACATTTTATTAAGTAGCTGGTAATATGTCTTTCCTTAGTGTTTTTTTTCTTCTTTGGTGAAGAGGGCCCATTCTCAGATCCTTCATATCTTAAGATATAAATAAAATTTGCCTCCATTTCACATAAAGGGCTACAAGTTCCTTTCTTCTCTGACTGTGGTGTATTACTATGTGGCTAGTATCTAACTCTATACATATACGACATTAGCTTTAAAGACGATCTGTCTCGGCCGTTATATTCAAGATGGCGGAGCAACATGGTAGCTTCCACAAACCAATTAACACTCTATGTATTTTTAATGATAAATTCAAAATTTATGACAATGCATTAATTGTTGCAAAATGCAATTACAGACTAATAAATGTAAATCTATGAGTAAAGTAGTTTTTTTTAATTAAATAACCTAAAAAACTATGGCTGACTGTACCTTTAAAGTATCTTTATAGCAGTTTTTTACAGTGTATGTCTACACTCACTGATGGTGATGTTGTCCCATGGATTACTAGGGAGAGGTGGTAGAGTTGGGAAGATACTGGTGTCAGTAGTCCAGTAACCACGGAAACCCTTCTCTTGGCTGGCTCCGTTACTAAGGAAGCGGATGACGACTGTGTTACTAGGGATGTTGATGAGGGGTGGAGGGGCAAAGCCGCAGAATCGACCTGCAGAATAGAGGAGAATGAATCATAGTTTTCCACCATTGTGCGTTATGTGACCTGAGACATAAATTGTGGACGGTATTTAAAGTTCGGAGACCCACCGAGTGATGCCATCGTTTCACCATTGATGACCTCCACATAGTCCACACAATTTCCTAACAGGTTTACAGCTTGCAGCTCAAAGTGAGTGAAGGCTACATGAATACTTCTTGATGAAGGAACGTTGATGCGCCACGTGCAGACAGTCTGGGCTTGGTAGTCATTAGGCCAGTTAGGAGAAGTAATTTCACCCTGATCACTGCTGAAAGTCCCTCCACATGGAACTGAAGTACAACAAGAAGAAACAGGAGGGAAGGGAATAGAGTTTGAAAAGAGGAAAGGAGAAGATTTAAAAATATTATGAAAATTAGATATTTAATGCTTTACATTTTTACATTTTCCCTCGCAGTCTTATGTTATCTTACCTTCTGTAGGGTCCACTGCCCTCCAGGTGGCAGTGAAGCCTGAGTCAACCACTTTGTCGTTGGAGGAGAAACTGATGTGAAGCGTATTCCCATCACTCACCATGTCTGCAGGAGGCACGTGACTGCAGTGGGTACCTGAGGTAATATGAAAATGTGTTAAAAGCTCTGTCCTAGGAGTTCATTTCATAATAAAAATTCCCCCCAAACTGCAGATATGTGTTTGAGACATTTAGGGCTGATCACATGTGACACCACTATCTGTTCAGTGCTATGCCTGGCAAACTGATTAATGGCACTTTACCGCACAGTAAAAAAGGGTTATTTGAGTATATATTCTATCTCAATAAGGTGCCTGTACCAGTCTGTTTAATGCCATATTCTTTGGCACATGGTGGTTATATAACTGGAAGTGAAAGCTCCTTGTGGGGGTCAAAGGTTTTTCTTTTATTTGTTACTGGTCTGTAGGTATTTTTTTTTTACTTGTGTAGAGATTTATTTGTCTACTTTGGGCTTCTGGTTGCCATTCACGCTATGCAGATGTTCATTTTTTTTAGCCTGACAAATTTTAGGTTTTATCCTGACATCACAAATGATCAAACTTTAGAAATTATAATGATTGGTTACATCACTGTCATTGTGTCACAACAACAAGAGGCTGCACTGACTGTGCTGAAATGTCTGCGCTGGTGTCTAACAAGGAAAGAAGGCAGATCCTCACATACCCAGACTTCCTGTTTTGTCTGAGAGTCTGACTTTGTCATTTAGGCACAAATCACTCTCCTCCAGAGAGAAACTGTGGAAATGGAGGTGAACCAATTTGCCTTCAGGCACTTGAATATTCCACTGGCACTGGGCTGTGTTGCTGTAGGTGCCAGGGTAACCCATAGAGGACAGAGTGCCACCAGTACCAGTCAACTCCTTTGGTCCCCCACAGCCTGATGCTACATAGAGAAGACAGAGAGAGAAAACTGGCATTACGCTTTGACTTTGTCACATATTGTCACAGTGGAGAAACGAAGTATGTTTAAAGAGCTGGATTCATACTGTGCTCATTGTAGAGGTCTCGGCGGATGACATTTGTTATCCATGGGATGTAGGCAGAAGAGCGGGTGAACACAGAAGGCTTCTTATTCATAATGCATCCAATAGGGCCAAAGCTAGTTATGCCATGAACTTCCCAAGGATCGCCAATTTTATCCTGGCAAACCAGGGGTCCCCCTGAATCCCCCTGTCAAGAGTCAGAACATTAAAACACTAAGGTGGTTTTGTTGTTCTTTTAAAAGATTAGATTAGATAACTTTATTTAGTCCCACACTGGGGAAATTCACCTGTTAGAACCTGACAAGAGTCAGAAGGGAAAGTGAAATCAAAACCACACTACCAAGAGTAGTTAAATCCAAAATTATTTATCCTGAGTGAGAGGATGTTGAGAGGTGAGAGGTGTTGTCTGTAATGGACATTAGCTTGGCTAACATCCTCCTCTCACCCACCTCATCTATGGAGTCTAGGGGACTGAACTGCAAAGAGCTGGCCCTCTTCCCCAGTCCATTAAGTAGTTTCCAGTTTCTCTCTGTGCTGCCATCTCACCAGCAATGCTGACCAAAAGACATCAGCCTGCCCAGCAGATGGACTCTTTAGCCCTTCTTGTACAGAAATTAAGCGTTATCCGACCAGACCAGTTTACTGTTAAGATAAACCTCAATTTATAGCCGTTTATAACGTTCTCTGCTAGCCATCGGGGCGGGGGGGCTGGGAAGAGATGCTGGCTGTCCGATTGGCCTCCCTGCTGCTGCGGAGCCTGGGGCGGTCTGCTTGCCTCCACCCCGGAGGGAAGGGTAACATCTCTTGGGTCTGGGTGCCGTTTCCACCTCTGGGGGCGAGGATACCTGGACCCAGGGTATAGAGTATGTTTGGGGAGTGTGATTGTGTGTACATGTCCATTTACGTTTATTCCTACGTTGGGTGAGTGCTGAGTGTTTGTATATGTGTGCATGAGGGTGGGAATGCATGTCTGTGTCTGTGTGTGCCTGTTTGTCTGTGTCTATATGTCAGGTCGGGTCTTAGACTCCACCTCTCTGGGAACTCCCAGGCCCTCCAAAGTGTGGAGGCCTATCTCCCCTCACCACACTCCCTGCCGGTGACTGATGCCCTCAGGGGTCGGTGCATTGTTGGTTCTTGGTGTCCGGGGCTGGGCGCTCAGGTCATGTGCCAGCTCACTCCCGGTGGCTACTTGGCGGGGCCTGGCGCCTGCTGCTCGGTCAGGCCTCTTCCGGGGCGCGGGGGGCCCTCGGGCCTCCGGCCTCTGTGCCTGTGGCTCGGTTCACTCGGGCACAGCTGGCTGCCGGCGGAGCCGGCGGGCACGCCGGTGCAGCCCCCTCTAGCTTCTGCCCAGTGGCTACTGGGTGACCCCTCGTCTGGGGATCCTCAGCCCTTCCCATGAAGGTGGCACGGATGCCCCTCCGGTGGTCCTCCTTGGGCTCTTGCACTCTGGGGCCTCTGGATGTCTGGGGCCTGGATCTCCTCCATGCCTGCTTCATGCCCTGGGGGACAGGGCTATGGCTCTCTACATCCTCTAGCAGACCATTACATGGGGAAACCATTTGAATGCAAGCGCGCCGATCCACACAGGTGTGCACACGGGTGTTCACTGTTCGTAGACTTAAATCACACCTTTCTTGGCTGCTACTTCAAAGCACATTGTGCGCTGTCTGTCCTGCGTGCTGCACAACAACATTCAATATTTAGTATTTACTGCTGTTTACACTTAGCTAGATTAATGCGATGGTGTTGTGTATAGTATGTTGCTTTGTTTTGTTTTTTTTGCTTGTTTTCTATTCTTTTTCTCTCAACAGGTGATCCCGGAGATATTTTTTCTTCCCCCCTTTCTCACTGTCCCTCTCCCCTTCTGTTTTTCTTTTCCTTCCTCTTTCTTTCTCCCTTTCCTATCCCTCACTCATGTCTGTCCCGTCTGTAACAACTGAAAATAAAATAAATAATAAAAACAAAGGTCGATCAAATGGACCAATACGGCAATGCCATGATGATCCATTTGGCAAAATGAATCCATTGGGTATCCTTGTTGGTCTTCAGACAACAATTCTGACGGCTAAAGAACCAAATGGGACAGGCGAAAAAAAAATAAAATAAAAAAATTTATAGCCGCAATATAGCTCCTCTTATAGTTCTTCTTTTACCTGACAAACAGACTTGAGCTCATCAGGCAGGGTATAACCACAGCAGATCATGGAGGTCTTGACCTGGAACCACCAGTAATCCATCCTGTTACAGGTGTCATAAGGCACCACAGGCAAGGCGACCTGGTTGAGCGCTTCTGCAGCTTTAGGGTTAATTGAATCACCTGATAAACACACGGAGCCATTTCAATTGTTACAGAAGCCTCGAGATTGACGCTGGAACATTAAAAAAGAGGCATTTACACATTAAATCCAGCAGAGGGCATGCTAAATATACAATTCTGAGGTGATGCAGTTCTAATTCTTTGTAAATAAACATCACTTTAACACAGCTCTGAAACATCAGGCTTCAATTATTTTATCAGAGGCTGCTAATGAACATGACAAGACAAAAACAGCACCAGTTTCATCTCCCCAGCCGGTGGCGTAGCACTTCTTTCCCTCAGGTAGGCCTTCCTCTTCAGATGGAAGGCAAGCAAATGATATCTCATCAGTGGGTGTCACCTCTCCATCCAGTCTGACCAAGGCAATGTCAAACTCCACCGAGGGCACCGTGGGGTATTTGAAGCCCTCGTGGCGATAGATACCAGATATGCCGAAGCATCGCTCACTCGGCTCCGTGTAGGTCAAGTTGTGTTTGCCGAGGCACATGCGCCAACGCTCCAGCTCATCAGCGTATCTAGGTGGGAAATGAGCAGATGAACTAATGCTAATGCTTTACACTGTACCTGTCAGTGGACTGCGTGACATAAAGCTGTATCTGTTTGGATTGTGGGATTTCTAGTTCCACAAAAATGTATCTATCATATATATGTATACTCGAAAGGCTCCATGGTGCACCAGCACCTCTATTTCTAAAGAACACTGTAGCCTATTAGCCAAAGCGTTGAGGCATTTCTAACAAGGCATTGTTCCCACACTGTAATAAGCCCGAGGTAACAGTGCACACACACACACACACACACACACACACACACACACACACACACACACACACACACTGATAACTGCCTCCTGAGATTACACAAATGGGCTTCTAGAAAGTTTAGGAAAACATTTAATGACTTAAATGTCATTTCTTTGTAACTGAAAGACTTGAAAAACTTTTTTTTTTTTTTTTTTTTGGAACACATTACTAGAAATAGTACATATATTTATTGATGAGGAAACTGAACATGTACCTTATAAAGCAGTGAGCTGCTGTAAGTACCCAGTTCTTATGAATAAGAGTACCACCGCAGGTATGGGAGAATGTGGGTTCTGGCTGACTGGTCGGCCAGACCTGAAACAAGCAGAGAAGAAACTCACTAAACAGGATGATGATGATGATTAAATGTGATGAACAGCATTGGGTTCAGATCTGTACAGTCAATCAGAAAATTAATACAGGATACAGAAAAGGACACTGATATCATATTGTGAGGAAACTGTGACTGCACAGGTTATGTACTCGTGAGGCTTTTCGATGCCGTTTGTTTTCATCTTTCTGTGAATTTTCCTCACTGGCACATGGAGATTCTCACCTGCATGGACACTTGCCAGGGCCAGGAGTGCGGTGTGGCTGGCTCTCCATTCACAATACGTGACACAACAGCAGGAGGAATGGCTGGTTTCCCACATGTGCTTGGCCAGTCTGGAAAGGCAAACACCCACATGTACAGAGTCTCTCGAGAAATGATTTGTTTGTGCACTGTACGGGCTACACAAACAAATCTGTGCCCGTGTAAATAAAGCCTGAATAGACGGCACGTATCAGCAGCTAACAGACTTGTGTTTTTTTTAAATAATTTTCCAGTTGTATCAGGTTTAAACTGTGTCCTAATGATTCTGGCTTTTAGTAATATGCACACATACTGCAATGTCTTTATCTTCATTCAAAAATAATACCATGCTCCTGTGGCAAAATTCAGCTAATTGATGTCACAACATGGACATGCGTGAAGATATAAATTTATTAATCTACAGACTTCCCACTAAACTGTCCCAGTCACTCTTATCACACATTTTCTTCCTTTGTACTCATTTTACTTGCGTCACTCTATTCACAGGGCGACCCTGCAAGAGCCTGAATGAGTAAAATCTCCTAGACAGTGGAGCCCATCTATAAAACAATTTTCAGCTATCGGTTTGGCAGGGCCCTGCGCCACCTGGGGCTCATTGGCAATTGAAAAATGGAAATCAGGTGACAACCGGCAAGTTAGTAGGGAAAGTCGGCACATCAAATCACCTTGCTGTACTGCACATCTGGGAGACAGTAAAGGGGGTGTGAAGAAAGAATAAGTAGAAATCATGAATCAGATGAATGCGTGAAATGTGTCTGTGCAACAGCTGTGCGAAACTCTGGGGGTCACTTTAATTGGCTAGTGGGAACTACTGCCCAGCTGAAAGTGTGTTAGTTAAGATTAAGAAATACTAAACAGAGTGATCGATTTTATAAAATAGTTGCAGGTATTGAAGCCGTGCTGTGACAAATTGCAGGTCATTTATTTCAATCTGTGCAGAGCTCCACTGTCCCTAATGCTGCCTGACTGTTTCAGTACTTGCAGCAGTGTTTAACAGCGATGTTAAATGCAGCGCACTAATTTATTGTTTTGCTACTCGGATTCAGTGTGACACGCTGACAATGTGACATCTGATATATTACTGCCTTTTAAGGTTGTCATTGCTAATTTATTAGCAAAGAAATGCTTCTTTGCGCACACAGTCGACACTATATTCTATTGAAAGACCTTTGAGCCGTCTAATGCTACAGGGAACAAATGTGAACCTGAACCTAGCGAACTGGAAATCTAAAACAGTGCACCACAACAGGCCTTGTATAACTGATGGGAATAAACAGATTGTTTATGAGTTCAACACAGATCAGTCGATTTCTTTTCGTAGAAAAGTGTGGATCGATGCAGCTTCACCTATGCAGTCTAGGTGCTTGTAATAAACGGTGTGGGGCTGGAGCAGATACTCCACCTATGATGATGTTGTCCCAGGGATTGGGCTGAACAGGTGGCTCAGTTGGAGCAGGCAGGCTGGGGTTTGTTGTCCAATAGGCCCTGAAACCTTTAGCTTCAGTAAGCAAGTCTGTATGGAAACGAATCAGCAGCCTATTGCCGTTTGTCTGGATGGGATCAGGCAGCGTAGTTCCACAAAACTGACCTGAAAGGATTGATGACAAAAAACGTTTGTCCACAGTTCCAAAGTGACACAAAAAAGCTTCTTCAATTAACTGAAGCAGGACTTTCAGTTACTTTTGCTCTGCAGGTACAAATTATTTGGGGAACAGACATTGGCACCTGTAAAAACCTGCTTACCATAGCTTTGAATCAGTGCAGAAGTCAGACCATTGATGTCATAGACCATTATGTTATCATAGCATTTGGACGTTAGGGCATCTTTTGCTTCGAGGTCAAAATGGGTGAATGTCAGCGTGATTTTTTTTCCCAAAGGCACCTTGATGTTCCACATGCACTCGGTGTTGGCCTTGTAATTCATGGGCCAGTCCTGGGACTTGATAACTCCGGTTTCCTCCTTTGAAGAAAAGCCACAACCCAGGATTTCTGAAACAGACAGGGGAAATGATAGAAAACTGCATGAGAGCCTACTATGAAACATAGTACTGAATAGTACTAGTAACTGGCTAGCATAGTAACTGGCTATTTACTCCGTTGCATTAAGTATCAGAGAGGGGCATATACTTTTTTCAAGTAACGAGTAAAGTAAGGGATTACTATTGCAAAAACGGTAATTAGATTACTGTTACTTTCCCGTAGGAACGCTGCGTTACTAAAACCATGATTTTTTTGCGAGAATGTCTCATGACAGTGACGTAAGCGAGTGCGACGTTCGTGGCAACAGCTGTGTGCAGATCAACAATGGATCATATATCGAGTGCGGGAGAGAGTATGAGTGTTTAAACCGTGGAAGTACTGACCTTACTTTGAGTTTGATTCCATAAAAAGTGACAAAAACATTAGCGTCCGTTGTGCATGGGAAGAAAGCTTCTTTTTACACTGAAAAAAACCCTAAACAAGCTCCGAGTGCGCAACGACTTAATGGGAAATTCACAGAGAAACTCGTGGATTCTTCAACTGACCGCTGCGGCACACCTGCACCAGGGTAAACCTCCGCCTACCTCACTCCTGCTTTCCAGGTGAAAATAGAGCAACAGGACCGCTAGTGTTTGATTTTATTTATTTTCTGTGTTTTACTTGCATCTATTTGAAAGACTGAGTGTAAACACAAAAAATATTTTATTTTATGTGCTTTTATGTACTTGGACAGATTTGGAGTGGGGGCAAATATTGCCAAGTTGCGATGTATCATGGTGATAGACGCCTACCCAAAAAGCAAGAGGTGCTTCAAGCAAGCATTAATTAACTTTGTGAATGTTTATGCAACCAGGCTATTGTAAGTTTAAACAGATTAAAAGGTATAAATGTGTTTTTGAATGGAATTTTATGGGTTATGGATCACACTGAAGGTGTAAAAAATCCTTGACACGATTTATTTTTAATAACAAAAGCCTGGCATTTTTACAGGGGAGTGTAGACTTTTTATATCCACTGTAAATATGTGACAGAGGAGGAAGGATTTTATGTTCTGTCTTAATGAGGTGCTGTACTGCTACAGCATTATGTGCCTCAGGTGTGGAGGTGCTCCTGTGTATTTGTGTGTGTGTGTGTGTGTGTGTGTGTGTGTTTTGCACTCCTGCGAGTGTGTTCATCAGCGCTCAGTACCTGTGATATCCTCAGGGTACACAGCCTCCCACTTGGCAGAGAATCCGCGGTCTGTGAGGCGACTGTCAGACTGGAAGGTCACAGATATCGTGTCACTGGCGCTGACCACCACTGGGGGAAGGATGTAACCACAGTGTGTACCTGGATCAGCGAGAGGAAGGACAGACGAAAAAGGGAAGGTATGAGAGAATGAAACAAAGCAGAAGAGAGAGAGACAGTAACATCAGCTTCTAATGAGTAAAACATGTTGCAAATTAAGACGAACCCTTCACTAAGTTCAAAAAATCAGCATACATATTGGCAGATACACATGCCACATTATTAGGAACATCTGACTTGGATTACAGGACAAATTCAAATTCAAATTTTATTTATCACACACACAACCATACACAGTATCACATGAGGTGAAATGCTTGTAGCTGTGCAATGCAATGCCCAACCATTAAATTTACAAATTACAAATTTACAAATTTACAGGTTATACAAAATTTACAGATTTAACTTAGAAATTTACAGTAAAAAATGTGCAAATAGCAGAAAGAGATTATAAATTATAGGAAGTGTGCATGAAGAAAAACCAGAATGCGTGTGGTGATGTGATGTGTGTGGGAGTGTCCAGTCCTACACCTGGTTCAGGGCCCGAATAGCCTGGGGGAAGAAGCTCCTCCTCATTCTCTCTGTTTTGGCCTTAAGGGAGCGGAAGCGCTTCCCAGACCTCAACAGTGAGAAGAGTCCATTGTTGGGATGGGAGACGTCCATCATAATCTTCCTAGCTTTGGTCTTGCACCGCTTGGTGTAGATGGACAGCAAGTCAGGGAGCTCTGATTGAATGATGCGTTCGGCTGAGCGCACCACTCTTTGCAGATCTCGTCTGTCCTGCTTGGTGCTGTTCCCAAACCAGGTGCAGATGTTTCCCGTCAGGACGCTCTCGATGGTGCAGAAGTAGAAGTTCTTGAGCACCTTCAGTGGCAGATGGAAGTCTCTAAGTCTTCTGATGAAGAAGAGACGCTGACGGGCTTTCTTATCCAGGGTGTTGATGTGACAGGACCGTGACAGGTCCTGAGTGATGTGGACACCCAGGTATCGGAAACTGTCCACTCTCTCCACTGGTGTGCCACTGATAATGAGGGGCTTGTAATTCCTCGCCTGCTTTGTAGTGAAGTCCACGATCAGCTCCTTAGTCTTGCTGACGTTTAGGAGGAGGTTATTCTCCTGGCACCAGGTCTCCAGGTTCCTAATCTCCTCCAGGTAGGCCGTCTCGATGTTGTTGGAGATCAGGCCCACAACAACAGTGTTGTCAGCAAACTTGACAATGGAGGTGGTGTCTGATGTGGCTACACAGGCATAAGTGTACAGTGATTACAGCAGGGGGCTTAAAACACAGCCCTGAGGCGCCCCAGTGCTGAGTGAGATGGAGGGGGAGACTTGTTTTCCCACCCTCACTAAATATAATATGGACTGCCATATTGACATGACAGAACCATGCACTTGCTGTTGCTCAGCTAGTGACTGCGGAGGCCATCTGAGTCAAGTGAATCGCATGCAAGAATCCAGTCCAAGATGGTATGTGCTTTGTGAGACGGCGTGTTATTAATAGATCCATATACAGTGGTCATACAGAGGCATGGTCAATGAGGGAAGAAGTGTGCCAAGAGTATATCACCACGAGCTTGAACTCATGACATAATTCAGGATGAAAATCTGACACCACCAGCTGAATATCACAGCAGAAATAAACTATTCAAGCCTGGCAATGTTTTTCTTACCTTCCGCTGTCGTATGCTTCTGTAGTCCACTGATGAGCTTTCAGTCTTTTTATTACCTCAAACCTGTTGTGTTGTTTTTCTCTGACCTTTGCAATCAACAAAGCATCTGTTTGAGATTATTCTCTAACAACCCTACTGATGGCTGTGAATGAAAATCTCAGGACCGCATGATGTGCCGCTAACATGATGCATGGTGTAGAGGACGTTGTGTTAATTACTCTGCAACTCCATAGATACATATTGTGAGCACGATGACTTATGAACAATTCACACTAGACACTTTATCCTTAAACCAAAGGTACTTCATATAGACTACATGAGCTGATCAGAATTTGGAGAACTTTACAGTGAGAAAAATAATTATTTGATCCCCTGCTGAATTAGTGACATTACTCACTTATAAACAAACGAAAAGTCTCTACTTTTGATTGTAATTTCATTTTTATGAAGGGAGACAGAATAACCAAAAGTTATTAATTGATTTGCGTGTCATTGAGTGGAATTATTTGAATCCCAAGCACAACATGACTCACTCCTGTGAGGTTGAATAATCCTTGTTGACAAGCACAGTGGTAAGGCATTTATTGTAATCTTTCACCAGGTTTTCAAACATCTCTGTTCTAAATCCTTTAGCTTTCTTGACTGCCACTTGTTAACACAAGAATTTCTATAGGACTGAGCTCTGGGTAGACGACTCCATGTCCTTAATGTGCTTCTTCTTTAGCCACTCCTTTGTTGCCTTGGCGATCTGATTTGGGTCATTGTCATGCTGGAAAACCCATCCACGACCCATCTTCAGTGTGCTGGCTGAGGGAAGGAGGCTGTTCTCCTCTATCACCCTGGGTCAACACACCTGAATTGCATGATTAGTTTGTTACCAAGCCTCTGGGGAACTTCAGGACATGATGAGGAGGTCATTTAGCCATTTGAATCAGCTGTGTTGGACACTTAAACATAAATATACTAATATACAAATTATACTAATTTGTGACCATTAGAAAATAGCAAGAAAGTGAAATGCTGAAGCACAGTCAAAAAACAGTATTTTGATACAGTCCTCGTTGAAATTATTTTAGAAGTTAATGAATCTTTCACAACATCCTGCTTTTGGGCGTAAAGAACACAAGGACTTTTGTCATATTTCTAATTGTTATTTTTCCTTTGTGTTTTGTGCACAGAAACATATGCCCTAATCTAAAAGTATGCCCCACTAAAACACCATTTGCTTATCTGTGAGTGTTTCACGGAAAGAGTGCATCTCAGTGCTTTAGTCCTTGAGTACTGAGCAATAGATAAAGCTGTATCAGCCTCACTGCAGCCCCTGAAGTGAATAATGAGAGGTAATTTATAGTTTGCTGTGCTCTGTGCGACACAACTCCTAATCAACAGATTTACAGACGCAGCAGAGCGTCTGCAATAAACACAAGCCAACGGCCTCACATTCATGTGCTTCTCTCACAGGTCAACCGAGCTAAATTGCAAACAAAAAAAAAAAAGCATGCAGCATGTAGTCAACCAAGACAATGCAAGAACAAAATAGAAGTAATGGCTCACCTAGAGTGCTGTATTTGTCTGAGATGATCAGTTTGTCCTCCTTGCACATTCCAGTCTGTCCTGTGATGGCCAAGTCAGTAATCTGTAGCTTAACCATGAATCCTTTGGACACAGATATCTCCCAGGAATTATTTAAATGGGCAGGATATGGATTTGGGAAACCTGATGACTGAAGAACTCCTTTACGTCCATCAAGGATTACTGGGCCACCAGGTCCTGTAGCGAAACCAGGACTTGGTAATACTTCCTTCTTGTTTTGCTAATGTTAAAATCTGTCATTTTTGAGCACCGCTTATTGTCAATTCAGTATAATCAGTTTGCTTTAATGCACAACTGCCCCATGAACGGGGGGGGGGGGGGGGGGGGGGGGGGGGGGTTCAGGCTTTGGAGAAGGTGCTTACCTGAAGTTGTGGCAGGTGGAAAGGTTTGTGTGGGGCGTGCGGTCGTGGTGGTGGTGACAACAGGAGGAAGGCTGGACTTTGTGTACGTTGCACTGAATCCTTTTGAAGCCAGACTGTTGTCAGATTTGAAGCGGACCACCATCATGTTGCTGCTGATTTCCAGCGGCTTCGGCATGGTTCCGCCACATAATTTACCTGTGATGGATTACACGTCTGTGACAAAGCGATAGACACTTACGCAGCCTTGTGTAAGAACAACAGCATTCCCACATTTCAGCTTTGACAATGGTAGCTGCTACGTGTTGCTTGAGAAGTCAGATGGAGACAGATTTAAATTCATTAAGATTAAAATAGACTCGAGAAACTTGGCCCATTGTACAGCTTCTCAAACTTTTAATTGAGCTCATCTTTTATTCATGGCCCTACAAAGTTGACATTGTTAATGTTGAACAAAGCCCACAGTCTATTCTGACATTTTAACACATCCCGTTTTCCTCTTAGTCACATATCCAGCTTTGATGTAAACTCTACTGATGAGTGAAAACAGTTTGGTATGTAAAGAAGAACTGTGGATTTTGTTTGTAATTTGTGCCATGCTTACCTGCTAACTGAGGGCTGGCCCGGTTGTAATCATAGACCTGAACAAAGTCTCCACAGGCTTCAGGGACCAGGTCAAAAGAGGTGAATGTCAGTCGGACCGTTTCACCTTCAGGCACTGTGATTCTCCACTGATTCAAAGAGCAAACGCAAGAGTGTGAAACGCTGTGTCTGCTATGGATTTAAAGAGAGACTATTATGCTAATTTCCAACTCCACATTTATCATTCTTGGACTATAGTACAGTAGCTTTTCACCATTTACTCTGTTGCAAACAAGACACTTTAACTACTCCCCATTTAAGCCAACTGCATTCTGATTGGCTGCCCCTTGCAAACAGGTTTAGGTGGACCCTGAAAGGACCATGTTAAGGAAATCCCCTCTTATTGACATCAGCAGGCCCAAGAGTAGAAATAACTGTGTGAAGTAGTGTGTTTAGTGTGTTCAGAGCAGTCTGAAACACTAGCTTTACTTGCAAATACACTGACATTATTCTTTTAAACACTGACCATATTTAATATGAGCATCCATCATTTCAACTAATGGAAAATGACAAAAGGCTTAATATTTGCCCTTTAAAATTATTTTGATGTAGTTTCAGTAATGCACAGCGCAGCCATCTGCATCACTCCTCATGTTCTCCTTCTACTAGTCTTGGGTTTCGACATAGGCTACTGTAACTCATAAATAATTCTCTCACCGACTCTGCTCTTGTTTGGACAGACGGTGATCTGTCGAGCTCAAGCTCAGCCAGATGAAATCATGGTGACAGCCAAATAATGCCATGTGACTCCACATCCAAACCCAGCATGCAAAGCCGCACATCCGAATACACTCTGATTTATTTAGATGCATTAATGAAGGATCAGAACCACAAACGCCATCTGGGTGAGAATCGGAAACGTCTAGGCTCGTCTATGCTAATACATCACTGTCGTCAATGTTATATGAGATATTTAGGATATTTAGGAGTATATATCTTTACCAATCCACTTTTGGCAATTAGATTTATTTTTGATTAGATTTTAAACAAAAAGCCCATAAATGATGTTCAAAATTAGGCATAACCTATATCCTATATCTAAATCTATTCAAACAGACAACAGTTTCAGACATTAGTGGCATTTATAGGAAGCAGTAAGAGCACATTTTTACTATTTGCAATTACTTACATACTATTCTTATTGCAAGAGACAATTAGCTCAGCTTTACACTGAAACCAAGTGGAACCACTTGCCTTGTTTAAATGTTAAACTCAAAGCCTCCTATTAGTCTGACTTTAAAGTTTTAAAGATGTTTACCTCTGTTGCTTATCTGGTCACATCAGTTTAATATCCTAAATGAGATATTTTTGTAGATGTGTGTAAACAACTAAATCTCTGCACATACAAACGTGCATGAGGCTCTTTTTAATTTTCCTGAATTAGCTGTGTTTACGCTGCCACTGGATCTGAACACTGTAACTGCATTTGAAAGTCAGATACAGTGCTTTAGGAAATCGCTGGAGCTTGGCTGCTTACTTACTGGGTAATTGCTCCAGCAGCTCTCTAATGATGTTAACTTTTATTTTTCAGATTCCTTTTTGTGTGCGGATCAAACAAAACCGACAAACACGTTAATTACTGAATTTTAGACGTGTGTTTTTGAGCCTTGGAGACGGGCAGGGTGGCTCGTTTGTTTTTTCTTTATGCTAATCCGGCTAATTATCTAAGTGGGTTTATTACGACCAACCTCCTTCAGCTGTGCATGGAAATTGAAATCTGATATAGAAATGTCAGTTATGGCCGCTGTATCATACTGCAGTATGATACAGCGGCCATAACTGACATAAGGGTCATTGGTGCTTCCTCAGATGATTCATATATGTTGATGATTGTTATATTTGCTTTTAATTGGCCTGTTTTCTCATTTCTAATTGCTCTTATTTCCCAGTTTTATATCCTTCTGCTGTCAGTATTACTTCACCTTATATAGTTTCATTTTTATCTCTTCATACAGTTTTTTTATGGGTTGCTTGTTTCCTGTCTTGTCCTGTGACGATGCATTAGATTTTTAACTGTTTTTAATGGTACAATATAAATTAAATTATTATCATTATTATTATTATTATTATTATTATTATTAGTAGTAGTAGTAGTAGTAGTAGTAGTAGTAGTAGTATTCAGATGTATAATTCCAGTCTTAATGAAATGCTGTTGGATCTGAGCTGGTGTTTGCATGTTTTAGTTCATGTGTGTGGCTCTACCTGGTATAGCGCTCCGTTCGGGTAGTTTTGCTCTGGGAAGCCAGGCGTCATCAGATTCCCCTGATCACCTTGGAGAAAGCCGCCGGCTCCGGCTATTTCTGGCAGCAGGGATGAAGGGCACTTCATTTCCACAGATAGCGCAAGGATACCCACAGCTCACCCCTCCACCTACCCACCCCAGTTTTGATTGACCATCTATTACCCCTCGTCTCACCTTGCACCCATCCCTACAACATTCCCCTTCCAGGTCAATCGTGTAACGTAAGACAGAGATCCAACGTTATGTCAGGCTTATTTCCTCGATGAAGTAATTTCTTATAGTCTTACCTGATGTGAGCTGTGGAGCCACAGCTTTGTAATGAGCCTTGAATCCTCGGTCTGTTTTTCTGTCATTGGTGTCAAAGTAGACCGTCAGCTGGTTTGTCAGCGACACCACTGGGTTCGGTTTATTGTAGCCACAGTATTTACCTATAAATATCACAGATAAGATGTAGCTGGTTCATTATAGGGGTAATAGACAGCTCTAAAGTTACAATGATCACAAACAAGCACAACAAGACCACACAGTGAACAAAAAAGGGGAAAAAACCTGAATGACCACAAAAGGGGTAAGTCATTGCTTTCAGTCCGAGTGTCTCTTTTATGTGCCGTGTTGGAGTGATCAAAAGTCTTTTACATGCATGTGTCAGAGGGAGGTGCAAATAGCACTTATTAACAATTATGATGTCAGATTAGAATGACTTGAGGGGGTAGGGACAAATAAGTATATACTGCCTACTCCTTTTCAAACAAATAATAGAATGATATTCTGTAATGATTGTGAAGGCACATGTTTGAAATAAACTGAACTGAACTGAACTTAAAGCTGTTTAATTCGCATCAGTTTATCACAACAAATGTTATGTTATGTAATATGTGTGTAATAAATGAGGGCTTTATTGTAGTGTTAAAGACTTACAGTAGAACAATGGACACTGATTTGAATAAGCTTTGCATTTTATTTCTATATTTTTTCATATTTTTTCTTGACAAATTGTAGTTTGCAAATTAATCATGTTTTGGAATATTTTCAGTGTTGCATTTAGCAAGTTTAGAAGTGCCAGAGTTTGATTATCAGATCAAATTATCCGTGGCACTTATCTCTGAGTGCTTTCACTTGATATGCTTATCTCCCTTTTTCACAGAGGTGGCATTTACAGACCTCTTTGAACTCTTTGTATGATGAAATGGTTTTACAATTAGCAGCCTCATCAGGTTTTATCTTTTTTCATGTATTTTACTTTTTTTAAAGTCAATATATATATATGAAATACAGAATTTCCCCTAAGGCCAAATATATTTGACTTTACACTTTTACTTCACTTCTTCTTTGTCTTTCAGCTGCTCCCTTTAGGGAGGCCTCCATCTCAGCCGAGACACACCTAGCATCCTCCTTTGTCTCACAACTGTCTCAAAAACCCTGTGAGTTTCCCTCTTTCCTCCTGCCCGGCAGCTCCTCCTGTCTCCTTCTCATTCATACACATGTATTCAGTCGTGCTTATGTCTCTCCAGTGCGCACTTCCTCTCTTCCACCTGCTTCCTGGACTTACTGCAGATCACAATGTCATCTGCAAACATCACAGTCCACAGAGACTCCTGCCTGAACTCAACTCAACCTGTCCACCTAATTTCCCAAATATAGTCCCATTCTTTAAATCTGTGCCCTAGTCTGGCAACACCAAATCCAAGTTCATGATATTATTCCTTCCTAATAAACTCTGCTGTGTGGTTAAAAACAGTGTTGGAGTTAGTGCAGAGTAATGTGCACTGAACCAGCGTGACCGTGTGTAGCTCACTAGCTGAGTCTGCCCGTGGAGAGATGAAACCCTTAGCCTTGAAAGGGCAGATGCCCATCTGTCCAGAAACTGAACACAATCTTTTAAAAATAATTTCCTATGCCCCACCCTGCCGGAAGGCTGGAATTTATGTGTGATATTTACCGATGATTCCCACTGAGTCTTGCAGTGTGATAAAGTCTGCTGTGCAGAGCTGGGTGTCCTCCAAGGCAAACTCCTCAAACCACAAATGGATCACCTGCAACACAAACACGCAGAAGTGTTTCATCTTTCTTTTTTGAAACTGAGAAGGCGCTGCTGAAGAGATAGGCGAGCGTGAGAGCTCGGTGTGAATTCTGACTGTGCATGTGTGCACGCGTGCGAGAGCAGGGTTTTATGTTCGCTTATGTGTTCAAATACAGAGAAATAGAGATGCATATAGATAACAGCCACTGTGTCGGGCATGCAGGAGGGCAGCCGTGCTGCCAGAGAAAGAAGGATCAAAGATTTGTTTTGTCCTCTGGGTCTGAGAAGGAAAGCTGAGGAGAATGAAGGAGACAAGGCAGCCATCTGTCCACACCGCTGCCACCGCACTCATCCCAGCTGTCCTCTACTGCTTGGCCCCACATAAGACAGTTTCCATAACAGTAATGTGACAAACTCTGCTGATCAGACAGCAGACAGAAGCACCGTGAAAGACTGTGAAATAGAGACACGAGTAAATGGTTTTGATCTGAACTAAAAAGAGAGATAATGTGACTGTGCTGAAACTGTTGTTCACAGGAAAATCATTTCAGACACTTAGAAGCCTGGAAATTGTTTCCCTTTATACTATAATAATTAATTAAAAAAAAAAAAAAACTTCTGATAAAACCTTTTTATGGATGGAGTTACAAAACCAAGACCAGCCGTGAAATCATCTCAAGAGAAGCGTTGTGGAGTCTTCTGAGCCACTATTACAGAGAAAACTCACCTCTGCTTTGCTTGAACCTGATCATAATAAGCCACTGTAATTTCTTGAATGTGTAAATGAAAAGGATTACAGCTGTTAAGATTGATTAAAATTTTTAGATATAAACTCTTGTTGGAGTTTGTTTACAGCTTCTTTGTTTTTCAACTTTTCTTAATGCATAATTAAATTTTCTTTCTAATTTTACTTTCTGGTGATATAATTTAAAGAGAGGCTGAAGATCAGAAGCGCTCTGATGATGATTCTCGTCACCTTCTCAGGGTCCACGGTGATGTGCCAAGCACAGCTTTGGCCACTGTCGTAGCTGCTGGGGTAGTTTGAGCTGGTGAAGGTGCCCAACTCTCCAGACAGCTCTTGAGGAGCCCCACACCCTAAGGTCAGCCCTGGAAATACATCAGATGGTTAAGCTCAGCCATCTTTTTTTTTTTTTTTTTAAAATCATGGCAATATGATCTCCATTTGAAATACAGCCACCCTTCATCAATTAACAAAACACCGTTCAATTCTATTCACTTCATTTTTATTCATATGGAGGCAAATCACAACAACAGTCACTGTACAATAACAAAAAAACGCTCTTCCTGTGCACTCTGTAGCTCCTGGATTCATTTGTAGATTGCAGCATTAGGAGCCTTTGAGCTGACTGCGACAGCTGATTGCTGCGCTCTTATACCCAGTGCAAACCAGGAACCTGCTAAACCAATTATCCTTCCTTAAAGACTGTGGGGTTTATACCTAGGGATTTGGGTTTTTCACTTCTTGACTCTGAATCCCGTTTCTTTATTCAATCCTCCTTTAGATTAAACAGGTTCAGTTAATTTTTTGCTCAGCTTAATAGTTTGTATAGGGTTTTGTTATGTGTCAAATTTGTATGTTAGTGTCATCGTCTCTGTGTTTTGATGACTGAGGTGGACTGGAATAAGTTATTTTTCAGGTATTTGGTTCTAAATAAAATGATATGTCGTATAGTATGCAGTCGGGCTGGGTTTAATTTGACAGTCATTTTTGCAACACGCTGACTGAAGTGTGTTGTCAGTAAAGGCATGACCATTTATGATCGCGCAAACACTTAAACACTTGAATTTCTTTTTATTAAAAAACACTATAAAGGCATGTGATTTTAAAGTCGAAGCCTTGGTGACAGCATTGATGACACTGTGGCATCCACAGTGTTGTGTGTTGTGCATGTTGCCAGAGAAGCTTCGGTCACAGCGTCTTTTTTTCTGTGGTGCAAAAGAAAAACTAATCTGTAACAGAGTTTTTTCATGAGATTTACGTATTTGTTAAAGTGATGAAGACCAGGGGAAAATAATAATAATCATACAGTAATTCCTGATCAAATAGTCAAACGTGCAGCACACTTATTTGACAGCTGTTTTTCAGGAGCGAAGCACCAACTGATGAGTAACGTAAGAATCCATTTGTTTCTGCTGATAATCACCACTTTACGCCTCTCAGGCAACAAACAATTCAGGGTTCATTCTCCAAAGACAAAACAAGTCAGCTTAAATGTGTCTGCTTTCACAAAGCAGCCATTTTCATCTATTGAATTTCTTTTTTCACGCTTAAGGCCAGAATGAATGATTGTTTTGCTAAACTGGAGCTCTGAAAAAATAGAGGAGATGGTGTCTGTGGATGGTATTATAGTAAGGACCGCTGCAGTGGTGATGATGCATGCAATAAAATTAAACAGTCATTTTGCGATACCGAGAGCTCCTGTTTGTGCACCTTTTCTTGTGTGTGGCTTAATTTCTTAGGGATCAGAAAGTAAAAGCCCCTGTAAAAAACCATTGCATGACTTGTTTACTTTTTCACATCAGCAAAAACTCATGTAGGCTTTTCTTACCTTTATTTTCATAACAGCAATTTATTAGCACTGGTCTTACATTTTCTGTTGCCTTGAGTCTGTTTCCTGCTCCGGTATTTGCTACAGAAAAGGCTGTGGAAGTCTTACAGCCAGCCCTCCAGTCTAAGAGTGCACTGTGAGACTGTACTTTGCCCTAAATGCTGATCTCAGCATGTTAACTTGGTCACAGCTGAAGGTTTTACTCTGTTTGCATGTTTACGCTTCAGTACAGTTGAGCCTGACATTAGTTCTTAAGGTATTTGTAAAAAACAAATAATTTAATGGCTTTAAAATGTTTTATATGCATGTTTATATAAAAAAGGGGAAAAAACTTTAGTAATAATATTTTTATAGTTTATAATATAATAGCTGCTGAGATACTTTTCAGTCTGGGCCAAGGTGCAACTTCCAGAGTTGAAAAATTAAGCCAACACCAAAGTGTTTGGAGCTCCACTTCCTCTCTGTGCTTCTTGTAAATGGTAAATGGCCTGTATTTGTATAGTGCTTTACTAGTCCCTAAGGACCCCAAAGCACTTTACACATCCAGTCATCAATGTAGCTTGATGGCAAGCTACATTGTAGCCACAGCCACCCTGGGGCGCACTGACAGAGACGAGGCTGCCGGACACTGGCGCCACCAGGCCCTCTGACCACCACTGGTAGGCAACGGGTGAAGTGTCTTGCCCAAGGACACAACGACCGAGACTGTCGGAGCCGGGGCTCGAACCGGCAACCTTTCGATTACAAGGCGAACTCCCAACTCTTGAGCCACGATTGCCCCGATTCTTGAGTTAGTCTATCATTTTAAAATGTCTGACTTTTTAGAATTAAAAATATATATTTACAGCCTGGTATAAAAACAGTTTTGGTCTCTATGGATACTTATAACAACTCTGAGTAGGGTGAATTTTTTTTCTTATAAGTCATCTACTTATATACTGGAGTTAGAGGCCTGGCTGTGTTGATTCACAGGTTTGTGTGTGTGTGTGTTTGTGTGGGGTTAAAGTATTTTGGAGCATCTTAATGGATTTTCTGACTAACCTCATGGTTTGTTGTATGGTACAGTCTGTTGTGTTTAGATGATATGTGCATCTCTTACATTGTGCCCATGAAATTTATGAATGCAGCTAGCTAACCAAGCTAGCTATTATTGGCTAAAAATTGAATGTAGCTGTACCCTAAAAGGAAATTCCAAAAACAGCATTAGTCCAAACCCAATGGGTGACGTCTGCCTGTGAAGTAGCTGAAGTATCTTTAGGCAAATACAGAACCTTGAGTTGCTCTCAGTGTGTTTGTTAGAGAAGCAATGTTGGGTAGAAAGCACGTAGGTGCAGAATGCCCAAGCAGGAAAGTGCTATATAGAAATCAGTTCAGACTGCAGATGCAATCAAATCATTATTATGATGATGCATGTTGGTTAATTTTGTACTTTGCAAGAATTATTTCAGATATTTTAGATGCGTTGAGAATTTTAGCTCAGTACATTCACTTTGGCATGTCTCTGTATACTGGCTTTGTTCAAATCAACAACTGAACAATCATTGACCAGTTATTTACCAGCAATAAAGATATTTTATTATGTATCAGCAATCTCTGCAAAATCTCCACGAGGTTTTCTAGAAAGAGCTACGAGATGCAACATGTGTCATTCACACACGTTCATGGTCAGCACACCAAACTTGTGAATATCAAAATTTGCCTAAAAAATGTTGGAATTTACATCATAAATGAGGACTAAGTTAAAAAAAAAGATTTATGATTTTTATTTTAGAAGAACATAATCAAGTATATAAGAGGTTTGAGAAAATCCTCAGCAAAATATCGCTTCTCGTTTTGAAGCACCTCAGGGAAATGCTGATATTAAAAGGGAGCATGGTGTGTTTCAGCGGGTGTAAACACTCACCTTCTGTTTCTGTTTCTGAGTTGGCTTTGTCAACGAAGTAGATGACCACAAGGCCGATGCAGGCGCCGGTCATTGCTACGAAGATAAATATCAGACATATTTCCAGGGTGCTCATACCCCGGGAACGTCTGTGACCCTTCTCCACATCCATTTTCCTCGCAGTGCAGGAGACGGTGCCTCGTCCAACAATTCACCCCCTTATTGGCCACACATTGAGGACCATGTCTAAACTTTAACACCACAGATGGACCTTGAGCTCAGTCAGATGTGGTATTGCAGCACACCAGCCCT